>NC_090929.1:534909365-535235783 GCF_040938575.1 Ambystoma mexicanum | reverse complement strand
TGTGGGGGCCTGGTGGAGGCTGCCCCTGGTGGCTGAGGGGTGGGGGTGCAGGGGGACATGAGTGGGGGCCTGGTGGAGGCTGCCCCTGGTGGCTGGGGGTGGTGGGAGACATGAGTGGGGGACTGGTGGCAGTGGGGAGGGGGTGGTGGGAGACATGAGTGGGGGCCTGGTGGAGGCTGCTCCTGGTGGGAGACATGAGTGGGGGCCTGGTGGAGGCTGCTCCTGGTGGCTGGGGGGTGGTGGGAGACATGAGTGGGGGCCTGGTGGAGGCTGCCCCTGGTGGCAGTGGGGTGGGGGGTGGTGGGGAGACATGAGTGGGGGCCTGGTGGAGTCTGCCCCTGCAATGCTGGGGGGTGGGGGTGATGGGAGACACGAGTGGGGCATGGTGGAGGCTGCCCCTGGTGGCAGTGGGGTGGGGGTGATAGGGGACATGAGTGGGGGCCTGGTGGAGGCTGCCCCTGCACTGCTGGGGGTGGGGGTGGTAGTAGACATGAGTGGGGGCCTGGTGGAGGGTGCCCCTGCACTGCTGGGGGTGATGGGAGACATGGGTGGGGGCCTGGTGGAGGCTGCCCCTACAGTGCTGGGGGGTGGTGGGAGAAATGAGTGGGGGCCTGGTGGAGGCTGCCCCTGGATGCTGGGAGACATGAGTGGGGGCCTGGTGGAGGCTGCCCCTGGTGGCTGGGGGTGCAGGGGGACATGAGTGGGGGCCTGGTGGAGGCTGCCCTGGTGGCTGGGGGTGCAGGGGGACATGAGTTGGACATGAGTGGGGGCCTGGATGAGGGTGCCCCTGGATGCTCGGGGTGGGGTGGTGGGAGACATGAGTGGGGGCCTGGTGGAGGGTGTTCCTGGTGGCAGTGGGGTGGGGGTGAGGGGAGACATGAGTGGGGGCCTGGTGGAGGCTGCTCCTGCACTGCTGGGGGGTCGGGGTGCAGGGGGACATGTGTGGGGGCCTGGTGGAGGGTGCCCCTGGTGGCTGGGGGTGCAGGGGGACATGAGTTGGACATGAGTGGGGGCCTGGATGAGGGTGCCCCTGGATGCTCGGGGGTGGGGTGGTGGGAGACATGAGTGGGGGCCTGGTGGAGGGTGTTCCTGGTGGCAGTGGGGTGGGGGTGAGGGGAGACATGAGTGGGGGCCTGGTGGAGGCTGCTCCTGCACTGCTGGGGGGTCGGGGTGCAGGGGGACATGTGTGGGGGCCTGGTGGAGGGTGCCCCTGGTGGCTGGGGGTGCAGGGGGACATGTGTGGGGGCCTGGTGGAGGGTGCCCCTGGGGGGTGGGGGGTGGTGGGAGACATGAGTGGGGGCCTGGTGGAGGGTGCCCCTGGATGCTGGGGTGTGGGGGTGCTGGGAGACATGTGTTTGTGATCAGTAGTGCAAGGTGACATGTGGGTTGGCTGGGGGGCATGGGCATGGTGGATGGGTTGCCTGTGGGACATGAGCAGGGGTGCAGGGTAGTCCCCTGTGGTGTGGGCTGCCTGCAGGGGCCGTGGAGGGTGTAGAGCAGGGGTGCACAACTGATTTTGACAGAGGGCCGAAAGTACCTTACATGAGGGCTATAGTGGGCCTAAAAGTGGGCGGGGCGGTAGACGGGACATGTCAGGAGGCTTTTTCAACCCCCAATTTGTATTAAACACATGGAAAAAGATGTTTTTGAGGGGTAACGATTTTTATTGCATTTCAAACTTACATTTTGTACTACACATTTTCCATTGCTATCATTTATTTCGATTTAGTTATTGTATATCGTCTGTTTAATTAAATTATATATATTTTATTGACCCTTGATTGGACATTCTGTTATTTTGGACTGCTATAGTTTGCTGTTTGGGTTACCCAAGAGGAGTATGGCCTTCGTTGAGTCAGGTTTCCTCAAAAAAGCAAAGGATGTACATCTCCTAACTGTGCCTGTTTTAGCTTTATTATTGAGTTCACTCTTGGAGTGCAACACTATGCCCCATGGCTCCCATCCCCAACCAAACACTATGCCCCATGGTCCCCTCACCCCCAACCAAACACTATGCCCCATGGCCCCCTCACCCCCAACCAAACACTATGCCCCATGGGCCCCCTCACCCCCAACCAAACACTTTGCCCCATGGGCCCCCTCACCCCCAACCAAACACTTTGCCCCATGGGCCCCCTCACCCCCAACCAAACACTTTGCCCCATGGGCCCCCTCACCCCCAACCAAACACTATGCCCCATGGCCCCCACCCCAACCAAACACTATGCCCCATGGCCCCCACCCCCAACCAAACACTATGCCCCCTGTCCCTCACCCCCCAAGCAAACACTATGCCCCCTGTCCCTCACCCCCAACCAAACACTATGCCCCATGGCCCCCTCACCCCCCTAACCCCCAACCAAACACTATGCCCCATGGCCCCCACCCCAACCAAACACTATGCCCCATGGCCCCCACCCCCAACCAAACACTATGCCCCCTGTCCCTCACCCCCCAAGCAAACACTATGCCCCCTGTCCCTCACCCCCAACCAAACACTATGCCCCATGGCCCCCTCACCCCCCTAACCCCCAACCAAACACTATGCCCCATGGCTCCCAACCCCAACCAAACACTATGCCCCCTGTCCCTCACCCCCCAAGCAAACACTATGCCCCCTGTCCCTCACACTCAACCAAACACTATGCCCCATGGCCCCCTCACCCCCCTAACCCCCAACCAAACACTATGCCCCATGGGCCCCTCACCCCCAACCAAACACTATGCCCCATGGCCCTCTCACCCCCCTAACCCCCAACCAAACACTATGCCCCATGGCCCCCTCACCCCCCTAACCCCCAACCAAACACTATGCCCCATGGGCCCCTCACCCCCAACCAAACACTATGCCCCCTGTCCCTCACCCACCAAGCAAAGACTATGCCCCCTGTCCTTCACCCACCAAGCAAACACTATGCTCCCTGTCCCTCACCCCAACCAAACACTATGCCCCCTGTCCCTCACCCCCCAACCAAACACTATGCCCCCTATCCCTCACCCCCAACCAAACACTATGCCCCATGGCCCCCTCACCCAAACCAAACACTATGCCCCATGGCCCCCTCACCCCCAACCAAACACTATACCCCAAACACACTCTCAAGCATGCACCCATACAGACCCGAACCCCCGCCCCCAACGCAGCACACACATTCTCAAGCATGAACCCATACAGACCCGAACCCCCCGCCCCCAACGCAGCACATACATTCTCAAGCATGCACCCATACAGACCCGAACCCCCCACCCCCCAACTCAGCACACACACATGCACCCTTACAGACCCGAACCCCCCACCCCCCAACTCAGCACACACACATGCACCCTTACAGACCCAAACCCCCACCCCCCAACTCAGCACACACACATGCACCCATACAGACCCGAACCCCCCAACTCAGCACACACACATGCACCCATACAGACCCGATCCCCCACCCCCCAACTCAGCACACACACATGCACCCATACAGACCCGAACCCCCACCCCCCAACTCAGCACACACACATGCACCCTTACAGACCCGAACCCCCCACCCCCCAACTCAGCACACACACATGCACCCTTACAGACCCGAACCCCCACCCCCCAACTCAGCGCACACACACATGCACCCATACAGACCCGAACCCCCCACCCCCCAACTCAGCACACACACATGCACCCATACAGACCTGAACCCCCACCCCCAAATCAGCACACACACAAACATGCACCCATACAGACCCGAACCCCCACCCCCCCAACTCAGCACACAAAAAACATTCAAATTCCAACATTCATACACATCCGACACCCCCCCACCCCCGCATCTCAACACACACACAAAATACATTCAAATTCCAACATTCATACACATCCGACACCCCCCCCCCACCCCCGCATCTCAACACACACACAAAATACATTCAAATCAAAACATTCATACACATCCGACACCCCCCCACCCCCGCATCTTAACATACACATAAAATGCATTCAAATTCCAACATTCATACACATCCGACACCCATCCCCGCATCTCAATACACACACAAAATACATTCAAATTCCAACATTCATACACATCCGACACCCCCCCATCCCCCCATACACGCACAAACATAAAGTGAAACAGACCCGACACACAAACGCAAACAGACCACTTACCGGAGACGTGCTGGAAGGCAGGCAGGTAAGCAGGAACGCTGGAATCGTACTACGGCTGGCGTGGTCCAAGGCTGAAATGCCTTCCGGCATCAAGCCTTATGGACCACGACAGCCGTAGTGCTGGCCCTCCATTGGGTCAGCACACACACACTACGTGGCTCGTAGGAGCAACGTGGTGCATGTGTGCTGAGCCAATGACGGCCAGTGTTTTGTCCGGCCCGGAAGACAACAAAGACTTTCCTAATGGAGGGCGGCCGCGGGCCGCCCTCCATTAGGAAAGTCTTTGTACCTCGCGGGCCGGACAAAAGAGCATGGCGGGCCGCAACTGGCCCGCGGGCCGTAAGTTGTGCACCCATGGTGTAGAGGGAACACCTGGGAGGACCCACACGGCCAAATCACGTGTAGCATTCCCCGGCACCACCGAAATACACGTACCCTGCTGAAATCGCGTGTGAATCTTCCCGCGAACCTCGGAATACACATACCCAGGCCAATCGCGTGTGGAACTTCCCGCGCACCCCGAAACACACGTACCCAGGCCAATCGCGTGTGGAACTTCCCGCACACCCCGTAGTACACATACCCAGGCCAGTCGCGTGTGGAACTTCCCGCGCACCCAGGAACACACGCACACGCTATTTTTCACACAGCGGGTGTCCGTGTTTGTCGGTACCCCTTTGCACCTCATTTGTCCTAGAGGGCCACTGTATGGACCATTCATCATGGCTGTATATGGGTGCTTTTTGTTATCGCACATTTTGACGCACATTTTTTTCAGGCGCAGGGACGCTACCGCCTGCTTTCTTGTGGCGTACTTGTTTGGCCCTGTGCGCGTCTTTGACCGTGCGCTGGTTTGCCCTATTTGATTCCATGAATACGTGTTGTAGGCGAGCATGTGGGCGTTCCGCGCACTTGCCTCCTGTACTTCCCCCGTGACGCCCATATTTTCACGCGTTGCTCCCCATTCCGAGTGTTACGCCCCGTGTTCCGCCTACTTTTGTGATGTGTGCCGCGCTATGTGCTATTTCGCAGTGGCCGCGGCGCACGCTGTTGGATGACCTGTGCGCCGGCGTGCGCTGCGCACATTTTCAGCACACATCCAATGTTTTTCTCGCGCACGGACTTCCATGAATCGATGTGCGCTGGTTTCCCTGCGGTTTTCGCACTTGCACTGCGATTTTCGCACTTTTACTGCGAATCACACGTTTTGGCACCTCTGCGCGGGAATTTTCGGCGCACATTAATTCCATGAATCGACCCCTTAATCTGTATGGTCTGTATGTAAAGTCATCAAAACGTGTAGCAAGAAATTTGGAATCAGGTTTTCTTTTCCGTTTCATGACTGCAAGACCCTTACATTGCAAAAGCCCATGACAATCTTGTCCCGGCCAGTTCCAGCTATCCTTGCACATCATACATAGGTTAAACTACGTGCTTTAAAAGAGAATATCGACCATATATCAGCAATTAGAACAAAATCACAAAGCATTGCTTGCCAAGCATTTGAACACTTAACCACAATACAACACAGCCATAGCACGCAGACTTGAACCAATCCAACAGAAGCAACGAGGAGACCTTCAATGTCATTTAAAAAAAAATAAAAAAACATGGGAATCTTATTGAATCAATTTGTTACAATGTAAATAACCAAGAGGTTTGAATTATGTTTTTGACTGGTGAATACACTTTGCACCAAAACTTAAGGTTCGTTCCCAAACTACTATGACCTGCATTCCCAGTGTGTCCATGAATCTGTTTTAAGATCTTATGAGAGCATAATTGCTTATAATGTCAAAGAGGCACTTGACGCAGTATTGTCAAAATCGTTGGGCTGTGGGACTCCCAATTGGCGAGTAAACTTTGCTAGTTCAGGTGCTTGACAAACTCAAGTAAGTGCATTTCACAATAACATTTTGTTGTATTTTATGAGAGCAAGAAGAATGATGGGATAAGTTATGAAAACAAGAGGGAGTGGGCACCACAATGGATTAAACAAAAAACGTGCTATTAATTTAGACACGTTCTGTAGTGATGTTGCCAATAAATGCTCCCTTTGCACTGGGGGCAAATCAATGTTGCAGACTATGTCTTGACTGCTTGGCAGGAGCAATGCAAGGAACCCTCAGGTAAATATATCTGACGTTAAGTACAATTTTTATATACTAAGATTATGAACAGTATTGCATGGTGAAGATTCCCTGCAACAGAGTTTCAAACATCAACTTTCAATGAAATACATTGTCAGATTTATTTTCATATCACAGGCAGCGAGTATAAAGTTAGGTCCAGTGCATTTCAGACTGCTAGTCCATCCTCAGGGACCAAAATCTAAGTAGAGAATACATAAAAAGAATGAATATAAGTATGCAGCCAATGAAAAAAAAATTACTGAGATATAGTGGAAAGAACACACCAGTCGAATATCCTACCTGCCTCTCTATGTTCGTCTAGGAATTCATCATCATTGCTATAACAAATATAGAAGTACATTCAGAGGAGGAGTGTATATATATATATATATATATATATATATATAAAAAGAATCACGAATGAAACAATTTGCGATGGAGGATCACACACCTGGGGTGTTCGATTATTCTCAATATACGATTATTACCTAGCTTAGTACCACATAATGGCAGAAGGTGCTGAAGTGCATATGAAAAAAAAAATGAACGCGAAAAAATAAAGAACAGATGTGAATAATATCCCAATTCCTCAAAGTAAGCCTAGGTGGGTAATCCTTTGGAGAGGTCCTTTGCTATAGCGGGGAGAGAAAAAGCTGTGTGTGGAAAGCCATAGCGTGGCTAACCCATGTGCAACGCTGTTACCTACTGCTCGAGTAAGTATGTAAGATGGTGGCATTATAAGATGTAACTGCAAGATAATGTCATGCCGCATGTTGTAATGACAAACTAAAATGAAATAAAAATGGAATTGCCGTTAAAACATTACTCGAAGCACTATTGAAATAACTAGCAAGGAAAAATATAGAGAAAGGGAAAATTGTGATTACGAAAACCAGGTAAATATATTAGGAAAGCGTAGATAAATAGTATGGTATGTTCCCATTTAAAAGTGGGAATAGTACATACAAACTCTAGCATTGTGGTGACCTGAAACTAATTCTTGTAGAACAATACATCAGAGACCTACATGATATAAAGTTTAACCAGGGTTTGTGGGGCTTAATTGCAAGTTGCTCTAGAAGGCGACTCCTTACAATCCGACTACAAACCTGATTCTTTTCTTTCTCTTGGTCTTCAAACAGTCGCAGGTCACTGGATTCGGACGGAAACTAAGCCCTAACCGTCCACAGAAAAATTGTAGAAATGATAACTCCAGGACTCTGCGCCAGTGGAAAAGTTTTTAATATATAACCAAAAATGAGACAGTTAGCCCTCTTTTTTGCACGCGTTTCGGCTTCCCAACGCGATGTTAACATGAACAAGTAGGAATTTCGATTATATATTAAAAACATTTCCACCGGCGCAGAGTCCTGGAGTTCTCATTTCTACAACCTACATGATATAGATCTGTAAGGACGAGCTTGGACCTGGATGATGACCAACAGTTGACTCTAGTCAAACAATACGATATACCCAATGTGAATATATAAGGATCGCAAAAAATTATTCAGTACATAAAATCTGGCTAAAGTTAGGAACAGAAAGTGCTATGAGAAATAGTGCTAGTCTTATTATTATAACAATACCAATTAGAAAAAGAATGTGAGGGATGATAGAGACATTACCCTGTGGTAATTTTTACATCAAGTAACAGATACATAGGCAGTGCCACAAAGAAAATTCTGCAGTCATAGGTCTTCAGTTTTTGGGGTCAAATAGCAGATATGTACAAACATTGATATTAGTGGTAATAGTAAGCATGCTCTTGTGAGACAACACATTTAAATAAGTGTTACGGATCATAAAGATTTGGTTGTGAAGATATGAAATGCATGATGAAAGATTGGGTTATAACAATATGAAACAGTATAAGTTAAGACTCCTTGTTTAAACCACCTTGTTTCGGCAACTTAAGGCCTTCCTTTTCACTTCCGATTTCTCTCTTACTCTCCCCTGCTGATGCTCCCGACTGCTCTGCGCACTGGTCACCTGGATACCCTCTGAACTCTGGCCCAGGCTCCTGCATGTCCAGTTTCCCTTGCACTGCCTCTGGGCTCCCCCGCACTTAAGGGTCTATGCCTGCAACACTGCAGTCCCCTCGCTCAGCAGCACTTATTAGTCACCTGCACTTCTTTCCTTCCCCTCCCCCCTTGCGCTTCTCCCCTTCCCTGCACTTGCGCGATGTGAATGATAAGGCCTAGTAAGATTGCTGTTTTGTCTTGCCTTTGTTTCCCCCTCCTTGTCTTGTTGAGCCTAAAAACACTTGTGTACAGGTGCGCTATAAATGCCATATCATATCACACGGAGACGAGTTCAAACAATCAATCCAGAATATCTCTTTGGTTCAAAAGTCTCACCAAGTCCTGTCCTCCTGTTTTGGCATCGACCACTTTCAGTATCTGAAATGAGACCATGTGCCCTTTCTCCAAAAGGTGTTGTGGCTGGCGAGTTAGATTCTTGGTGCATACATTTTTGCAATGCCTATTCCACCCGAGTTTCGCCTTTCTTGTACATTGTCCTACTTGCCACATGGAAACGGGATACTATAAATTACATTGTGACCATCACAAGTTGCATAGTTCTTCAAATAAATGTTCTTGCCAGAATATGGATGGTATAACAGATTTCCCTTTAGAACGAAACTACAGAAAAGGAAGGGGTTGGGAGGGATTAGTTAGTGGGATTTAGGGGTGTGGAGCGCAAGAGCTTTGATGTGCTGTTGGTAGCATCAGTTCGGAACAACCAGTAACTGTGTGCTGGTTTTGTTTTTAGTTGGTCAACAAGTGGTGTTTGTTGAAAGTTGCATTTGGGTGGTTTATGTGCTTTTGGTTTAGTGTCCTGTTGAGTGTTGTGGAGTTTCAGTAGTTTCCGGTGTTTTTTGCAGCAGAGGTAGGAGTCTGGTTTGTTCAGTGTTGGAGGGTGGATGTGTAGAGTATTTGAGAGTTTCTAGTAGGGCCAGTCAACTATAGTCAGAAATGCAGGTAAATTTAGTACAGTGGCTATACTCAAATGTGAAGCTAACTCAATATGGGGCTATACTAAAGTGCATCCCAATTTAATCGCAGTGGATATACTTAAATGAGCACAGAGGTTAGATACTGTGGTTATACTCAAGAGGAGCAAATAAAATTACACACCGCGGCTATGCTTAGAATTTAATACAGCGGCTGTACTGAAATATGTTGCTAACTTTAAAACAGTGGCTATACGCCAATATGCACCTGGATTCAGTACACTGGCTGTACTCTAATATGCAGCTAAATAAAACACTGTAGCTATACTCCATGTCATCCTCCATCATAAATTGTTTGATCAGCGTTTCATTTTCACTTAATTGTCCTTGTTCATATACATAAATATTTCTCTGGACGTACATATGTATTTTTTTACAGTAATGATGAATTGCTAGAGGAACATAGACGGACAGCTAGGATACTCGACTGATGTATTCTTTTCGCTGTACCTTGGTAAATGTTTGTTAAATAGGCTGCATACTGATATTCATTATTTTTATGTATTCTGGTCCCAAAGGATGGACTATCAGTCGGAAATGCACTGGACTCGACTGCATACTGATTGCCTGTGATGAAAACAAATCTGAAACATTTTCCTGAAAGTTCATGTTTGAAATTACTATGACATAGAAAATGTCCACAATACACTAATGTTCATTATCAGCAGTATATAAAGATTGTAGTTCAACTAATGCCGCATGTATTTACACAAGGTCCTTCCACTGCTCCTGATGTGATGAGCTATGACATTTTGATTGGTTCACTAAAAAGCACTTAAAATGGGACAAAATGTCACGAAAACATATGGGGGTTAAAATCAACATGAAGTTAAGCATTACATGCTCGTAATACCATTACAATATGTAATAAGAGAAAAATCGTTTTTTTATGTAAAGAAACTCTCTCTGCAAACTGGATGAGGACCACCACATTGCTTCTGCAAGACAAATGCCATGGGAAAAGACCAAGTCAAAGGCATCACTGATACCTTCGGTTTAGTTTTTCTCCAACAAAGGCAGTGGTGGGTTTGCTCAGATGTAGGTTCCTTGCCCACTGTGCACCCTACAGAGAACCAAGCAACAAATCACAAAGCCCAAAAGGCAGAAACAAAACCATCTACCTGTAACACACATGTAGGGTACAGCACTCCATTTTATGACAAGCTCTGCACCAATGATTTCAGCTTTGTTAAATTTGATACGTTTGTCTGTACCTTAAAAGCATGTTCAGTGCCCCCCTCACTACAATGTAGAAAATGCTCTTCTCACTTAAAAGCCTGGATAGATCACGGGAAACATATGTGGTGGCCTGTGCTTCTTTGTAGAGTAGAAGTGCGCAAGAAACTCAGGGTGGACTGTTCACATTGACTGGTTAATTAAAATCCTTTTATCCATCAATTTGTGATTTTCCGTTATCTATGATACAAAAAACAGCTGGCTATGCTGATCTGATTGGACAATGGTCAGGACGTAGCCATATAAACAGTCCATTTAGGATCCTGAAACCAAAAACGTGGCAACGGTCAAGAAGGAATAGACAGTAAATTAGTGTAGTTACCAGCAGCCTAATGGATACCCAAGAACCATTTACTGATTATAATAAATAGTAAAAAGATAATAAATAACGCTATTTCCATCAGTAGAAGTATGAGATAACAGTGCAAATGACGAAATCTCCAGAAAGTTTACAAAGGAATAACAATTGATTTGCAGCAATGGCTAAACTCCAATCCCACAGGATGTGCACACCTGCAGTTCTTTGGTCAATTCCGATCCAGCACCGATATAAGACATACTGGGGGCATATAGCACAAAAGACCAAAAACGTTACTTCTTTTTGCTATGCTTCAAACATATGAAACGGTCACTCGGTACCTCACATTCCTCCAGATTACATTTAAAGTAAATTGCCCAACTATAAGCCATGGCCGTTTTTAAAGTCATTATTTACCGGCCTTGCATCATTCTATTTTTCTTTTTTTTTTAACTGATTAAGCAAGGAACAGCCTGGCTTGTTAATATACATACATTCGGAGTGCCTCATCAATGTCAAGTCCGTGACAACCCAGCAAAAGATTGAGATGCTATGCCCCAAGCCCATAGGCAATAGAGGCAGAAAAAACAAGTGACCACAAGGGGTTTTGGGCACTCGTAGCAGACACAAATACGTACAGGTCTTGTCACACATTAAATGTGGTCAAGGGACTCGAGAACGTATAAAAGACTCCTCTCTTGTTCAATCTGTATCTATCATTTACACAAGGAATTAATCAGTGTTATACATGTGAAGGTACCAGGACTCTTAAACAAGCTTTATTCCCGGTCGGCGCTAATTGTATGGCTGCTGGAATTACAACCAAGCCCTCTCCCCATTCTGAATCCACAGGGAAGACAAGCAGACCCATTGTCCGTCATAATTACAGAGATGCTGGCACTTTTCCTTCAATCGGTTTGCGAGACACTCTGTGAAAAACCGAGCTCTCTTCTATTGACATACGACTAACTTCCTCTGAACTGCTAATGCTCTTGCGAGGGGGGCCGATACTCCATGTCCAATGCACAACCTTTTCCGCTTTTAGGTCGAGCCTCTTTTAATGTATCGGTGGGTCGCACATATTTTCTAATGTATCCTCATCTGGTCCTGCGCTTGCAGCAGGACTTCCACCAGAGGTAGACCAGGCGCTGCCCACTGAATGATGCCAACGAAACAGCGCATCGTTCGCTACCCTCCTTGTCTTCTTTCCCTAACAAGTGCTTCCCTCCTCTTTTGAGGTATTGCAAATCAAGCACCTCCTCAAATAGTCTTGAAACCCCCTTTTTCTTTTTATGCACCGATTCCCCACATTAACATTTCATCGATATGCCGTTTTCTGCAGAACCTCTTCGCCTTTCGTCGGTCTCCCGCCACCCTCCACTCCCCTCGCCCAAGACCTTTGCGTAAAGTATTCCCACATCCCTCCAAGACTTATTATTTTGCTTTCCTCTCACCCTGAACACGAAATATTCCCGGACACGGGCCCGCAGGGTGGGGTCAAGTACACTGAAGGGCCGTATGGTCTGTAAGGAGCCATGTGCAGATGGCGCTGCAGCGCCGGGAGGAGTGAAGGGCACCTCAACACCCTCCTCCACACCAAGAGCCGCGGGGCTGCTGTCAGAATCCGCCGAATCCTTCAGCGCTAACATGGCTGCAGCGGCACAACCACCCTCTGCACCCAGCCTGGAGTCTAGACTCTGGACCTCTCTACGATTGTTTACCACCGTCACTTCCGGTCTACCTCTTTGAACTACCGGGGAGGGACCAATACTGTGACGACACACAGTCTCCTTTCCCTGTTTTAAAAAGAACTAGAATGCTACGTGAGCTAGCGCAATGTGCCATTAGCTGCCAGGTTTCTGGACGTGTCAGCTTTGTGACACTTTCCCTCTTAGGTATATAGCTGCCTGTGGCTGAACTTGCGGACGAATATGGTTCTTGTTTGTATTGTCATTTGTTGAAGTATGGGCAGTGGTGGAAGTGGCAAAAATGAATTATAGAGTGTTATACATAAGGGACTTTAGGCTGGCTGAGTGATTGTTGAAGGTTTAATCTCCTGAATTAAAGTGACAAACTAATCAGTAACAGCACTGATTGGGAATTAAACATAATGGGCCTCATTACGAGGCTTGCGCTCCCGTAATGAAGAGTGCCGGTACGGGACCAGCACCTTTCATTACGGGATGCCTGATTACGAGGTCCCCTAGCGGGACCCGGAACAGACGTCTGGTCAAACCAGATGTCCTTTCCGGGTCCCACGCGGAGATCAAGGAGCTAATAACGGGCCCGTTATTAACGGGCCCGTTATTAGCTCCATCCCCATTCCCATTGAACCCTATGGGTGCTCAAATGGGAATGGGGATTGGTTTTGTGAATGAGAAATTACCGGGTCCTCCAGGTTGGAATGACCAGGTAATTCCTCATTCACAGAACATGTACTGGAACCCGGTATGGAGGCAGCCATGCCCTTATCAAGGGCATGGCTGCCTCCATACTCATAATGAGGCCCAATGTCTTTTCGTCTTTATCTGCAGGTGCTGGGCAGCGTTGTGCACCTTTAAGAGTCTATAGGATGAGTGCCGGTTTCTTCAACTTGCTCTGGCGATGTCCCTCTGCAGTCTGCGGGCCTTTCACTCTCCTCAAGTTGCACTGAGCCTGGCGAGATCCCGTTCATTCCGGGCTCTCGCCAGACTCTCTCACCACATACCTCCTTTTGCTGAGCAATGTTTCCCACTCATGACATAGTCTGCATACTTGGTTGGTCTCCGTTTCTCCCGGTGGGGTCGGGTCTCATGATTCTCTCAGACAGGTGACTGCAGTATATGTTTTCCTGTTCACTCTCCCCGTTGTCACCTTGCTCCTTTCCCTGGGACTCTCGCTTCCCATGCTGACCCTGTGCTCTTCACTTTCCTGGGTATGCTTCTTCATCTGTTCTTGGTCTTCCGTGTCTGTCCCACAGTCCCTGCACTCTTCCTGCATTCCTGACTCCTTCACGAAGTTCTCGCAACCCCTCTGCCGTCTTTTGATAAGTGGCAACCCTTTCCAAGTTCCATCGCTTGCCGTCAAGGGTGCATATGTGATTCAATCTCTTTTTTACTGCTTGGATTGGTTTGCTGAATCTGGAACCTGTGTCTTGGTCTTTGTGAGGCAGGCAGATTTTGACCATGTCTCCGACTCAAACTTGCATTCTCTGGGCAACTCTGCTCTCATCGCATTTGCTCTTCGTTGTTGCCGTGCTCTTTTTTATTCTCTATAACACGTCTTCCATGTCCACCATCTCATCTTTCCTCACTCCGTTTAGCCATGGAGGTACCAGCATGGATGCAGCTCTTCTGCCTCATAACATGTGAAATGGTGACACGATCGTGGTCCCATTTGGAGTGAGACGATGCGCCGCAATGGCCTCCTTAACAGTTTTGTACGGGTCCATGTTGGAAGCCATGGCCAGCTGCAGCGCCCATTTAATGAACATGTTGGTTCTCTTGACCAACCCATTTGCTTGTGGGTGATAGAGGGAAGCCTTGACTTGTTTGATGTTATTCTCCATTAGGAATCGCTCCATCTACCTGGATACTAGCTGTACTCCATTGTCCGTAACAATCTGTTTGGGCAATTCTTCTCTCTGCAACACAGCAGTTAGTACTTCGATGACCGTCAATGTGGTAATGTCGCCCACAAATTCAGCCTCAATCCACTTGGCCAGATAGTCAATGATCACTATCCCGTACCTGTGTTCTGGCCCCATTGCTTCTAGCAGGCCTATAAAGTCCAATCCCAATTTATGCCACACTCCTTCTGGTATCTCTGCTGGGATCAATGGAGCTTGTCACACTTTCAAGCATTTGTTACTATTCATGCATTCATGACAACACTCCATCATCCGGATCTCATTGTCCCTGCCTGGCCACCAATATGCATCCTTGATTCGGGGGTTGTGTCATGCTGTTTCAGAGTTTCCCAAAAGGGCTCTGCATAAGATTATCTTTTTTGTTCCCATGGGTGGTATGATGTCATCCCCCTAAAGAGCAACCCGCCTGCTTCGTAGAGCTCATTGGCTACCTTCCAGTACGGTTTCAGCCCTTCTCGGACTGCCCTCTCATCCGGCAATCCTTTGCGGATCCACTTGGTTATATTACAAACCATGGCCAAGGAAGGACCTAATTTCCTCTTTATTGGTTGGTGCGTGAGCTTTCACTATGGCTTCCAGTAGGTTTTTCGTGGGACAGAAGCCCTCTTTGGATATGGTGTAACCAATTATTCATACCATAACCATACCCCGGCATCCTGTAGCTTGTGGAGTACTTCCTTCAGCACCCTGTCTTGCATTTTCATGTCACCTGCATGTATGAGAATGTCATCTTGGAAGTATGCCACATTGCCAATGTCCTTCAATAGAGAGTTCATCATGCGTTGGAAGGCGGATGCAGCCGATGACAATCTTTAGACAAAGCGCTCGATAGTGCTAAAAGGCTGGAACACACTATGACATATGTAAAATAATTAGAATTGAAAGTTGCCAGCACACATGTTTCCAGCACTGTGAATGCACTCAATAAACCCAGTAGAAAAGACCAGGCAGAGACATTAAACATGGCAAAACCACTACAGAGGGCACAAAGACATCTAGCAGTAGAAAATGCTTTAGATTTATTTTTTATTTATTTATTGAGCATTTCTAAAGCACACTGTACATCAGAAAGTTTTTCTAGGTGCCACAAAGCAACAAGGGGGGCAGGGGCAGAGGATATAAAACAACAATAACGGTACTACTAGGCCTTGTGACATTCGGATTGTGCAAGTGCAGAAACAAGAAGTGCAGGGGGGTGGAGGAGTGGTGGGGGGGGACACATGCAAGGGCATAAATTGCAGGGGTTGGGTAGGGGCTATGGCCCAGTGCCCAGGCAAGTGCTTGTGGGGGAGATTTGTGGGGCTAGTAACAGGTAATGACAGGGGAGTACCACCATCTAAGTGTGTGGGGGGTGAAGGGGTGGACCAGGCTCAGGGGTGCTGCCCGTCCCGCAAGGCCTGTCAGTGAAGGGGCCCGGGAGGGCAGTGCTGGTTTGGGGTGCTGATGAAGACTGGTCAGGGTGGGCCTGGTGCTCTGTGTGATTCATTTGTGAACCAGGCCACCAGTCACAGCGGCTGGAGAAGGCAATTAGCAAGGGAGGGGGAGGGGGAAGGATGTAGAGAAAAGTCTTGAGAAGGTTCCTGAACTTAAGGAGATCCGGGTCAAGTCTGAGAGGGGCAGGAAACCATTGCAGAGGGAGGCACCTGCCGAAGAGAGAGATCTACCCTCCACTCTCTGCTTGGAAAAGCATCTGATTTGCAGAGAGTTGGAACTAGAGGACCGAAGGGCTCTAGCAGCGAGGAATTTAGAGAGACAAAGTTGGATGTAGAGGTGTCCCAGGCCCCAGAAGGCCTTGTGGATGCTGCAGAGGATGTGGCAGTTTGTCTCATTTGACCAATTCTGCAAAATGTCCAGCTCTAGATGTTGTGTGCCTGTGTTGTAGTAAGAAAGGACATTTTGTGCGATATTACAGAAAGTTTGCCAAAGGAATTGCCAAATGTCCCACGAATCAGAGGGATGACAGTGATGAAGTCGGTATGTGTGAAGAGAATGACTGTGGGGTAACATGGTCTGAGTGCAGTGGGAACCAGAACACCAATACAAATCAATTTACTGCGTGAAGGTATCATGAAGCAAGACACAGACACAGATTCAAAGTTCAAAATAAAATTACTTATTAACTCAAATGTCAGGATGGTAGAAGGCCTAACTTGCCTTATGCTAAGGAGGGATTACCTTACCTGAAAGAAACTAGGGAAAGTCTGAGTCAAAGAGCTCAACTGAATAGTCTGTTTGTGTGCAAAACCTATCCTTTCCCTCACACCTAAAGCTAACCAATGTGTAAGGATGTCAACAATGAAAGAAATGGTGATCAACATAAAGTTCTGAGCTTCTTCCAGCTCTTAGCTTCCCTTTCAGCTTCCCTTCCCCAAGTTAAAGAAAGTTCCATAAAAAGTCTCAAGATAACATTTCCCCAATTCAAGGCAATACAGTTCCACACAATGCTCGGGTTCCCTTCCCAAAGTTCACACAACAAAGTGGGTCTTGAGGCTCTGTCCTCAAGACAGTATTTGCAGTTCTGCAAATCTCAGGGTTCCATTCCCACAGATTTCAATGCAGCACTTGCACGGATTTCAACCTTTCAATGTTCAACACAAAATAAATTCCACTTGACCCTCCTTCTGGTCCCCTTTACAAGTTCAATCACAGTGCTCCTTGCTTTATTTCACATTGTCTTTTGACTGTCATCATTTAGGGCTCACTGGTCTAGGCGCAGTAGTCAGACCACATGGTCCACTCACCAGAGGTCACGCAACAAGAAACCCTTTTTGGCTCTTTATGCCGTATTACACTTTTGTGATTTCTCCTGTTTACCCTATTGCCTTTGTCACCACGTGTTATACACTTCTTGCCAGCCTTTGGCTTTGCTGTATTGTATCCATTTATAAAGTTCACTTTATGGTGGTCTTTTCCCTGCCCCACTTTTTTGTGGTATTCTTTCACACTTGGGCTCTTTTCAGTAAGTTACTTGCTTGTGGGCACTTTCCTTTCTGGTTGTCATCCATTGTTAACTTTGTCCATAAAGCGTTATTCAGTTCTGTATGCAATAAGCTTGCGTTAGCTCAATTTCAAGGTTTTCATTCAGTTCGATATTCAATATATGTGAATCCGCTGTGTTTCAAAGTTTCATTCAATTCGGCGTTCAATAACCGTATTTCAGATTTGTTTTCAAAGTTTCGATCAGTTCGGTATTCAATAAATGTAATTCAAACCTATTTCAGAGTTGCATTCAGTTCGATATTCAATAAACATGTGCGGTCCTTAATTGCCTAAGCGTAGCTCGCTAAGAGCATCCCGTGCTGGGTGACTTCCCTGACACTCACCGGTCCTGGTGTTCCTCTCCGGTGGCTCTGTCTCCCCTTCTCTGTCTTGTAGATCGATGGGTCGGGTTAGTCCTGCTCGCATTCCGGATGCCGTCCTCCACACACCAGAGGCCCTGCTGCTTTGGCTTGAACACGGACAGTGTCCTTTCTTCCTCCTTACTCGGCCGCAGCTCCAAGTGCTTTCTCTCCCATACAGAGGTTCCCATGGTTGTGGTAGCTTCCCAGCCCAGCTTGTCCTAGGCTCCACAGGTCCTCTTGGATCTCAGCCGGCATCCTGGCTTCTTCTCAGGTCTGCCCACAGTGGCCTCCTCATGACACGGGTCCCCCGCTGGTCCCTGCCTCCAAGGCCTCTCTGTTGCTCACTCTGCTGCACGCTTGGTTTTCCTTTATACACCTGCAACAGGGTCGGATCAGCCCCTCTGCCTCTCGGCCCGTGGCCAGGCCGAAATCGTCCTTGGGGAGTGGGGGCCAGTTTTTGCCTATGCCTGGGCCAGTTTTGAAAAAAAAAGAAATTTGAAAAAAAATAATGATCTTTTTGAGAAAAAAACCCACCTGCAATGGCATTCCATTCTTGTATGAAATGTATATCACATTAGTGAAATCATAACCATATTTTTCGTAGCGTATTTAGGAACAATACTCTCTGATGCCACTTCCTGTTTTGTCAAGGGGTGAAAGGTCATCTTTCATTGCTTCCTGGGATGTCACTTTGAGGTGGGGTCAAATGACATCACTTCTGATGATGTCATCAGAGGTCAAAGTCATGAGGCGAGGGTTGGGCCACTTTTCTGAGGCGAGGGGTGGCCCACTTTTTTTTGGCTGTCCATGCCTATTTCTTGTCCCAGTCCGACCTGACCTGCAACCCTTTGACAGGTTACAGATGAGGATGTTCAATTGAGCTTGACTGAACATAATCAAAAAGACATGCCTGGTCTTTAAAGCACTCTACAGGCATCTTCTTAATCCCAGTACTAGAGTGGTCAAGTGATGTGTTAGTTTTCATCACTCCTAGTCGCCTCTTCCTCGCCCCAGTAATGTCATAGGTAAAAGATGGAGAAAAGAGGGAAGATGGCTTATAGTAGACTATAAAGGCCGGGGGAGGCTTAGGTTGGTCCAATTTCTCGCCTGCAGGGCGCCCCACTTTGAATCCCTCTCCTTTACACCCTCTTTCTGATGCCTCGAGCTGGGTGATATCTCCTGTAATTTTCTTTCTAAATGGGACAGGGATAACAATATCCCATGAGTACATCTGGGATAGAGGACTCTTTGGGAAAAGGGAATGTGGAATACTGTGTCTCACCTGAGGGCATCTTTGCTCCAATCTCCAAGGTCCCTCCACCGAGGTGATGCTCTTTCGCTTCTCCACCCTTATTTTCAGGATCCAAAAGCAATGGCCTTTCCCTGACCAACTGAGAAGAGGATCCAAGGGGAGTAGATGTGAGGACACCCTGAGGTGTCTCACATTCCCATCCCCTATAAAAATGGCTTCCCGCACAAGGGCCTGATGTTATTGAGCTGTGAGGGGGTGGAACCTTTTTCGGATCTCAGTCCAATCCCATATAACATTATTTGTTTCAAATGGGTCTTTTTGTCAGGTATTAGATGGTAAAAAGGAGGTTTGGAGAGGATTGACGTCATGTAGTAATGATGGAAAATTGGGGAAGTCAGTTCCGATAATGATTTCTTGCAGTAACCTGGGGATAATGGCAGAAGGCTTTGGTTTTATACCTCAAATTGTAATTGTCATTCTTTTTAAAATAACGTTCAGCATTTTACTTTCTCCTTTGGAACTACAGCTCGCAGAAAGTTTGTAGTTCTCGCACCCTTTCTATGTAAAACAGGCGCGAGAGCGCTGGCACTAGAACAACAAGCCGGTCTTTGGCAGTCTGTGAAGGGCCAGGAAGTGAAGGCGTTTTATTGCCCTGCTATTCCCATTCCTATTATGGGTATCTCTGAAGTCTAAGCAGCGAACAATGCCGCAAGAGCTGTTTTCGATGTTCGTAAGCCCAACTCGAGCTCACTCAGCAAGGTAACCCCTAGTATCCTGACTGCTCAGAGCACACTCAATGAGGCGACTAAGACATATACTTCCCATAGTTCCACTCAGCATGTTAATTCCTCATGCTCCCCCGATATGATTGAGTCACAGCTAATTAAATTAACTCCTGCTGTAAGGGAAGAACCAGTTGGATTATACAGGAAGGCTATCCTGGATAGCAGGATTAGTAATGGGGTACATGTTAGCCATGATGCTCTACAGGGGTTATTTAATACTCGTAAGGTGAAGCTTTTGGATTTGGGGGAGGAAAGTGGGGCCATGGGTGTGTCTCAGGGGGCCGAGTCCACTCCGGCTGCCCCTTTTAGCCACATCACCAGCCCAGTAAAACTCCCCATTTCGGCTTTAAGATGTTTGCTTCTGAATACCAGGTCTTTAATTAAGCATGCCCTTGAAGTTGCTATGTATATAACTGAGTGTAATGTGGATATCTGTGCTCTTACCAAAACCTGGGGATATGACGCAGCAGGCCCATTATTGGGTCTTGCCATACCAGAAGGCTACAGTATGTGTCACCAAGATAGAATAGAGGGAAGAGGTGGGGGAGGGGGGTTGCATTAATTTTTAAATCAAACCTAGACATCTGGGAGGTAAACTGCCAAACAGTTGCTGGGAGTGAGTTGAAACTTGTTAAAATCGGGATCAATGCAGAATCCACTATCAGTTTGTTACTGTTGCATGGATCCCCCATGGCAGGGTCTGACTTTCCAACGCTTTTAAACAACTTTTTATTACCTCTTCTCAAGGCCAACACCACATTTTTGGTGCTGGGAGACTTTAAATTCTGGCTGGGGCATGAGATGGGTTCTACAGCTACTGGACTGAAAGATTCTCTGAGCCACCTTGGCTTTGAGCAGAAGGTCAGAGAACCTACTCATTGCAAGGGGCATACTCTTGATTGTGTTGCCACTCCCAACATTTTAACTAAGGATCATCAAGTCCTGGCTTGTCCTTTGTCCGATCATCATTTCTTTGTTCATTTCACGATCAATAGCGAACTTCCTATAAGAATGAAAGGGTCTCGTAACCCATCAGTTCTATTTAGAAGTGTAAGGAAACTTACCCCAGAGTTGATTAGACCTTGGGTTGCTACAGTGATCCCAGATATTATAAAATCTGATTCAGTGGAGGAAATGTCCCATCTCTTTTTGCATTATTTTGAGGACATTAATAAGACCTTAGTACCCTAACAATGAAAGATTTCAAGGATACACAAAATAATAACTCGTGGTTTACTCCTGATTTGAAAAAACTTAAAGCATCAAAAATCAGACACTTTTATGCCTTGAAATCTAGTAAGGATATAAATGCCTTGGAAGCATATAAAGCAGCGGCAACAGTATATAAACCAGCAGTTATTGATGCCAAGAAGGATATGCTTACCAGGAGGATATTGAACTCTCAGTCTGAAGCCAAGGAACTTTTTAAGATTTTTAGAGAACAAGAAATCCCCGATATACAGCATTCGGGCATCTTGCAGAAGGATCATGCTTGGTGCATGACTATTCAGGAAGCTATGTTGGGTAAATTAGAAAAAATCAAGGAAGATATTGCACTAAAAACTAGCTATCAGATACACCAATGGGAGCTCATGAAGTAGCGACACCTGTAGGGAAGTTTTCTCTGCATCTGTTTAGGTTCTCCCCTATCTTAGAATCAGAATTGGCTATCATTATTGATCATCTGAAACCTACAAAATGCAAAGATGATCCATGCTCAGCCATGATAATAAAATCCTGCTCACCTACTCTTATTGATGCCCTTTGTACATTTGTGAATACCTCTTTCTCAGAAAACCATGTCCCAACGGGGATAAAAAAGGCTTGGATAACCCCGATTTTGAAGAAACCGGGATTATGTCCTAAAATGCCTTTAAATAATCGGCCCATTACAAGCACTCCTTTTCTTTTAAAAACTTGGACCGTGTTGCTTTCACGATCCCAGACCAAATCCCTCTGGTCACTACACCTGCGGCCTGGACCCGCAGGGTTGCTAGCTGGCGCCTGCAGCATTTTATAACTGTTGGTATGGCTCAGCGCCACTCCCAAGATGGCTCCCAGGTTTAGTCATCAGGTAAAATGTAAGATGGCCCCAGTTTTTTCCCATATAACATTATTCCTGGTGGTCTAGTGGTGCTGGGTGCAGCCCAGGGCTATATAAGCCACGTCCTGGGCCGCACCCAGTGCTTAGCGTTTTCCGTGGCTGCTCTCAGGCAGTGTACTGCTTGCCTCCTGCTTCTAATTCCACGTGTTGGGGATTCCGCTCCGCTTGACTAACATCGCGGGTTAATGGGATCCGCTTGCCAGCTGCGACCTCACCGTCTCTGCAACAGCCAGCCTACAGCTCGCCCCAAGACAGACATCAGCGTTGCTCTGCTGTATCTGCAATAATCCTCAGCAGCCTGCTACACAGAGGACACGGCGCGGCTTCTCCGTGCAGCAGGACTACGAGTAGGCAAAAACAATCACTACTCCTCGACCCCACCCAGCGCAACCATACCTACGGGGTTGCATTCAGGACATTCAGGACCACAGAGCTAACGAGGCAGCAACTCCGGTCCACGGACATTTCAGGACCATGGAGCTAACAAGGCAGCAACTCCGGTCCTAAAGAAAGGAAGAAAGGAAAGAGACGTTACACAGTGGATTGAACTCCTGTTTTAATGCATGCAGTACAACGCGTTTAAGGACATCAACCTTCTCGTTGTTGAACAAGCTCAATCAACAACAAGAGGAGTTATACATTGCTGGTGGCAGATTAGCCTCGTGGGAAAGACTCAAAAAGCACCCCAGCACCCCAGTGCGCTGCAGCTGGTCTGGGCCACTGAACCCAGTGAAGGAACTGGAGAGACTTCATCCATCTGCACGGTGTTACCACGTTGAGCAGGGGAAAATAAGTCTGTGGTTGGGGTTGTCCATTACAGGGGCTTCTGTGAGACAGTGGCAGTGCAGTGGTTTATGATCTTTATTGTGTGTCTGCCTTAGAGATTACCCAGAGGAATCCAGAATCATTCCGGCAACCCAAACCAGCAGTACCCAGACCAAATCACTCCCTACCTCACCATCCGCTGGGCAGTCATTCTTACAGTGCATCGTGGGGGGAAGGAGTGGTTTGGATAAGCAGCACCAGAGTATCCTACAACACACATCCACAGTCCAGACCAGGCACTCCTGCAGGGCCCCACAGGTAAGCCTTACAGAACACTAAGCCCACAATAACATCCTGGCTGAATGTCATGGCGTCTGAGGTGGACCAGATGGCCATACTTTTGGGAGAACTACGAGCTGAGGTACATGCAGCTCGTTCGAAGACAAACGCAATGCGTAAGGAACTGGTCATAAACAGAGAAAGAACAGAGGAATTAGCAAAGCGCCTTACTAGAACACAAGCCGGGCAAACTCGATTGCCTGGGGGAACCGATGGTGCTACAGCCGCACCACCGCAGATGCAGGTAACCACTCCAGTCACCGTCCCTTTGGCCCCACCGGAGAGGTACATGGTGATCCTCAGAAGTATGCGGTTTTTATGAACCAGTGCCGACTCCACTTCCTGTGTCGTCAAGGGGTGTTTCCGACAGACCAAACTAAAGTAGCTTTTGTTCTGTCTTATCGAGGGAGACATGCGGCTAGCTGGTCAATACCACTGGTCAACCGGGACGACCCTGTGTTATATGACTTTGCAGGTTTTCAGCAGGAAATGGATAAACACTTCGCACGTCACAACCAGGGACATGCTTTAGACGGAGAATTGCTAAGTTTGCGACAGGGGTCCCAGGATTTATTGGTCTACATCACAACCTTCAACCCGCTAGTAGCTGAGACCAATTGACCTGAAGAAAAGAGGACCGCCTTGTTCTGCCTGGGCCTTCGGAATTAACTAAAAGACATATCAGCACAAGTTGTGAACCCTCCTGCACGTTGCTCTGAATATATTGACCTAGTGATACAAATAGACCATCGTCTACAAGAAAGGCGAGCCGATCAGTCACGTTTTGAAAACCGACCTCTACACATCCACCGGGAAACACCTCGAGCTACAGATAATTCGTCAACACCGGAGCCCATGCAGCTGGGCAGTATCAGGGGACCGCTAAATAAAGAAGAAAGGGAACAACGTTGAAAGCAGCAGCTCTGTTTGTATTGCGGTAAGGCAGGACATTTTTTGAGAGACTGCCCAAGTAAAGCAAATCGTAAACCTTTGGGAGTTATGGAAATGAGCATGGCAGAATCCCAAGAACCGTCGGGAAACTGTCAAGCTCGACAAGAGTAGAGATCGGCTTGTCGGGAAAGGAAGAAATGTCAACGGTCTCACACCTTACAACTCCTGTGATCCTATTATGCCCAGAACAGCCTCAAAGGATACATGCATTGGAGGCATTCATTGACTGTGGAGCAATCGGCAACTACATGGACAGCGCTGTGGCCCGGAGAATTGGAGTGCCCGTAATGACAAGGAAGTTGGCAGACAATATTGTGTCTGTGGATAGGTCCCAATTGTCATCTAGTCCAGTGACCCACTGTACCGAGAGGGTTGTAATGTTGTGCCACAACGGGCATCAGGAACACCTAGTCTTCGATCTAATCAGTGAACCCCAGTTCCAACTGATACTAGGAATGCCCTGGTTGGAATGCCATAACCCTGTCATAGACTGGCGGATCCACGCAATTACTTTCCCAGCCGAATGTACTCGCAGCTGTTATCCGATGACGTCTTCCAACATGGCTACGACTCAAGAGAACAGAGAGCCCCTAGAAAAGACGCTTGGTATCATGGGACAATTGCCTCCGGAATATAAGGATTACCAAGATGTCTTTCACAAAGAACAAGCCAACACCTTACCGCCCCACAGGCCCTATGACTGCCAGATTGAATTAACACCAGGAGTACAACTCCCATGCAGTGGTAAATATTCCCTCACGGAGAAGGAAAACCAACACCTGCGGAATTACTTAGATCAGTATTTGAACAACGGGTTCATCCGGCCATCCAAGTCACCCGTCTCCTCTGCTCTCTTCTTCATCCCGAAAAAGGAAGGAGACCTCAGGACCTGTATAGATTACAGAGGATTAAACAAAATCACCGTTAAGAATCGGTATCCTTTACCTCTTATACCCGTCCTGTTGGACCAAGTAAAGGGTGCAAAGATCTATACAAAACTAGACCTCAGAGGAGCCTATCATCTGGTCTGTGTGAGAGCGGGTGATGAATGGAAGACGGCCTTCCACACTAAATTTGGTTTGTTCGGGTACACCGTCATGCCCTTCGAGCTATGCAACACACCGGCAACATTCCAGTTTTTTATGACTGATGTTCTGAGGGAATTGTTAGATGTCTGTGCGAAGGTGTACATAGACATATCCTAATTTATTCTGCAAGCCTGGAAGAACATGTACGGCACATCAGGGCAGTTTTGGAGAAGTTCCGCCAGCACCGTCTATTCGCCAAACTCGAAAAGTGTGCTTTCCATGTAACCACCGTGGAGTTTCTCGGATACATAATAACTCTTCAGGGCATCCAGATGGACAATCGTAAAGTAGAGGTGATCTTACAGTGGCCGTCACCAACCTCCATCAAAACAGTCCAAAGCTTTCTTGGTTTCGCTAATTTTTTCCACCGGTTCATTGCAAACTTCTCAAACACAGTTCATCCCATCACTGCTTTACTTCGAAAAAATCGTACATTCCAGTGGACCACTGAAGCGGAACTTGCTCTTCAACACTTGAAACACCAATTCACGATGGCACCCATACTCAAGCATCCAAATCCTGAACTACCTTACCTGGTCGAGACGGACGTTTCCAATGTGGCGATGGGGGGGGGGGGGTACTGTCCCAAAGAGATCCAGACACCAATCAGCTACATCCAGTGGCATTTTGGTCCCGAAAAAAAATTAATCCAGCAGAACTGAACTATGCCGTGACGGATAAGGAGCTATTGGCCATAAAAGTTGCCTTCAAAGAATGGCGGCATCATCTGTTCGGTGCACATCACACAGTTACTGTCCTCACAGACCATCGCAATCTGCAATTCCTAAGGTGAGCTAGAGCCCAGTCTCCCCACCATCTACGATGGGCTCAATTCTTCTCTGAGTATGACTTCACAGTCACCTACCGACCTGGGGTAAAAAACAGAAAGGTGGATGCATTATCTCAAATCGGTTGGGATACTGAAGGAGATGTTGTGTACGCAAATCCAGAACCCATACCAATTATACCAGAAGAAAAACTTTTAGGGATTACGCAAGTCGGTTTCCCTTCACTGAACGAGTTATATGATAAGATCAAACAACTCATGAGCCCTGAACATATACAAGCCTGGGTCCCACAAGGGACCCAACGGACAGAAGTAAACTAACTTCTGTATTATCGGGCCCGTTTGTATCTTCCGCTTCCAGCCATGCAAGATCAGGTTATAAAGGCCTACCATGACGCACTCACAGCCAGCCATGCAGGGATAGCCAAAACCATGGCCATGGTGCAACAGAACTTTTGGTGGCCTACATGGAGGAAGGACGTGATGCAGTATGTAAAAACTTGTGACATATGCGCCAGAAACAAGACACTATGAAATAAACCACAAGGATTACTCCGCTCACTGTCAGTTCCGCCAGCTCCTTGGCATTCTATATCCTTAGACTTTATTACCGACTTACTACCCTGCAATGGTTATAACACCATAATAGCCGTGGTAGACTTCTTAACCAAAATGGCTCACTCCATTGCCTTAAAGGGATTACCGAATGCAGGAACTTTAGCACAGGCTTCCTAACACATATTGTCAGATTACATGCCTTTCCCTCAGTTGTAATTTCAGATCGGGGAGTCAATTTGTCTCCAAATTTTGGCAGAGTTGTTGTGCCAAAGCCCAAATCAATGTCCGTTTCTCCACTAGCCACCATCCACAGACGGACGGTCAAATTGAGAGAACAAAACAGACCCTTGAGCAATATCTTCGGTGTATGCTCACTCAGGTGGACCTCAATTGTGTAGTATTGTTGTGGGCAGCCGAATATGCCTACAACAACACAGTTCATAGTTCAACGAGAGTTTCACCCTTCTCTTTTTTACACGGAAGAGACCCACGCACCTCGGTACCTCGGCACTTGATCCCATTGGGTATGCCGACAGTGGAAAATCTACATACCAGCATCAAAGAAACTATGAAGAAAGCTACACAGACTTCAATGGAATCAAAAGTAGCCCACAAATTCTTTGCAGACAGAAAACGATCCAAGGAGCCTAAGTACCAAGTAGGCAATCAAGTGTGGTTAGCCACAAAACATATCCGGTTGAAAGGACCTAAGAAATTCCTCCCGAAATACATTGGCCCTTATCCCATTGAGTCCATTATTAACCCTGTAGCAGTAAGATTGGTTTTGCCTCCTAACGTTCGCATACACCCAGTCTTCCATGCATCATTATTAAAGCCCATGCATCCGGGTACCCGGGATTCCAGAAACAGACCTCCCCAATCATGGTACAGGGAGAAGAAGAAGCCGAATATGAGGTTAAGAAAATATTGGATTCCAAGATCAAATTGAAAAGGCTCTACTATTCAGTAGATTTGCAGGTATATGGGGTGTTGGATCGGACATGGGAACCAGTTGAGAACATACATGCCCCACACTTATTGGCCAGATACCACCGTAATTTCCAGAACGCCCGGGGCCAGGGATTGCTTTCCTAGGGGGGGTTTTAAGGGGGAGTGCTGTCACGATCCCAGACCAAATCCTTCTGGTCACCACAGGTCCGATCTGGACCCGCTGGGTTGCTAGCTGGCACCTGCAGCATTTTTATAACTGTTGGTATGGCTCAGCGCCACTCCCAAGATGGCTCCCAGGTTTAGTCATCAGGTAAAATGTAAGATGGCCCCAGTTTTTTCCCATATAACATTATTCCTGGTGGTCTAGTGGTGCTGGGTGCAGCCCAGGGCTATATAAGCCACGCCCTGGGCCGCACCCAGTGCTTAGCGTTTTCCGTGGCTTCTCTCAGGCAGTGTACCGCTTGCCTCCTTCTTCTGTTTCCACATGTTGTGGATTCCGATCCACTTGACTAACATCGTGGGTTAATGGGATCCGCTTGCCAGCTGCGACCTCACCGTCTCTTCAACAGTCAGCCTGCAGCTAGCCCCAAGACAGACATCAGCGCGGCTCTGCTGCACCGGTAATAATCTTCAGCACACAGAGGACCCGTGCAGGCTTCTCCGTGCAGTAGGACTATGAGTAGGCAAAAACAAACTACTCCTCGGCCCCGCCCACTGCAACCATTCCTACGGGGTTGCATTCAGGACATTCAGGAGGACCACGGAGCTAACGAGGCAGCAACTCCGGTCCACAGACTTTTCAGGACCACAGAGCTAACAAGGCAGCAACTCCGATCCTAAAGAAAGGAAGAAAGGAAAGAGACGTTACACAACAGATTGAACTCCTGTTTTAACGCGTGCAGTACACCGTGTTTCAGGACATCAGCCTTCTTGTTGTTGAACAAGCTCAATTAACAAGGAGAGGAGTTATACATTGCTGGTGGCATATTAGCCTCTTGGGAAAGACTCAAAAAGCACCCCAGTGCGCCAAAGCTGGTCTGGGCCACTGAACCCAGTGAAGGAACTGGAGAGACTTCATTCACCTCTACGGTGTTACCATGGTGACCAGGGGAAAATAAGTCTGTGGTTGGGGTTGTCCATCAGAGGGGCTCTGTGAGACAGTGGCAGTGCAGTGGTTTATGATCCTTATTGTGTGCCGCCTGCCTTAGACATTATCCAGAGGGATCCAGAATCATTCCGGCAACCCAAACCAGCAGTACCCAGACCAAATCACTCCCTACCTCACCATCCGCTGGGCAGTCAGTCTTACAGTGCATCGTTAATGTTAATGTTAATGTTAAAGGACATTTTTACTGCACACTATCACCACCGGAGTGGTCCCCTGGCGCTCCGGCGGTGCTGAAAGAGGAAGGGAGGGGAGGGTTAGTGGGAAGAAGCTGGAAAAGTGAAAGAGAGCAGTGATGTGCTGTTGGCGGCCTCAGCCCGGTGGGTCCATTGGCTGGGCCTGGGGTGTATTTGGCCTGTAGTCGACGTGTACTGTTGTGCGAGTCTATATGAGTTTTTTTGTTTTGTTGTTGCAGTGTAGTGAAGTTTGTGCGGTTTGTTGCGCTGAAGGTTTGTGGTTGTGTTTGGATTGGGGTTTGAGAGGTGTATGCAGAGGGGGGATTGTTAGTGCAGTTGGTTGATTGGCATCTTTTTCCTTAATTTGAGGCGCTGGGCTTACGTAATCTCTCCGGGTGGGATTCGGGAGCACCCTTCTGCCTCTGTTCTGATCTGGATCCATCCGGCCTTCAAGATCCCTTTCACATCTGGTCACCCCCTCCCCCAGCCTCCCTTGCAGCGCTACCTGTCTTCCCTTCCCACTCGTAGGGCTAGTGCCCCTGTCAGTGTCCACAGCTCTGATAGTGTGGTGATTGCCAATATCCCGGTAATTCCACCGCACTGTGGTACCTGGTGGCAACTAAGGTGTGTGTGGGTATTGGGTGGGAATAAGTGTGGGTTGTTGACTCTGTGTATGTGTGTGTCTCCTGTGTTCCACTCTGACCAGCGTCCATCGTCCAGGTGCCATGGGAGTTTCTTCTCAGAGGGAGTTGTTCACGGTCTGTGTTGGGAGTTGTCCGTGTCCACTCCAGTTTAGTCATCCCTTTTCCTTCCTGTTTCAGTTTTCAGTTTGGGTCTGTGGTGTTGAAGAGCCAGGTTTTTAGTAATTTCCAAAATTTTAGGTGATTTTTGGTGTTTCTTATTTCTTTTGGGATGTTGTTCCAGGTTTTTGCGGCTAAGTGGTAGAAGGAGGTGCCTCCAAGCTTCTTCTTGAGGTACGGTTTTGGTTCCAGGCGGATTTCGTTGCTTGACCTGAGGAGTCTTGTTGGCTTGTAGATTGTTATTTTCTTTTGTAGAAATTCTGCTCCTTGTCCGCTGATTGTCCTGTGTGTTATGCACATTGTTTTGAAGGTGATGCAGTGTTTTACTGGGAGCCAGTGTAGTGTTTTTAGGGCAGGAGTGATGTGTTCTCTTCTTGAAGGTTTGATGAGTAGTCTTGCTGCTGCATTTTGGATCTGTTGTAGTTTCTTCAGGAGGTATTCTGGTATTCCGAGGTAGAAGCTGTTTGCATAGTCGATTTATGACATGAGGGTGATGATAGTGAGTGTTTTGTGTGTGAAGGAGAGGAAAGGTAGGATTCTTCTTGCCGTGTGGAGGAGGAAAAAACATTTCTTGACTGTTGCATTTACTTGTGGTTCTAGGGTTAGGGTGTTGTCCATCAAGACTCCCAGATTTTTTACTACCTTAGATGATGACGGTGCGGTTCCCATTTCCGGTGGCCATGGGATGGTAGTGGTTTGGACAAGCAGCACCACAGTATCCTAGAACACCCATCCACAGTCCGGACCAGGCCCTCCTGCAGGGCCCCACAGGTAAGCGTTACAGTGGCCTATGTCCAAATTTCGGCCCATTTGAATAAATACTTAATCTATATAAATAAAAATGTAAATGTTTGTTTGTTCAAAATCTTAAATCTCCGAAAGTTCTTCACTGATTGCTTTAACACAGCGTTGTATTCGAATAGGCGCATGTTTTTATACACCTACTATACATAGATGTCACACCTGTGACAGGTAAAAACATGCTTTTCTGAAAAACAGCGCCATCTGTTGGACGTAAAAGTAACACACGCTATACTAAATATTTTACTGAAAAACAGCGCCATCTGTTGGACGTAAAAGCAACACATGCTATAATAAATATTTTACGATTCCATTTCAATGTTTCCGATTTATAATGGCTCAAATACGTGCAGTGGAAGCAGCAGAGCAACGTGCAGCCAGACTTCAGGATGCACGGTTGCAAGCACGGCGATTGCGTTCTGCAGCTTCAGATGTGCTTCGTTCTCAACAGAATGAACGTGACAGGCTGAGAGTGGCTGAAAGACGTCAACGAGAAACACCAGATCAGCGTCAAAAACGACTCCGTGCTCAGCCTTGCATTCCGGTACAACCCAGTTGATGATTATAGTTTGAGCTGGCATGTTCTCATCGGCACCATGACTGAAGTGTGTCCTTATTGCCAGGCTATGAAATTTAATGGAGAAACAAAAGGAATGTGTTGCGCCACCGGGAAAATTAAACTGCCTCAACTTGGAGAACCGCCGGAGCCATTAAAAACTACCCACAAGCATTGTGAAATTAAGCATATTAGAAACGTGCGCTTTCTCTTTTCTTTCTTTTCCATTTAACCAGACTGAGCCACAGCAACGCGTGGCAGAGGCCAGCTAGTTCTTAATAAATACCAGTCCGGATTTAGACAAGGTTATGGGACAGAAACAGCACTTCTGGAACTGAAGTCCAGGCTACTTAACTCTATGGACAACAGTCTGGCCTCGCTCCTTATGCTGTTAGACCTTTCCACGGCTTTCAACCTGGTTGACCATTCCATTCTGGTCACCAGGTTGGGGGATGTTGCACAGTTTTCTGATGACGCAGCTCTATGGATCTCTTCATTTCTGAGCACTAAACAGTGCAGAGTTTATTGCAGAGAGGCGGAGGTTTCGCCTGTTATTCTCGAATAGGACGTCCCTCAGGGTGCGTGTGTATCCGCCTCCCTCTATAATATATTCACAGTTCCCTTTTTTGATCTTTTGGAACAGAATGGTGTGGCCTTTACAAACTATGCAGATGACACACAAGTTGTCATCCCACTGACAGGATCACATGAAGACGATGAAATCTTCATAATCAGGGTATATAATCTTATTCAAACCTGGATGTTTCAGAATGGCTTAGCCCTGAATAAAGAAAAGACACAACTCATGGTGATTGGTACACAGAACATGATAAAGAAATTGGGATCCACATATGATTGTTTCTCCATTGCGGAATGTAAAATTGCCACAAAAAAGAAAGTTAAAACTTTAGGCATCATACTTGATCAGCATTTAAATATGATGGCACATGTTAGCAGTTTGGTTTCATCTTCTGCTTACTATATAAAACTGTTAGTCCATCTTTGGCCACATATATTACCCAGATCAATGCGGAAACTATGGCCAGGGCCATGGTAGTGTAAAAAATTGATTATTTCTGTAGTCTCTTGATTGGCATTTCAAAATCGGAATACAACCGCATAGAAGTAATTCAAAATAGTGCGGTTAGAGTGGTCATAGGCCTTAGCTGGAGAGACCATGGCCCTCATTCCAAGTCGGGTGGTAGGGGATACCGGTCACCGGTAAGGAGACTGGTGCCGGCAATCCCCTACCACTGGATTCCGAGGTCCCCTAACGGGAACACGTCCCTTACGGGTCCCGTTAGGGGACCAGGGCACAAATAGCGGGCTTGACATTCGCAAGCCCGTTATTTGCGCCCTCCCCATTCCTATTGAGCCCTATGATGGCTCAAATGGGAATGGGGAATGGTTTGTTCAATGGCGACTTACCGGTCCCTCCAGGGTCAAAATGGACCGGTAAGTCCCCATTGAACAACACCGCAGGCGGTACCGGTATGGGGGGCAGCCATTGAGCTAATTGCTCCATGGCTACCACCATACTCGGAATGAGGGCCCATGTCTCGGGGGCCAGAAGGAGCCTGCATTGGCTCCCAGTGAAATCTAATTTATTGTATTGCTTGTTGATGATCACTCACAAATTCTATATGGGAGTGATGCCAATTTATCTGCAGGAACTGCTTACTGAGAAATCGAGTATAAGACTCCTCAGACATAATAATTTGCATCAATTGAAGCCTCCCAGTTGTAACACCACCAAAGCCATGAAAGGGTTTTTTGTGAAAGTGGCGCCTAGGGCCTGGAATGCCCTTCCGCTGGACCTGTGAGACTTAAAGTCAACAGATGTCTTTAGGAAAAAATTAAAGACATTCTTATTTTCCTAGACTTCTCTGCTGATTTCTTGCTTTTGATTTTTGAAGAGTCTGTTTAATGCCATATCATTTGTCTGGTGTGTTCGTCCTTGTCTTGTTATCTGTGCACCCTTAAGCCTACGGGTCCCTTTTTGCCTGCTACAAGTTGAATAAAGTAAAGTAAAGTAAAGTAAAGTAAAGTAAAGTAAAGTAAAGAAGGAAAGTTGGTAGTAATTCCTTTCACCTGAATGGAAACAGCTGCTTTGGGGTAGATTTCTTGATCCACATGCACACATATTATTTTCACCAGGGAAGCCACTTTCAACTTGTCGGGTGATACTAGGTCAGCCCTAACTGCAGTCTTTTTGCTGCCAGAATCCACTAGGGCCCATACTGGGATTCCATTGATCATGTCTGATTCGTAGGTGGATTTATAAGAGGTGCCACAAAAAGTACTTTGTACTAATACCTCTTCATTATATTCTGGATAGAGCCATTCTTCTTCCACCATACACACATGGGTTCCTCTTTTCTATTCTGTAGACAATGAATAGCAAAATGCCCTGTTTCTTTACAAGAAAAAGCATGTTGGAATTTGGGGTTTCATTGTTCTAATATCGTCCCTCTTCAGTTCCTCCCTGGGTTTGAATTCTGGTCTCTTCTCTGTCTTTGCCTTATCACCGCAAAGTGGATCACGGAACTGGTATGGGAATTCAACCTTCCCTTTAGGTACAAAAGGGAGTTTAGGAGGTCCTTTGCTTTCTCTTCTTTCCTCAGGTCTGAGTACAGAGTGGAAATATTTACTTGCGTTAGAAAAATGTTGGGCATTCTCAATGGCTAGAGAGAGTGTAGGTTTATTCACTTGTAAAACGGCCTATTGGAGTGAAGAAGGCAAAGAATTAATACACTGTTCCAAGCTTAAAGCTTCTAATACTTCAGGCAGTGTTTTATTTCCCAACCACAGTGACAGACTGTTTTTAACCATCTCTCTGAGGTCAAATGGTGTTTCTCCGGGTACCCAATTTTAAGTTCCTGAACTTTTGACGGCAGAAATTACTAGTCTGGCCCACCCGCTGTAGGATCCCTTCTTTAATATCAGCAAAAGAGGCGGTTCCTGGGAGGCTCAACATTTGGTATGAGGTCTGCAACTCTCCTTTGAAGAGGGATCCTAGATAGCATATTTTCACCTCATCCCCCCATTGAAATTGCTGTGCTAGTCGTTCAAAGTTCAAAAAAAAGTTTCCTAAATCATCTCTCTCCTTGTAAGGTTGTAAGACTCCTTGGGGAATATTGGGTTTTCCTTGGGCTGCTATTAGTCTTTCCAACCTTGTTTGTAGTCTTTGTTCAGCTTCTATCTGATAAGTGGCTAGTCAAGCGATCAGAGCTACTAATGATGTCATTGTCCACGGGGAGGATAAGGTGTCACTTGTATCCTCCTCAGATTCTGACATCGAAAATAATTCTGGTTCTTCTGTGGTGTCAGATCTTACTTCCACGTCCCTTTGGCTGGTGAAAGTGAGGTTCCCTTTTCTTGCCTCTCCCGGAGAGGAAGAAAAAGATATGGAAGAGTTCCCCTCCTCTAACCTTATGGGACCTAAAGGTCTGGGTCGAATATAGCTTCCTGATTCTCTGACTGATAGAGTGTTTAAGTGATATGTGGCCATGGGAAGGATGGAAGGATGTCAGGGAGGAACTGGGATCTATAGAACAAGTCTTGATACTTAACTGGTAAGTGTAACTGTAAGGCAACTGCCCTCATAAGTGCTAACATTCTATCCTGATCTTGAACTTTTACAATAGTGTCCTTCCCTACTTTCTGTTGGATTACCAACCACATAAGGGACCCTCAGTTTGGATCAATTGAGTGCACCCCACTCTGACACCATTTGTAAAGGTATCATGAAGCAATACACAGATAACAGATTCAGAGTTAAAAATAAAATGATTGATTAATTCAAATGTCAGGATAACAGAAGGCCTAACTTGCCTTATGCTAAGGAAGGGTTTCCCTGCCTGAACGAAACTAAGGAAAGTCTGCATCAAAGAGATCAACTTAAAAGTCTGTCTGTGTCCAAAACATATTTGTGCCCTCACAACTAAAGCTAAGCAATGTGTAGGTGTGTCAATAATGAAAGAAATGGTGAGCAACATAAAGTTCTGAGCTTCTTCCAGCTCTTGGCTTCCATTTCAGCTCCCCTTCCCAAAGTTCAAGAAAGTTCCTCAAAAGGTTTCAAGAGGACCTTTCTCCAGTTCAAGGCAATACGTTTCCACACAATCCTCTGGGTTACTTTCTCCAAGTTCAATGTAACACAGTTCAAACAAAATAGGGAGTCTTGAGGCTCCGGCCTCAAGACAGAATTTGCAGATCCTCAAATCGCAGGGTTCCCTTTCCCAAGATTTCAATGTAGCACTTGCACTGGTTTCAACCTTTCAATGTTCAACACAAAATAGGTCCACTTGATCCTCCTTCTGGTTCACTTTACCAGTTCACTCACAGTGCTCCTTGGTTTATTTCACAATGTCTTTTGACTTTCATCATTTAGGGCTCACCGCTCTAGGCACAGTTGTCAGACCACACGGTCCACCTATCACAGGTCGCTCAACCAGGAACCCTTTTTGGCTCTGAATGCCGTTTTACACTTTTCTGATTTCTCCTGGTCAGCCTCTTGGCTTTGTCACCACATGTTATTCACTCCTTGCCAGCCTTTGGTTTTGCTGTATTGTATCCATTTATAAAGTTCACTTTATGGTGGTCTTTTCCCTGCCCCACCTTTCTCTGGTATTCTTTCACACTTGTGCTCTTCACAGTAAGTTACTTGCAAATGGGCACTTTCCCTTCTGGTTGTCATCCATTTTTTAACTTTGCCCATAAAGTAATATTCAGTTCCCTTTGCAACAAGCTTGTTGTAGTTCAATTTCAAGGTTTTCATTCATTTCGATAGTCAATATATGTGAATCAACTGTGTTTCAAAGTTTCATTCAATTCAACGTTCAATGAACATATTTCAGCTTTGTTGTCAAAGTTTCAATAGGTTCGCTATTCAATAAATCTAATTCAACCTTATTTCAGAATTGCATTCAGTTCGGTAGTCAATAAATGTGTGTGGCCCTTAATTGCCTAAGTGTAGCCCATGAGGAGTGCCCCAGAGCTGGGTGACGTCTACAACACTCACGGGTCGTGGCGTTCCTCTCCGGTGTCTCTGCATCCCTCCTCTGTCTTGTAGATCGATGGGGCAGCTTTTGTGAGTCCCAGTCACATTCCAGATGCCGCCCTCCACATGCAGGTGGCCCTACTGTTTCGGCTTTGATGCGGACAGCATCCTTTCTTCCTCTTGACTCGCTCGCAGCTCAAGCTGCTTTATCTCCTATGCAGAGGTTCCCAAGCTTTTGGTAGCTTCCCATCCCAGCTTGGCCTGGGCTCCACATGTCCTCTTGGTTCTCGGACGGTATCATGGCTTTCTCTCAGGTCCCACAATGGCTGGCTCCTCAAGACACAGGTCACCTGCTGGTCTCTGCCAGCCAGGCCTCCCTGTTGCTCTCTCTACTGCACCCCTGGTTTCCCTTTATACACCTGCAACCCTTTGACAGGTTGCAGGTGAGGATGTTCAATTGGGCTTGCCTGACCATAATTAAAAGGACATGCCTGACCTTTATCCACTCTACAGGCATCTTCTTTGTCCCAGTACTAGAGTGGTGAAGTGAGGTGTTAGTGTTCCTCACTCCTAGTTGCCTCTTCCTCGTCCCAGTACTAGAGTGGTGAATTGAGGTGTTATTGTTCATCATTCCTAGTCACATTTTCCTCATCCCAGTACTGTCAGCGGTAAAAGATGGTGAAATGAGGGGAGAGGTCTTACACTAGCCTATAAAGGCTGGGGGAGGATTACATTGGTCTTCAATAGGGAAAGGGGGATACCATGTCTCCCCTATGGGCATCTCACTTTTAATCCCTCTACTTTTCACCCTCTTTCTGATGCCTCTAGACTTGTGATATCTCCTGTAATTTTCTTTGTCATTGGGACAGGGATAACAATATCCCATTACTGCATTTGAGTTAGAGGTCTCTTAGGGAAAAGGGAATGAGGAATACTGTGTCTCACCTGAGGACCTGTTGGCCCTAATCCCTAAGGGCTTTCCACCCAGGTGATCCTCCCTTGTCTCTTCACCCCCAGGGTCACGATCCAAAAGCAATGGCCTTTCCCTGGCCACCTGAAAAGATGATCCAAGGGGAGTAGATGTGAGGATGCCCTCAGGTTTCTCACAACTGGTGGACACAGGGTCAGACTACACTATTATAAATCACATTTAGAAAAAATACTTTATGAATGAGAAATTATGCAAACCCAAAGAAAGGGCGAGTGCCTATGGGGGAATTAAAGATCAAGTTTATTGGATGTTTTAAAGCAAAAATTAATGATCACAATGATAACACCATTGCAGATGTCTATGTGTCCAAAAAAGGTGGGAGCCTTCTATGTTGGTATGAGCAATATGCCCTGGGAATCATCATCAATCCCAAAGTCCCAGGTCACTTTGCCACTGTTAGTCGAGGTACACATAAGCCAGAAGACAACGTATCCAAGAATGACATAGGGTGTTTAAAGGGGTTTACCCACAAGATTGTCCTCAAACAAAGGGCAGTTTGATGTGTTCCAGTTGCACTAAGATAAGAAGTTTCAAATGAAATAAAGAAATTGTTACCACAGGACATAATTGAGGAAGTTGAAGCTTCTGAGTTGGTTTCCCCGGTAGTAGTTGTTTGTATGGGCAATGGATCTGCTAGATTGTGTGAAGACTTGAGGTCACTAAATAAATGTGTTGTGGTGGACACATTTACCCTGGTTAACATTGGGGAGATGGTGGGTATGATGACGGGTGCTAGGTTCTTTAGCAGCCTGGATCTCACCTCTGCTTACCACCAGATTGTCCTACACCCGGCATCAAGAAGTTTAACAATATTTATTACACAAAAAGGGACATTCAGATGTAAGAGAATGCCTTTTGGACTGGTCTCAGCCACTGCATTCTTTCAGCGCATAATGCATAAATTGTTTGGTCACATAAGAGGTGTGTGGTTTTTCCAAGAGGACATCCTGGTCACCGGTAACTCTGAAAGTGAACATGATCAGAAAATATTAGAAGTCTTGGACATTTTAGAAGCTATGGGTTTAACACTACAGGAAAGCAAATGCAAGTTTCATGTAACAGAAATGGAGTACTTAGAACATAAACTTACAGCAGAGGGAGTATTGCCAAAGGAGAACTTAGTAAATGCCATTGTGGAAGTGAAAGCCCCCGAAGATATAAAGGGTGTACTCTCGTTCCCGGGTCTAGTACTATGTCAAATGTGTAGAGGGTTTTGCTCATATGTGTAGAAACATCAGGACGTTGTGCACGAAAGACATTATTATCTTTGTTTGGTCAGAAAGCTGTTAAGAAGAATTTGTGCTGATCAAGAAACGCATTATCAATGCCCCTGTTTAAAGCAATTTTGACACGTTGTTTGATACATTTGTAAGAACAGATGCTAGCAATACCGGTTTGGGTGCCATGTTGCTACAGAGCGAGAATGGTGTTGAGATGACAATAGCATTTGCGTCTAGATGTCTAAAGGGAGCTGAGGAAAAGTACTCTGTAATAGAAAAAGAAGCTTCATGTGTACTTTGGTCCATAAACAAATTCAAGGTGTTTCTCGGGGGAAGGAGCTTTATGATTTTCACGGATCACAAGCCACTTGTGTGTATATTTAACTCTAAAGGCTTGGATGGGGTGACACACAGGATATTGAGGTGGGTTACCACCCTGCAAGGAAATCAGTTTGTAGTTGAGCACATCAATGGCATGGAAAATATTGTTGCAGATTTTGTCTCCAAAAATATCAGTGGTTGTGATGATAGTGAATTTGAAAAACAATGTTGTGAAGGCGTCCATTGCTGAGAATGAGTGGAGAGAATGTGAAGATGGGGATTGTCAGTTGAGCAAGGGTAAGGCGATTGTCCTCAATGATTGGGTTGGTTGGAACCCGGAAGACGGTTTAGGTGCATTTCATAGTGTCAGGAGCAAACTCAGTGTGGAGGGAGGCCATCTAGTAAGGGCGGGTCGGATTGTTCCCCCACAGGAATTTAGGAATACATTGGTTCATCTAGGGCATGAAGGTCACCTTGGCATGTCCAAGACAAAAGGACGGCTAAGAATAGATTATTGGTGGCCTAACTTACATAGTGCTCAGTATGTAATAAATATTGTTGGAGCAAAGCTGTTTGAACTTACCTCATGTCTGCATACTTCACACTTATTGCAAAATAGTGGAAGTGAGAACAAAATAACTTTGCCATTAGGAACTTCAAGTCCCAAAATTACCTAAGTACTGTGACGAAGAAGAGAGCTAAAGAGGAACACTGCTGCAGGACTGGTCAGATTATTAATAGAATTGACCTACATGTGAGGGAGACTACGAGGTTTAAAAGGCCCCAGCAGGTGCAGGCCATTGTTGAGCAGAGCGAGCAGGAAGAGCAGTGTGATCCCTGTATGCAGCCGACGCAGAAACTGGAGGAGGGAGAAGACGCCGGTACCACTGTAAGGCTGGAAACAGTCACCAGTCCAGAGAGGGTTTGTGCCTCCAGAAACCTGAAGTGCAGAGGCTGTGCAGCGAGAAGTGAAAGCAAGGGAAACTTTCCTTCCCAAGAGGCTGTCTCCGGTGGCTGGTGAGCACCAGAGAGCAAACGTAGCTCCTTTTTCAAGTGGCGTGGGCAAAGGCGGACCGGGAGTAGCTGTTTGTAGAGTCGCGAGGAGCCACTGAAGCAGAACACCTGCTAGTGGAAAGGGGATCGGAGACGCATACCATACCCGGTGAGTTCATCAGCTGATAGTGACCCCGGAGTACTCCAAGACTGCTTGCGTGCTCGAGGCAGGTGTTTACCAAGTACCAAACACTCGTGTATGAGTGGAAGGGATACCAAAAGTAATTTTGAATACCGAACTATCCGAAAGCAGCGAAAGCAATGTTTGTCAAATCCAAATGACTGTGATATCAAGCGTGTGAGTTTATTGAGAACCCAGCATCCCAATGGGGCAATATTATTAAAAGCTAATACATTCAACCATTGCCCAAGCCAAGAGAACCTAAAACCAAGACAAAATTAAAAACCAACAGATATTGCCAAAGGCAGGAGGGGACTAGTGAAAGGTCCAAAGGTTGTGAAGCTTGTTATCCATATTTTTAGAAGCATATAACAAAAGCTGGCATAAATCCACGTTGCCAAAGCCAAGGAAGAAGGACAATAGGATCCAATCCTTGTTAGTATTTGGTTACTTACGCAGTGGGGAAACAAGAGTGGCAAGAAGGTTGCCATTCTGGAAAAGGTTATTCCAAAGGAGAGGAGCATAATTTGCAGAGGAGTATTAAAGAGCACCAATGTGAATCTTGTTTTCTCTGAGAGTTGTTAAAAGTTTGATGTTGAAAAACCAGGAACACTGTGAAGTTGTTGTAAAGCTGTTATAAGTTTATCCTAATAAGGTGAGAGGCAGCTTCTGTGCCCGGGGCTGAGTGGGATACGTGACTTGGCCCCCCCCCTGTAAATCCGCAATTAGCACTGAAGTACTGCTGCCTGATTCCCTGCACCACACCAGATGTGTAGCTGAGCCCTGAATCGCTATTAACACCAGAGCCCTGAATAAGGTGTACACCGGCAGCTCCCTTATCTATACAGTGTATATGGCCTGCGGTGTGGGGGATGACTCATGGGGGCACTAAGGGACATAAAAATGGCCCCATGCATGCGTACACGAATGTGCAAAGACCAGAGGAGGATATGCCGGGGTCCGAGGAAACTGCTGCAGCAGCTCAGACCCCCCCTTTTAAGATCATGGATGCCTATATGGCAGCACTGCAAGCCGGGTTTGCAGCAGTGAATGGCAAGCTAGATGATATAGGCAACAACATTGCTGCCATAAGGGCTGATCTGTAGAAAGAAAGCACCAGGGTCACTGCAGCAATTAGGGTGGGCGTGCTCGAGGACACTGTGACAGCAAGCGGAAAAGACATAGAAGACATCAAGAAGAACCTAAAGGCTGTGCGTGTTAAATGCAAGTATTTGGAATCCAAGTCCCGGCGGAATAGGATCCGGGTGGTAGGCATGGCCGAGAGGTCCCTAAATGTGCCCATGGAGGTGTTGCTCGAAGACGCACTTTGCACAATATTTCCGGAGGCACAATTTTCACTGCAGTTTCTCGTGGAAAGAGCTCACAGGTCCCTGGCCCAAAAACCTAAACCTGGCGCCCCACAATGCATAATCGTTGCCCGGCTGCTGAACTACTGGGACCGAGACCAGATACTTTGGCTATCGCGGGAAAAGAGTAACCTGACCTTTGACTCTGCCAGAGTCCATATTTACCCTGATTTTTCCAGTGGTGAGCAGGCAGCCAGGCGAACTTATGACCATGTTAACAAAGCTCTTAGATACAGGAAGATTCCTTATGTCATGATGTTCTCAGCGAAGTTAAGAGTCCAACATGCCGGCAGATCCCACTTCTTTGAAACCCCAGACGACGCCATGGCCTATATTGAACAGAACATTCCGATCCAAGCAAGCAACGGCTGACAGCCCCTAATATTAATTCGACACTCGCAATGCTCATAGTTGGTTGGCCCAGTTGCACATGCTACTAGAAGGTCCGTCAAGTCCGTAAAATCCATGGAGTGCGGCTCACATTTATTAAAGGTTTAATGCCACTGGTTGGGGCTACACGATGCCCCCCACTGTTACAGATTTGGAAGTTTGTAAGTGAGTATACACTGTCCAGTTGGACAGTTGGAGGGATGGTGGGGGTGGGATGGGTGGGGGGACAGTTGGGGAAGGGTTAAACAGAAAAAATGATGGTTGCGCTGGGCTCATGCTCTTACACTGTATCTCACTTGAATGCGCACTTCGATTATTGTCACATCGGGGCAATGACAGGATCGGCCCGTGCGCTTAGACTGCTCACGTGGAACATTAGGGGGCTGAGCAATCCGATTAAGGCCCAGAAAATACTTGCCTACACTAAACGGCATAAAATCCAGGTCCTGATGCTACAGGAAACACAGGCCCTGCGTCAAGTTGTGGATACATTTGGGTGTGAATGGGGCCGTCTGCGGGTGGGTACGGATTATTCCTCACAATCTAGTGGTGTTCTGACTCTAATTCACCAAAACACAGGGTTCCAACTAATCAGATCCAAAGTGGATACTATGGGGAGGTATGTGATCATTTGGGGGTCCCTGCTGAGTGAAACAGTTATACTGGTCAACACATATGGGCCAAATGTGGACAACCCCAATTTCTACTTGTACATCATAGAGCTTATAAAGCCTTTGAATGACGCCAAAGTTATATGGGGCGGCAATTTCAATACCATCCTTAACATTCAAATGGACAGAACCACTACAGTTCAGCGGGCACTAACTAGGGCAACCCATAGAATACTACAAGGGATGTCGTACCTACCCCTTGTCAATGCCTGGCAGGAGTTACATCCTCGAGGGGAGGAATTTACCTTCCATTCAACTGTAGACGACTTCCCGTATAGACTTCTGGTTGTGCTCACCCAAATATATCCCTCACACAACAGAATGCTCCATTCTACCATGCACAATATCTGATCACTCCCCGGTGATATTGGAAATCGATGTGGCTCGCCCTGATCATGGTCCCAGGCTTTGGAGAATGCCGCCAGCTCTTTTATAAGACTCTGCAATGCTTGTGCCCCTAAGGGTTGACATCATAGAATTTATTGTCCGTAATGAGGGCTCGGTGGGTTCCATGTCCATAGTGTAGTAATCGTTTATGGTTTGGTTACAGGGCCACTTATTATCAATGACTCATGGAGTGCTACAGCATATAAGATCGGAACTACAGCGATCCAAACTTAGGTTGAGATCCTTGGAAAAAATATATGCTCTGACACCAGGGGAGGCTACCCTAGCAGCCTTACAGTCGCAATTAGACGAATTCAGGAAGCTGGCAGACCGGGAAATACTGTATATTACTCACCCTACACGTGAGGAGATATGGGGAGGGGGACAAAGATAGCAAGACTCTTGCCAAATTTATGAAATCTAAACACAATGTCAAACCCATTACTAGCATTTCTGTGGAGGAGGGTAACATACGCAGGGGATCAGGTGATTAATCATGTGTTTCTTGAATTCTACTTATCCCTGTACAACAAAACTGATCGAGTGACTGCGCAAGCCCTGGCACAGTACATTAAATCAATACCCCTCCCCAAGCTAACGCAAGAGAGCAGGGAGGCATTAGATCTCCCTCTAACACTCGATGAGATAGAAAAGGCGATACAGGACCTCGCTGCAGGCAAGGACCCTGGGCCCAACGGTCTCCCAATTGAAGTGGGAGAATGGAAGACCAGGCTCCCGTCCTTCACCTCTCACGCTTGGCCTAAAGGGTCACGGCCCAGGCACCCGCCACGAGAAGAGTTTGCCCATCTACCAGACAACCAAATACCCTGGTACAGGAACATACGGATGTGTCCATCTGCCTGCCCAGCAGCCCGCCCTGGCCATGCCGACACCTGCGGCACGGATCAACTAGACTAAAACCTACACGTCGTTAGAGATGCCATGACGACCTAGCCAACGGTCAGCACACCTGTACAAATATACACACTGGACACTCCTGCACCAATCTACACGAAGAATATACTCAGTGCTATGACGTAGGCGACAGACATACTCACGGACGTGCATCTTTATTATTTTCCACATAGGCTCTCAAAATGCAGAAACGCAAGACGCATCATGAACCCATCTAAAAAGCTTGCTTACGCTTCTCCTAAAACCAGGTGCCACAATGAGAAATATAATGAAGACACGATACTGGTCATAAGACAATATGGTACTATAACCTAAAGTGCCTGTGCACCAAACGGTTCCACCTATACACCAGGCCTAAGTAGGCCGCAAGCAAGAGCTTCCATGGACGTTAAAAGAACAAGAGTCAGGTTGCTGATCCTGCAGAATGAGCCCGGCGAAAGCAAACAGCCAAGGTCGCAATGTTGCAAACCCACATTCCGAAAGCAGACCATCAAGGGCACGATGTTGCAACCTCGCACGCCGCACACCAACGTTAAAGTCACACCTGCAAATTAAACCAGGCACACAGTGGAAAAACAATATTAATTGTGCAGAATTCTGCCTCAAACACAGTCCCACCTCACGTGACCAAGCCGAACCTGACAGGATGCCAAGACCAGAAAAGGCGTCTGGATCCCTCGTTACAAGACACAAGGCAGATACAATTAAAAGGCTCAATGGACATCTGCGACAGTGGGAGTAGTCGGCCTTCAGCTTATGAATAAGTCCTCACATTGTCTGCACGTACTCATAGTGAAACATTGTTGCAAATGACAGGTACACCGAGAGCTGGGAACAGCGATGGTCCCAGGCTGGGAAGCTCGCGGGCGCACCAATCAGAACATGGGGCTCTTATCACTGACGCCATTAACATTAACCAATCATCAGGGGTCTTCATGTAACAATTCTCATGTATCTAATTGTAGGGACAACCCAGATATATCACCTGACTAACCCTTGTCCACTAATATTGTTCTCTATACGTATGCTATACTAACCCTACCACTCGAGCAACCAATTAAGAGTGGCGATAGGTTTTTTGCTAACTTTCCAAGGTGACGCAAGTAGCGCGTCATACTAAGGTAAAAAGGGCCTGCGAGCCCTACGATTGTGTGTGTGTCAGGACGGACGCGTACGATCCTTGACCCATCCCTGCCGTTTTTGTCTAATAAACAGCAGAGTCACCTTGCTTCTTGCGTGTGTCTCATACTCTATCTCTTTTGGGATATACGGGAGGAGTTGGGGCCTCCCTGCCCGGAGGTCTGCGGACGGCCCGGCCGACCCCGGCAGAATTTCCCCCCGACACAATCAACCTGTACATATATGTGTTATATAACAGAACTTGCCCCAAGCTGCTGGTGGTGTGGGAGGAATCTTTGGCCTCTGAAACCCCCCCGCCCTGTCCCTGCAGGAAGAGGTAATTTCCGTTCTACTCAAGCCAAGGAAACCCCCGCATGAGGCTACATACTATTGCCCCTATTATTAATCAATGCGGACACTAAAGTGTTCGCCAAGGCCATTGCCAATAGGCTACTACCATACATGAATCAGTTGGTATACCGCAACGAGTCGGGATTCATCCCAACTAGATCCACTTCTTTAAACCTACGCAGACTCTTTGCTATAATCTCCCAATTTGACCCTAAGGCCAAAGTGGTTGCAGTATGCCTTGACGCTGAAAAAGCATTTGATTCTGTGTCTTGGAAGTATATCTTTGCGGTGCCAGGGTGCTTGGGGTTTGGGCCCCAGTTCCTTGGCTTCATTCGACTCCTATATAAAGACCTATTGTTACGCTCACCTGGTATCCACAGGGACGCCACCCAGCCGGGTTACTCGCTGGTATGCTTCTCAGCTTTGCCCAGATGTGGTCTGCGGGGAAGTTTCTGCCTTGTGGTACAGTTAGGCGTGCTCTCCGTCCTGCCTTCTTTGCAGGGGAGCGTTGTCTTTCATGGGCGTGTGCAGTCCAGTTACTTCACTGACGCGGCCTGTTTGATATGGTTCAGGTAGGTCTTATTGCTGTTCTTTAGTTTTGTTGCTATCCTGCATGCCTTTTTGTTTAAAATGTCTCTTTTTTCTCCCTTAGGTATGCAGAGCTTCAGCGCGGCGAACTGGCTTGGTTGAGCCCCGCTGGTAAATGATGGCGCATTAAGAGCGCTATGATGCTGTAAGTAAGCGCTATGCGCAGCGCTGCGAAGTCTTGCCTTTGCTAACCTGTGTTTTCCTTCCTTGTAGGTCGTGGTGTTCTTCAGCGCGAGTGGAATGTCCGGAGTGGTGCCAGCCGAGAGGTGACCAGCCAGGTAAGCCTTTTGAGCAGTTCGTAATTTGCAAATGTCTCTACTGCTTACTTTAATGTTGCCTCTATCTTCCTCTTTCAGGTCGTTCTGTCCGGGAGGCGTGCAGATTCGAGGAAGCTGTTCTCAGTAGCTGCGAGTGGCTAAAGATGAAGACTGCAGGTAAGATGCTGCTGCTAATGATGTTCCTTTTGTCTCCTTGCAGGTTCTGCTTCTCTGAGGTTGGAGGGAATAGCTGGACACGGTGAGCCTCACGTTGCAAGCTGCAAAGTAACGCGAAACGTGTTGTCTTGCTCGGGTGTGGTTTAAATAGCCCCAACAAAATAGTCTAGGTAAAGTAGTCCCTAGGCTACCACATCAAAACACTAGACCGCATAGCTTGGTTCATTAGAACCAAGCTATGTGGATGCCTCCATGTTGGCTGACAATACATGAAGTAGTTCCCAAGCACATGTTTTTTCATGATGTATGAGCCTGGCGCCATAGGTGCCAGGAGTGGCCCCAAGAGGGTTTTGGAAGAGGACGCCAGGCTCTAGAGGCCCGAGTCCTGACTCCACCTGGCCAATGGGTTTGCCAGAGGGGGTTTTGGACGAGGGTCGTGACACCTATGCGCCAGAGTTAGGACAAACCACACACTCTCATCCAGTTTAACCTTACACAGGAGCACTAGACAGGGATGCCCACTATCTCCCCTTATTTTTGACGTTAGTATAGAAGGCCTGTTGGCACAAATACCCTACATGCACTCCAACCGCTGGGTGCAGGCGAGAGGCACCCCCAACTAAATTGTTATATGCAGACAATACTCTGCTTTACATCAGAGACCCAGAGATTATCCTGGCCCCCATTATGACCGACATACATCAATTCTCTAGATATTCTGGTTACAGAATTAATCCAGCCAAGTCCAAAATTATTCCACTGACAGGTGGGACTACACAGACTGCAGCCATGAAGGACTTTCGTTGGGCCCCCGGTACTGCCCGTTATTTGGGGGTTATAGTGGCCACCGATAGGCACACTCTGTACAAAGCCAATTACGAACCATACATCTCCCAACTGGAAACCAAATAAAAAATCTGGAGCAAATTACTGATCTCAGTCTGCGGCCGCATAGCCCAACTGAAGATGGTTGTGGTGCCCAAATTACTCTATCTCTTCAGCAGCATTCCAATTTAGCCCAGGAACTCGTTCTGTGCTAGACTGCGTTCAATGGTGTCTAGCTTTGTCTGGGCGGGCGGGGGGTGCTATCAGAATGAGGTGGGCCAAATTGTGTGAGAGATATGATACAGGTGGCCTTGCTGCCCCTGACTTTGATCTATACTATAACGCTGCACAGGCACAATTTGCTAGATATTGGTTAAAGAAAACAAAGAAATATGCCCATATACCGGTGGAGAATTACACAGTCTCGCCCACAGACACACGATCAGTGATATTTGCTAGGACACGTGGCAAAACTGATGAGGTGGACCCCGTGACCAGCACTGTGAAGGCATGGACCAGGTTATTCAAGAAGATGGATATAGGTGATCCATAGAGTGGTGCATCTCCCCTCTGGAACTACCCTGATATTGCCCCCACATGCAACACAACAATGCAAAGGGCATGGGACCCACAGAAGTATTTGACTATGGGAGATATGTTGTCCAAACGGAAGTTCGCCACATTAGGGGAGGTCTGGGATAAAAAATGAGCCTGAAACCCATCCAGCTTGGTGAGTATTCTTACATGGGGGAGGGCATGTTTCCTTACTGCAACATGGCATTCTACTGGAGTTAAGGTCAAAGTCAACATGATAAGTGTTCTTACATAGGTGGGGGGGATTATTTTTACTGTTGCATGACATTTTCTACTGGCGTTAGGGGGCAAATACAACTTGAGTCTTCTACTATGTGAGATATGTGTAATGATAATGATTATTTTTGTAGCGCTTTCGCCAAAGCACTGTACAGAGAACATAGTTATATAAAATGATGACCCAACTAAAGTTGGTACTCATTTATCGACCTCAGAAGCATGAATTGGCCTTGCTGGGATTTGAACCTGCGAATCACACTCAGATTCGAGCAGTGAGGGCTCACCCACTGAGCTATCACTCCAGCTAGCCAGCAAGGGCATGTTTTCTTACTGTGGCATGGCTTTTTTTTTAACTGGCATTAAGGCAACACGAGCAAGTTCTTACATCGGGATATGCCATGCATTGGCAGAGCCAGCATGAACATGTTTTGTTACAGTATCATTACTGGCATCATGGGCAAAGCATCATGAGTATTTGCTTATGTGGGAATACTAGCATATATAGATGCACCAGAATGGACGTGTTTGGGCACTATCAGTATGAAAATGTTTTTGCACTGGCAGACTACTGGCATACTGTGGGCAAAGGCATTATGGGAATGTGTTTGGAAGAATGCTCCTGTGCATTGCTGGTGACTTGGCATCTAATGGACTTTCTCATGTTTTACTCTACAAAACCGATTGTAAACTGTATGACTTTGTACCTAATGCATCACAGAAGTGCACTATAAAATTCACCATTTTAATCCCCAATTTAAATATTTTTCCCAGGGAGAAACCCTCTGAATCCAACTTGGTTGGTTCGCTCTCCCTCGCTACTCTCGGTAGCTCCTACAGATTTGGCCGGGGGCAGAACAAGCCCAGTTGCCTCTTCAGGCTCCCCTTAGGGTGAGCCCTACTACATTAGCTCCAGGATACTGGCTACGCCTCTGGTGAGTTGGGCTGAAAGATACGTTTTATGGGCCAAAGGAAGGCGCAATATCTATTCCGCCTCCTGGGCTCCAGGTGGCGATCAACAGTGACATATGTTTAATGGCCTTACTTGCTACTGTTGGCAGTCCTCCAGATAAGTGACTCATCTGTGTTTTACTCCCTAAAATTGGGCGCATACTGCCAACAAACAAAGGCAAGCAATTTATAAGTAGGCAATTCCCTCTTGTTGCTGCACCTTGCACCCCATCTCTCTTCCATTTCCCTAGCTCACCCCCTCGTTCCAACTTCACTGGCTTAACCTGCCGCCATATACGCAGATGAATTCTCTAGGGGGTTGGGGGAGATAGCTCAGGGGCAACATACTCTCATTGAAAGCAAGACAGCACGAAGAAATATAGGTTCGATCCCTGGGGGTGATAGCTCATGCAGCTCTCCTTGGAAACAAGATGACACAGAGCAACACAAGTTCGATCCCCCAGGTCCACTGGGTATTATGTGCGTTATAAATAACTAATACTATCATACCTATCATTATACAAAGTATTTTTTTTTTTTTACTCGATTAAATGAAAACGTTCTTTCAGCCATGCGCACCAGGGCCGTTTTGAGCGGAAGCCTCAGCAGTGTATGTTCTTGTATTATTATCTGATCTGAGCAGGACCTGTTAGATACAAAATTAAATTAAATTAAAAACGACATTTATTGTAATTATTGAGCTTTCAAAACTGCCATCCAGCACCCCCAAAATGTGTCTGTCTCTCCCCGTGCACCCTCCTGCATTTCCCACGGTCTTGTGTCCCTCTCGCCAGTATTCCCACATGTCCCCGTTTCCGCCGTTCGCACGTCTTCCGTGTCCATGGAGACAGACAAAGGACTGCGCACCACATGTGCCAATAACTTGACAGAAATAACCAATCATGAACAATATAAACAAAAGTCATGATTCAGTGAAGCATGGTTGTACACAACAATGTGGTGTCTAATAGGAGTGGAAAACCAAGAATATGACTTAACAGAAGGAAACATCAGAAAAGAGTTGTAATTAAAAGAACAATCTATTTTAAGTGTAACCTCTGGTCTAAATGGGGTCTGGTAACATGGGGTTATATTACAACTACACCTATAAGGGCAAGCGTAGACATAAATAAAACCACAGACACCAGATGTTTTTAAAACATATTTATTCAATAAGTAAAATGTGTATGTGTAGTGACTGTGGTTTCACTGTGACTTACCTTATTCTGTAAACTGTGCCAATGAGCAGCTTACACGAGGCTATCATGGAAGTTGAGTGCGGGAGAGCACTGGACTGGTCACAGCTGACCAGGGACTATGGACTAGCCCTTCTTGGCTGAAAAGATGCGCATGTTAGGAACAGCCCGGCTGGAGCTGAAACCCCATGCCACGTAAGCGGTGCAGCCCGGGTTAAGGGAGGCATGTGTGACGCGACCCTGAGGCAGTAAGCCCCGGCATTGTCAGCGGTGCAGCCAGGTTATGATCTCCAACAAGTCCTCATGCAAGGGAGAAAGAGATGGGTTGTGGTGCATGCCTGCATTCCCAGAAGCCAGACAGGGCAGGCTGGTGGAGTCTGAAGCTTGAGGCCGTGTGAGTGGTGTGGCCTGGTTGAAGATTCCAGTCCTGGGCTTCGTGTGTGGGGCAACCCGGGAGAAGAATTTGGTGGTCAGCGAGAGGAGCCGGCTCACTGAGCTGCGGTGGACGGTGAAGATCTGCAAGTCCCTGCAGGGAAAGGGAAGCATCAGCATAGAGGATTGGAGGGGTCCCCCTCAGGTAGGGGGAGGCCTGGCTGGAGATAGGGATGTGGGGTGTCTGGGCTGTCGCAGTGGTGGTAAGAGTGCAGGGCCTCAGAGGAAGACCATGGTCCCCGTCCAGATAAGTGGAGTCTGGGCATGGTGGACATAACACCCTCGGGCCCACCTGAGGCCCACTCACAAGGAGTTCCTCTAAGGGGCATGTTAATGGAGTGGGCTGGCCGCTGGAGCGGTGGACTATGATGAAGGTGTTGGCCAGAACATTAGGAGTGACAATGATGACACAGGCCCTGCACATCGCTTGTGGAGGAAGGTGAGAACAGGGGCTTTGAAGCGCCTGTGATAACTCCAGCAGTGAAGAGCGGGGAGCCCTGGGAAGTGTGCGTAGAAGTGAGCAGCTCCTCAGGAAGAAACACCAGGTGGCCTCAATGAGGGGCTGCTACTAAGGTGCGTCTGCAGCAACCATGTGTGCACAGTAATAGACACGCAAATGTATATATTTCTGCATGAACTATGAGTTGGCATGCTTAATTATATATACATGACATCCTGTGATTCTTAATTGTGGTCACCATTGAGTGCAGTCTTGGGATGCAATGTCCTTCTTTTTTTTATAGTATTATTGTAGTGGGGTACCACATTTGACTGGCACCGACAGACTTTGAAGAGTGCATGGATACTTTGTTACACCCTTTGTTTTATGGAACATTCCTTCTACGCTGCAGCCAAAGATGACACACTGGGGGTCATTCCGAGTTGGGTGGTAAGGGAAAAACAATGCCGGTAAAGGACTACCGGCATTGTTTCCCATTACGGCCCATTCTGACCCACCAAACCGTTATCTACGGCGCCGTAAAGTACGAGGCCGTAAATAGCAGTTTAGTGGCGCGCGGCCAACACGCCATGCCGGAATTAGCGGCATGGCGTAAACCGGAGCTGATCCCAAGTAAAGCGGACATGGAAAAAACAGCCTCCACAAGACCGCAAAGTACCTTACCGCCATGGAGTAAATAATGGCATCGCCGAGAAGGTGTAAAGAACCCTGAGCAGTGTTTCCAAGAGGAACAGGTGCACTCAATCAACACAGGTGGAGGCAATGGAGTCTGGCACAGCACAAAAGGAGCACACCCACACACCACACCCCCTCCCACACCAAGATGATACCAATTGTAGCAGCATTCCTGGAGCTGGAGGCCCTGCTTGCAAGGCAGCAACTACAACAACAGCAACAACAACAACCACAGCCCCCACCACAGAGGATACACAGGAGGAGAAGGAGGGTGAGAGGGGCCCAGCATGCCCTACTGGTGCAGCCACCATTACCACGCCGGCAGCCCCCAATCCTCCGCATCAGAGCCACCCCCTTCAACCTCACACCAGAGCAGATCCACACCCTGTACCGGCTTGACTGGGACACCATTACCACCATAGTGGACCTGATACACGACGATATAGTGAGCCGCATAGAAATCAGCACTGCCATCCCCCCTCTACTGAAGGTAGTGTCTGTGCTCCACTTCCTTGCCACAGGCACCTACCAGCATACAGTGGGGCACATGCATGGCATTTCACAGCCCATATTTTCCCGGATACTCAACCAAGTGCTGGATGACCTCCTCACCCACACAAGGGACTACATATCCCTAACCCAGACTCCCCAGGAGATATATGACACCAAAGTTGCCTTCCATGAACTGGCAGGCATGCCAAATTGCATAGGTGCCCTCGACTGCACCCACGTTGAATTGGTGGTCCCGCATGCCATGGAGGTGCCGTATCGCAACCGCAAGCAATACCACTCCATCAACGTCCAGATGGTGTGTAATGCCAGTAAAGCCATCACACATTGCAATGCCGATACCCCGGATCATCTCATGACTCCTTGGTCCTGCGGAACTCAACACTACCACGCTACATGGAGCGACATGCTGGACGACGTGCCTGGCTGCTTGGTGAGTAACCTGAATGGGCCATGGCAGTGCATTGGGGCTGTGAGTAGGTTGCCTGCATACTCCACCTGGGTGGGGAAGGGGGGGAGGTGCATACTCCACCTGGGTGGGAAAGGGGGGGGATGCATACTCCACCTGGGTGGGAAAGGGGGGGTGATGCATACTCCACCTGGGTGGGAAAGGGGGTGGGGGATGCATACTCCACCTGGGTGGGAAAGGGGGGGGATGCATACTCCACCTGGGTGGGAATGTCCACGCCAGTGCACAATGTTCACCTCACAGCACACTGTGCCCCAAGGCAATTGACACGGCACATGACCACATAACCACAAAGTGATGAATTTGAGCTGACACTTAACACTACATGAGTAACAGGAAACCTGGCCAGATACCACAACACATGCACCACTCATTGGCGGACCTTACACACTGTAGCGGCATCCTGCACCATGCAGTGCAATGTCGCTGACTCCTGCATCTCAACACACAGGACAGTCATCCCTGGGAGTGCATAGAAGTGAGTCTAACAGGGATCCTACAGCGTGTCACTGGTCCTGCACCCCCATAGGATTGCTGCAAGTCACCATGGTAGGGATCCGTGCAGAGTGACGAGTATGCTACCAAATACAGCCAACACCCACTTTCACCAAGTCTCGCGCAAGACATCAATGAATGCAGTCCAACACTGCTGCATGCATATACGATGCACATGCAACACGACGTGAGTGCACACCATAACCCATCAGTGAGAAGCTACCCCCTCCATCATTCCATTGCACATGACACATAGCCGGTGCAGTAATGGGGTGACTGTATCCTGGGACGTGTGTGTATGGCAGGTAATCACCTGCGGCCATGTAAGACTAGTACAATTCTCCACCATGAATGCACAAACACTTACCTTCATTCCACTCTCATGCAGGTGATGCTGGCTACCCTTTGAACCCGTGGCTCATGACCCCGGTCCGCAACCCACAGAACAGGCACGAGGAGGACTACAATAGATCCCATACCCGTACACGGGTGGTGATAGAGCAGACCTTCGGCCTGTTGAAGGCACGATTTCGTTGCCTCAGCCGGTCGGGTGGGGCACTCATCTACAGCCACGAGAAGGTGTCCAAGATCACCATGGTATGTGTAATGCTGCACAACATGTGCATCCGTCGGAACGTGCCACTGCCCCCTGACGTGGAACTGCTACCACCAGATGATGATGAGGGGGAGGAGGAAGGAATGGCAGGACAGCATCACGGTGCCGATGCACAGGAGGGACGTTCAGTGCGGCAATCATTGATTGGACAATATTTCTGACTCACAAGTCAGCTGAGGGTGTGAGGATGACAGAACATTGGGCACTGGGTGTGGGGATACATGTACACCATGCACTGTGCGACATTAAAAGACACATGCACAATGATCAATGTCCACTCTGTTTTTTAGGGATGATCAACCAGTGTATTGAACAATAATGTAGAAACGTGTACAACAAAACCTCCACCCTCACCCCCGTTCCCCTCCCCCCCAACTCCCACACACACTCTCACCCCCCTCCCCCCAACTCCCACACACACCCTCAAAAACTCCCACACACACCCTCACCTCCCTCCCCCCCAACTCCCACACACACCCTCACCCCCCTTCACCTCCCCCCACAACAACCCCACAATAGTCCCATCAGTGCAACATAGGCCACATGTGTGTGGCAGTATGGTCAATGTGCACTTCCAGAGCCAGGGGGATCCATGTTGTGGCAGCGCAATGTACGCAGTGACCGACGGACTGGGCTGGTCTGCGTAGAGGAGCTTTGGGAGGGTGGGTACTCCCACTGGGGCTGTGGTCTGGGGGGTGCTGCCTCCAGGGCATCTGCGATCCGGCCCAGCACCTCACAGAGCCGGTTTGTGCTGGCAGTGATCACCTCACCCAGAGCCTGAAGGTCATTGTGCCACTCCGACCTAGATTTGCGGTTGTCCCGGATAAAGTCCTCAAACAGGCCCGTGAGGTGCTGGGAGCGCACTGCATCCATGGCCGGTGTGGCCGATGTGCTTGGCAGGCTTGGTGTAGAGCCTGCAGCTCTTTCGGGACTTTCTGCAGGGGAGGTGGATCCAGGACAGGCAGGTGGTACTCCTTGGCCTTTGAGCCCTGGGGTGTCACTCTCCCCGGAGTCGCTGTGTGCCACCTGGCTGTATGATGGAGTGTCTGGGCTATGTCCAATGTCATTGGGGTCCTCCACGTTGGAAACAGAAATTAATGTGGGGCTATCTGGCACATCGAGGAGGCACATGGCAGCATTCTCCTCTGCCACACTGGACTCCTCATAGTGCACCGTGGGGCATGTCTCCGGCGGCACTTCAGGCATGGGTAGGGGTGCGGGTGGGGGTTGTGCACCCTCCATGGGGGTTGATGGAGCAGGTGGTGTTGCCTGTGTTTTCTTCCTTCTTGCAGGTATACGGTGTCCCCTGGCTGTGCCACTGGAGGTACAGGGCTGGGTGGCTTCCTGGTCCTCACTTTCATGCCCGCTGCCTGTGGGGGGGAAGAGAGAGATGGCATGAGCAATGATTTGGGGGTCAGCATTTCTTCAAGCCTATGGTATAACAATGGGATTGCAGCGTTTTGTTGACATTTGGGTGGTGAGTGGGACAGTGATCTGGGTTTGGATGGAAAATGCATGCAGATATCTGGGTCACTCATGTTGGCGGAGTACTGTGCTGACTCACATTGACTGCCTCTTTGTGTGCTATGGCCAATATGGGTTGGAGCCTTGCACCTGACATCAGCCTGGGTCCCACTTGTTACGGCATGATTTCATTGGGGGGGGGGTTTCCCATACGTGATGTGACAGCTTGCCCAGCCCTTGGCGGTGCCTTACATTGGGAATGCATTTACTGTCTTGACTCATGACACTCACCTCCATCAGCGGATGACGGAGCACCGCACTCCATTTCGCCAACCCCTTCTATGGCTTCTGTGCCCATCATGTCCGCACACGTTTGCTCCCAGGGCATCATCTTGATGGGAGAAGCTAGGCCTCCTCCTGTCTCCAGGGCCTGAGTTCGGTTGGCTGATAGGATGGCCCGCACCCTGAGACGGAGGTCATCCCACCGTTTCCTGAAGTCCTTCGTGGTGCGGGGGGTGTTTTCTACGGCGCTCACCCTCTGTGCAACCAAGTCCCAGATCTCCTTCTTCCTGACAACGGTGGGCCTACGCATGTCACTGCTGAATACTATCTCAGCATGTTTGTGCAGAGTGTCCACCAGGACCTGGAGCTCGTCCTGCATAAAGCGCTCCTTCCTTATGCGGGCGGCACCTTTTTTCAGTGCTTTCGGCATGATGCTGGTCTCTAATGGCTATTTTCCAGATCCATATATGCCTCCGGGTCCTGTATGAAGAGGATGGCAATGGATTGTGTTTTTAAAGATGGCCGCCGCGCTCCTTCCCGTTCCTGTGCGATGACGTAATTTCCGTATCGGTTAATTAGCGGTGAACTGTTGAGCGCTTAGAGCTTGTGAGATGTGGAATGCTCACACCTCATTGTGTTACGGGTAAGTGGTTGCGTTCTCGCCCATGTGCCCTATTGGTAAAGAGATATTACGCTCATAGTTTCTCTCCATCTGTTTTGTTTTCCTCCGACTGTGAGCAGGGCTGGACTGGGAACCAAAAGTGGCCCTGGATTTTTTTTTCAAAGTGGCCCCATATTTCGTCGAAGGAGCGAGCATAGCGCGTGAGCCCAACCTTTCTATGAGGGGATTGCGAGTATCCCCCAAGAAGATGTTGAATAAAATTAGTCCAAATTAGTGCATTTAATATATATGGATTTTAAAAATTCATGTTTTAAGTAAGTTCATGATCTCATAAAGTATATCTTCAATGATAGATGGACAAACCACGAGTGCAATATCAGTCTCAATAAACATAAGAAACATATCAAATAATACATGGATTGTAACAAATGTTTTTATTAAGTAACAGAACAAGATGCACATATAGGGGCACATTCTTAAAAACGAATGCAAATAAAACAGCTGAGATAATGCACTTTTTTATTTGCATTAGTTTGAGAAATGGGCAGGTCACCATATTCTCAAATGCACCTCATTCTCAAAGGTATCTCATCACTTGTGCCAAAATATGTACTGACAATCTGACCGAGTCTCCAAAGGGCCCAGGCAGAGCTTTACAATGCACATATTGAGCTTCCCTAAAACATGCAGGGGCCTTCGAACACATAGGTAGTGGCCCCACATCTCAAAACAGTGCATCTAAGGCCTCCTGGGGGCCCAATCACATACAAGGACTGCCCAACACATATAGGGTCCATCAGCACTACATGAGACTCTGCATTACACAGGAGCCCCTCAGAACACACAGGGGCCACTCAGCACGCACTATGCGCCCCCATACATGGCCTTATTCACATGCGGAGGTTGGCCCCTCGGCACCTAAAATGTTGATCAGTCCATTTATGGGGTACATCAGCGCATGCAGGACTCATCAACACTTTCAAAGAGTGCTTCGGTACATGAAAGGCCCCTGCATATACAAGCTCTCCTCAGCAACTAAAGGCCCATCAGCACACAGTGGAGCACCACTCATACAGGCAGGTATAGGCCCTTGCCACACTGGTAGAGGCGCATAGATAGGGCGGCGTTACCCCATACTGCAAAACAATACCAGGACGCGAAACGGGACTGGACAGCGTTGGGGGAGCAGTGGTAAGTGGCGACATGGGAGGGAATAGGCAGGTAGGCAGGGAATGGTCTGGGAAGTGGAGGGGTCAGGTAAGGAGAGCTTGGATGAGTCATCGGAGTTCCACGTAGTGCCCCCAGATAATGAAAGTGGGGAGGCCTGTGAAATATTGGTGGGCACTGGTGGTGTCCCCCAGAGAGTTAGCAAGTGGCATAGGTGGGTGGGAGAACAGGGAAAGGAGGGTGATCTTTTTTCCAACTCCAGTTGCACAAACATTTAAGCACAATGGATCTGTTTTCACCCATCACATAGAACCGAATGGGAAACCATGCATAGAGGGGCCCAAAGCACACAGTGGGCCCCATGAAATACAGGAGCCACTCCGTATGCACAGAATCTCCTCACAACATTCAAAGGTCTGCCAGCACATAAAGGGGCCCCTCAGCACAAAAAGGGTCTCAGCACACACACACAGGGGCCTCTTGGCACACATCGGGCCCCTTAGCACAAGCAGTGCCCCATCTCATATACTGTCCATATTCAGGCTACACAGCACAACAAAGGCCTCTTCTGCCTGTAAGAGCTGATCAGCACACATGCAGGTCCTCATTGCACACACATGACACCTCCACACAGCATAGTGTGCCTCATTCTACCCCGCCCCCATAGCACATACAGTGCCAAACTCCACAAAAAGGGCCCCTTAGCAGCTACCTCAGCAGACAGAGACCTTTCAGTAAAGGGGTGAGTGACCCTGTAATCCAAAGAACAATGAGAAAGGATTACACAAATAATAACAAATTGCTCTTTTATTCTCTCTCCCTATCACACTCTATCTCCCTCTCTCTAATATAGTCCCACCTCCCTACTTCACTGTCTGTCTACCCTTCTGTCCCTCTCTCTCTACTGCACTCCCTCTTTAACACACTCCCTCTGCCTCTAGCCCACTCTCTGTAACCGGTCTTCTTTATGTGTACCTCGCTCTCTTCACCACACTCTTCACCAATCGTTCTCACCTCACACTCTCTTGCTCTCCTGCACCCTACTTACCTCTCACTCACCCTTGTATACATTGTGCCACACACCCTGAATTTATTTTCATCCTCCCAACAATACACATTCATACGCCATTTGCTGGCAGCACCCTTGCTGTGACACCCCCCTTGCTCCCTGTCTCTCTTACCACCTTGCACAGAGCCCATGATATCATCTGATGATAAAGCAGTTATAACGCAGCTATAAAACAAGTGTTTCAAGGCGCGACCAGGCAAAGGGGGGAACAGAGGGAAGACAGAGACAGCGATCTTATTACCATCTTATGCACCCTATTTATTTCTCTAAACCTGTTGACATTTGAACCTTGGGTCTTTTTCACCATTGCAGGTAAAGCTCTCTTTTGCACCTTAGCTCTAACTCGCATACACTCAACAATTCATAAGAAACAGTCAACATATTTCATCTAGTAAACTCAGTCACTCGGCGTGTTACACAAATCAAAGAAATAAAATAAGTCAATAAATTAAGCTAGGTTATACCCACACTACAATATTCATAATAGCAACGCCAACTTATCATTTCAATTGTAAACGCTGGATATTCAGAGCCCCCCCAAACATACGATGTCCAAAAGCATTTGATAGAATGCTAGAATGACAGTGGATGGACATAAGCCAGAATATAACCAGAACACACGATGACTCAGGAACCTGCCGCTCATCTCAAAAATAGCAGACAGAGCAAAGCAAAGCAGAATTGCAGTTGCTCTCCCAAGGCAATGCAGGGCCCGGTAGCATACCTCGCTCTGACCAGGCAGGCTTGCATTGAAACTCATTCCTTCCCTAATGCCACCCATCCTTCCCTCCTCAGAAGACCATGTGCCATATAATGCCAAATGCAGGCCCCAGCAGCATAACTCGGTCTGACATCATTCCTTCCCTAATGCCACCCACCCTTCACTCGAAAGGAGACCAAATGTAGGCTGTCACTACTTGAACTCAAGCAGTGGGGCCAGAAGATGCTGTCACTGATTGACGCCAAGACATATGGACATATGCTGTGGAAATGAGGTGACTACTTTAGTATAAGAGCCATTTTACTGCCACTGGGTAGAAACGTTTGCAGCAGGTAAAACGTGAGTGTGCCAGGCACGCACCAACAAAATGATATATACATTGCCGGGCGAGCATACACGCCAACTCCTCCTTATTCGGGAAGGAGAATCACGATTTTGCAGACACAAATGTTTTTCCCATAAAGTTTTACCTTCTAAAATCCCTCGCCCCATTCAAGTCTATAGGCGAACTGAATTCTACTTATTTCTGTCTCATAATCTCCCACTTGTGAAGGGGGAGGGAGGGGTCTCATTATGGAACCATCCACATTTCGTGCCTAATGTGTTAAAAACTTTGGTCTTGGGACACATCTGAGCAAAGCGCCTATTGCACTCAAAAGCTTAGATTACTACGAACACTGCATGCTGATGCTCCCTATACGTTCCATACCCGGAACACAATAAGAAATTAACATATTTATCAACATGAAATCATTGAGAGCCATGCTAGACTCACGCAAGCAGTCTAATTACTGCACCAGGCCAGCTACTGCTCGTTGAAGATTCTGTGCGTCACTGGCAGCCACAACTTTTAAAAGAAAACAAGCGATAGCCCCCATCTCACGCGCACTGCCATTGCCCTACATTCCCCAGGGCAGGGAACCTGGACGGACAGTCCTTGAGAGCTCTGTCCTGGGGAATGATTTGAGGGACTGGCTGCCGCTGCAAATAATGCACGATTCAAGAAAAAGCTGATTTTGTTCAGTAAAGTAACTTGACTTGCAGGCTTTAAGTTAAGTTACTTCACTGAACAAAATCATGCATTTCATCAACAGTAGCAGTGAGTGACCATCACAGACCAGAGGAGACCTGATTTGAAACTTCTCTGTACGTGAAAAGGTTGCAAGGTGTGCCGGAGTGCATGTGCTGCACCCCGTGGTGACCCTTGCAGTGTGCACGCGATGCCCCTGTTGTGCTCCCTGCAGTGTGCATGTGGAGGGCACGTGGTGATATGGGTCCCATTCTGTGTGCAAGATGCATATGTTATGTGCTGGGTCTTCTATAGCGCTCTTTTTGTCATTTGCATGGCCACCTCTTGGCGCTTTATGATGTGCTCGGTGGTGCGATAAGGGAACCCCACGTGGCCTTTGGAGGGGTGGAGTGAGGTGACTCTCGCCACAGCCACGCGGACTGGAGGACGTGTCATGGGTACACAACCTTTGGAGTGTTGTGGTGACATGCACGGATGATGCCACTTGAGACAGTCTGGGCTGAGACGAGCCACTTGCAGACACCGGCCGGAGTCTGACCTGGTGCCAGGGTCGGGCTGGGGAATAACATTATCTCGAGCACCTTGAACAAGTGGCCCACAGTTGCAAGTGGCAATTCATTGCTTTTGTGACAGACTGTTTGAGTAGTACCCAAGGGCGAGGCTTTTGATAAAATGTGATGCAAATTGTGCAATTTAAACAAAATGTATTCAGCAACACTGGTCAAAACTACTAGCTGCAGAGCGAAGTAACTTGTCAAACCGGTCCACATTGGCCAAAAGAGTGGCCCACTTTGTTTAATAAAAACAGGCCCAAACTAGCATTTTGTTGTGTTTTTGGTTCGGGCATTGCCTTATTGCCCTACCAGCAGAGAAAGGCCGGGGTAGGTCCTGCTGCATCGACGCTCGGCTGGGCTCTCCCTCACCCAGGTGCTGAACCTACACCAGCCGAGCATCGATGTGCTTACCCAGTCTGGCCTAGACGGTTCTACGGCCCAATAACAGGGCTCTAGGGAATGATTTCAAGCAGCCACTGCAAGTTAACTTTACTTACGTGGACAATCTCGAGTCGAGACTCGAGATACATATCATCAATGTGCAGTGTGTCTCGCTAGTCGCTTCTCACCTGCCAATCGATTGATCTTGTGGCTTGCAATGCCAGGCCTCATGCAGCCCGGACCAGCTGCCTGCCTGCTAATGTGTGCACTGTGCGCGCAGGCGCAGCCTGGGCAGCAGGCAGGGCAGCAGGCAGGGCACGTGCGGTTCCAATCTGGTGCCCAGCCCAGGAGGCCCTGCGCAGGCGCGGGCCCAGCCCAGATGCTGGGGAAAAATAAATAAATGCCGGTGCCGCTGCCTCGGTCAGTGGTGACAGCCAATTCAAGGCAAACCACCCAGACGGAGGCGAGGAAAATCATGCAATGTGTTTATGCTAACACATGTGTATCCTTCCGCTCAAAAAGAGGCCCTACAGGCCAGAGGCCTACCGGGGGATGTCCCGGTGTCCCGGTGGGGCAGTCCAGCCCTGACTGTGAGTCCACACAGAGGTTCTGGTTTCCATGTTTCCAGGTTTAATTACTCCATCTAATGATGCAAGCTTCTAAGGACGCTGTCCACCGGACACAGCACTTTGTTTATTTCATTAAACTCAGACTATGACTAATACATGTGTGGCATGGCGGATTGCTGGTAATTCAAGAGAAAACACAGAATTTACATTATTGAAGGAACTTGAAAAATGTCAGAAAAAAGAAATCAGTAAGTGGTGGGAGGAACATTTGTTACAAAACTGTATAGATCTGAGGAGAATACACTGTGGCTTATGTATCATGATTACACCATCCTTTGAAGATCAAGATCAGGGTATGCTACAAGAATGGGATCAAACCACTAGTTAATGCTCTGCCAAATTTCTGACTTTGTTGGTAAACAATGTGAAATCGGACAGAATTGAAATTCTTAAATGCATAAAGATGTCACAGCAACAGAAGAGGGTCATAAACTCTGTACCACTATTGAGTCGTCACTGGTTTCCTATGATGAAGGAATACATGTACGCAAACAACCAAAGAAGCTACAAGATAAAAACTGATTATGAACTGGGATGGGTTTACACCTTCTTAAGGAGATTTGATCAATTCCGCAAACTGCCTTCCAAACCCAAAGATGACATAGTTGTAGACACTTACAAAACCACTTCCTCTTCTTCGAGTCGAGCATTTCCGATAGTGAAAATGATGAGCCAGTAACAAGTCTCAACTTTTGTGTGGAAATTAGGCTCCTTTGCCAGGATTGCAAAACTCAAAAGAAGGGAATTGGCTGCGGAAGAGGCTGAAATCATCCAACAGGAAAACTTGCTGAGGGACACTGGGCAAGGGTTTGATTATATGATTATGATTGGTCATTTATAACACGCTTAATATGGACTCATGGATCGAATCTGTGTTGCTCTGCTTAGTCTTGCTTCTAAGGCAAGCGCATTGACCCTGAGATATCCTCCCGAGACACACCAAATATTGTATATGGGTCACACCAAATACATTTCAGCAGAGATTGACATGCTTTGGAGGCTGCGGCAACAAATAACTCAGCCTTCTGAATTATAAGTGGTTAATTTGTTGACCAACAAACCTACAACCCAACAAACAGGTATTAAAGTTGGGCCTTAATTTCTGTCCCACCCTGCAGTATGATTATGTTCAAACAAAATTGGATTTTGATCAATTTATGAGGAAAGTGAAACTTAAGAAATGTTTTGCTGTGAATCCAAAAAAAGTGATCCATCATCCTACACTGTCAGCAAGGACTAATCCTACGATTTCCGATCTACCTACTTTGGTGGACATGGCACAACTTTCTGATATATCTGGAGATCAGGACGAAATCAAACTCATGGATTTTGACATTGATTATGAGTGGCCCACTACTAGTAAGCTAAAGTGTACATCCAAATGCAATCCTCCCATGTTGACTGAGGGCTGTTGGAAGCTTTTCAGGATCTAGTTATTTCAGATTTATAAAAATTGATACATACTTTTTCTACCATCACTCAATTTACTTTAAGTAGAAGTTGTGGAGTCTACTTATACTGTGCTGACTCACAGGAAACTTGCAGCAGCGCATTATCTACTTGTTTCACCCATGAAACTCTACTTAAGACTCATTAGGGGACCATGCCAAGAATGTTTTTTTTGACTGCCTTGATAACGACCGAATGGTCGAAACATGTGTCGGCTGTGCTTAGAATAAATCACCTTACACACATCCAATGGCTTCATCTCTACATATTTTTTCTGATGTTGTTATGGATTCTGAAATGAAATGTGAAGTATTGATTACTGTAATTTAGGGCTACTTGCGCAGTATAAGTACACTTCACAACTTCTACTGTATATTATCTTTGAGGTATCAAGGGGAACCTCATGTGTACTTTCTGCTGCATTTTGACAAGACTTCAGGAAGTTGAGCGCACCACTCACAGTTATCCCCCCACTTTTGTGTTACTTCAATTTACTTTAACTTAGATGCAGCAATGCACCTTATCCAATATAAAACAATCTAACCGATGTTGTGATAAAAAGTTCAGAAAAGGGTTCCAATATAATCCGGCAGAATCATGGTGAGTATGTCGCTGGAGCCCATCAGCAATTACGATATTGATCTTGTTGTGTTAAGCTTTCAGAGACTCCTTTCTCTACCATTAAAGAAGATCTTGATACATTACTCAGTAAATGGCTTGATAGAGGCATTCTGGATCTAGACATGTGCATGTGTCACCTACCATTCCAGTGATTCCCATCATATAATGTCTGCTGAAGATCCACAAATCTATGCCTAAGCCTGTAGGCAGGCCCATTGTGTCCCTTTTGGGTTCACTGTTGGAGAATATGTCTAAATATATAGCTTTCTATGACCATGGACGACTGCTTTTCATAGAGTCGGTCACACAGGATGAAAGTCTCCCGTTTATAATACACAGACCGCAGCGTTTCAATTGCTGCTTGCCGCAAGACCACGTTGGGATTTGCCTGTAGCCTGCGCTGAATGTTTTGAGACAACGGGTACATATAAAACTAAGTGTTTCAGTGTCCTCAAGGTGTTTTCATCACTCTTGATCGCCTTTGTCTGGTTTTCTTTTGGCTGGAGGATGTCACTACTCCCCCTCCCCCCCAATCTTTTCCAAGAAGAAATAAGGAACATGTAGTAGACCTTTGATTTGGGGATGTTGCAAAAAGTACTGAAGGAAACAATGAAGCACTGCACAGATATTTCCTTATTTAGTAGGCTTCTTAATGTATACTTATGTTATATAATGTTACCTGTCCTGACTCCATTTAGGTATTGATCTTACTCAGACAATGTTGCACTTTATTGTGATAAGTAGAGAAGATTACATATGCTGAATACTTTAAGGATGTGAATTTGTCTATTTTTGACATACCATTACAGCACTTATCACCTATTTTGCACTTTTGTGGAGTTGTATTTTTCATTGAATGTTTTGATGAATGATTTCTAGATTTTAACGGTACCATGGTTTTGATGAAATAATAGAATAAAGATGTGGAACTTTTTTATGATGTGATGTTAATAATAAATAATACACATTTTCTTGATATGAATTGGTCATGATGTTTCCTGGCCTTACACACTCGTTCCTACTAGTTTGAGTCCTTTCATCTATTATACTTTAAATTAAATGGACCATGTGACATTATCCTTTGTTTGAGCTAAATATATGGCTGGGACATTTATTTCTTTTGTTTCAACATTACCCTCCTACCTCAAAGATACCAAGGACTTTCTTAAACATGTAAATGAAATTCCTTGGGAGAATGATTTATTGCTGGCAACAATATATGTCACCTCTCTGTATACCTCCATAGACCACAACGTAGGCTGTCTGCCTGTAAACACTTTGTAGACACTAGATTTCTTAATTATTTTGCACCCACAGATATGATTATGCAGATGATTTCTTTCTGTCTCACACAACAATGTGTTTCTCTTTGAGGAGACTTACTATGGACAAGCAAGTAAGGGGCACAGCCATGGGCACCATCTGTGCGTCCTCATAGGGCAATCAAACTCTTGGGTGGTAGGAAATTAGTATTGTGTAGTCACAGGAAAATGAAATCTACACTGAACAGGTGGTGACACGGCTATGCTATATTGAGGATCTATTTATTATTTGGAGAGGAGACCAATGGGAGTTGTTAACATTTGTGACCACATTCAACAAAAAAGTATTTGAATGTTAATTTCACAGAAACTCATAGCAACACTGAGATTGTTTTTTTGGATGTGCATGTCCAATTGGACAAGTTTAGTTTATTCACTAAGGTATTTAGTAAACCCACCAGTTCCAATTTACCGCTGCATGCAGACAACAACCACCTGGTTAGCTGTAATTACAGCATCCCCTATGGAGAATGTCTTCAGTTTCACCTGAATTGTTCAGATCTCCAAACCTTTGATACAGAATGCTCTGCCATGGCTAATAATTTTCTGAAGCACAGCTATCATAAAAAAACGATTACTAATGCAGATTGGAGAGTGCGAGATTTGAAACAAGATCATCTAGTAATTATCAACGAACCTCTTGAAACCAAGGAGAATGAGATAAGATTAATACTTACTTTTCATGTACCGTCGCCCCATTCATAGGATCATGCAAAGACATTGGCATGTTTTAAAAGCAGATAGGAATTGTCATCAATAATGCCTGGCCATCCTTGCCTTACCTTTCGCAGAACACCTTCTTTTAAGGACAAATTGGTTTCAATCTTTCTACCCCCTAGAAAATCTGAATCCTCTGGCTGCACTTGGTAAAACAAAAAAGGGCAAGAGCTTTGTTAAATGCTCTAAATGCAAAGTTTTTACATATGCAATGTATTCAAAACCTATATTCATTCAACATAAGGATCATGCAGACCATAATGTATCACATTACCTGTGACACAGAATTTGTAGTATACATAAAAAATTGTATGTCGGCAGCACAACCGGTAATTTAAAAGCCAGACTCTTGCAGCATGTGCAAGCCATAGAAAATGCAAACTTTTCCTATCCCATGGTAAAATACTTTCATGAACAGCATGGGGTCTCCGCAAAGGTTTTGATTTTTTTGGTATAATCCATGTTCCAAAACATCCTACAGGTGGGGACAGGACATTGAAATTGCATCAATTGGAAACAAAGATGATTTTAGATTTCAAAACCAAAGTTCACCAAGGTCATAACACTGATGAAGAACTGTACACCTTTTTTGGGCAACTGAGAATCTGCAGCTTTTTATCATAGTGTTTTTATTTTATTAAAGACTACGATATTTGTTTAATCTGTATACTTGTCTTCTCATGATTGACCGTTTTTAATGAAGTGTTGTAAAATTGCATTTAGCGCTTAATATGCATGTCCTTCACCTTGTCAAGAATTACACCTACTCCTGGAAATGCTGGGACAGATGGACCGATTCACTTCTGCCAAAAGGGACATCCAAGATGGCCACCAGCATTGGATGAAATCAGGAACAAGAGAAACAGTCTAGAGTGGCCAGCAGGTGGAGATGATCATTACTTAAATGCAACAAAACAGCTGAGCGCTGCGTTGCTACTGACTTGTGGTCTTCGTTGCAAGCAGCCGTGACCCTGCTTATCGTTCCTCGAGAACATTGCTGCTAGCTGTCATCGCCTCTTCAGATTCTGATCCCGGTATCTTTCTACTTTCCCGCTTATCGTCCTCTTCCTGGCTGACCCTCTTTTCTGCTCCCTTTGCCTCACGCACCTCACGCATTCATCTTTCTCCCCTGCCCAACTTAGCCCAGCTGTGTCTTTTACTGCATTCCCTGTGCTTCATTCAGCAGCACTCCTTGCCTCTCCTCGCTGTGGCGACCGCTGCCTTGCAGCGGTTACTACTTTCTCTCACCTCCCACACAGTCCGCTCTCCGGTTCTGGGACTTAATGTGTGCTTCAGGCACTTTGAATACTGCTTGTTGCCCTCGTTATCACTGCTCATTCCAACTGCAGACTCTGTATCACATGCTCCTCACCCACTTGAAGCATACTTTGTTGTCTTTCAGAACTAGCGATTCTCCTGCACCTTGCTTTCTACTCTCACTCCTTGCGCCATTGCCCCATTTCACCTCATATCTTCTACTGCCTCCCACAGCATCTCAACCTCTATGATTATTCTTTCTTTACAGGCTCTTAACGGTAAAGCTCAGTCCTGTTGCTTGTGGGATGTTTTTACCCATGCATCCAAGCCCTACCATAAAACTGTGCAGTACTGGCATGGAAAACATCATGATGGCCAGAACTCGCCAGAGAGTGCACAGGGAAAACATGAAGAATAGGCTGCCACCCATTTTTGCCTATGTTGTGAGCACAGGAGGGCACTGCCTAAAACCACCATTGGGCTACACACACACAGTAGCCTGAAACCATTGGGAATGGCAATGCTGATTGCCAAAAAGCAACTCAGAACTGTGGGGAATTCATTTTCTAAATCCCAAAAATGGTTGCATTACCAGTACTCACCACTATCAGAAAGCCGGCGTTTTAAAACCACCAGACTTTTGTGTAAAACTGAACAAATGAAACAAAACCAGACCAAGGAAAGACTTGCTAAGAGGTGGATACAATGTAAAACTATATTCTGAAATGACTTGAAGGAAGTCATTATTTAATGTATAGGTAAAAATGGTCAGTTTGATTTGAATGTTGAAAACTGGGAACAAAAAGTGACATTTAGCTGAAACCTGCCTTAATGAAACTGAATTCTGCCTGACAACTACCCCCGACAGGAGTTGAAACTGGATCAACAGCCACTCTTCCCAGGCCTAGCTGCATCCTGCTGCTCCTTGCCAAAAGGAGTTGTCACCTCTCTGATTAGATTAGGGGTGGAGCACCTGGGAACTGGAAGGGACAGAACAATGCAACTTCCTTGACTCAGGCAAATGTTATATTGGGGGCGTCGTAAAATAGCTTCTTCTTGGGAGAAACTGGGGGGCAGCTGTGCCTCTGTGAACAAGCTGGCTTGGTGTTAAGAAAGGAAGAAGGCAATGAATATGGCAAGGGAAATGTGCACGGAATCACACAGTGAACAACTTAGAATCTAACAACGTGCATACAATACCCAAGACTCGTGTATACTAAAACCCAGGAGTGCAAATAGAGATAAAACAATAATACCAATATATGAAAAGGGATGTGGGGTAAGCACTTAGTACCTCCTTATGACTGAAAGGAAAGTCGGCAAACTCCTTACCCACTATGCTATTACAGATACTGACAGCGCTAAGCCCACGTAGAGGGCAAGCAAGGACAGGATCTGTGAGCTGACACTCTGGATGATACTGAATAAGGAACTTAGAAACAGTACTCACGAGGACCGGAAAGACCACTTGAATGTCAGTAAACCCACGAACCCAGTTGATCAAACTGGGACCCTGAAGGCTATAACAGCAATGGCTGGAGGAAACTAAATACATAAGACCCTAGTCAAGGGGCAAGTAGGAATAGTGATTATAGAATAGTGAGGAAAACAAAGGGCATTCACACTGGGACTAGTTACAACAGCACCCCACACCTAATAATCAATGGGAAATAAATGCAGAAGTGCAATGGAAAACATGGAATGGATCCCAATAGAAAGGAAGGATCAGGGAAAATGATATCACAAAAGGAAACCTTTCCCACCCATCCAAGGAGAAAAGGCAGGAAGCTAAATCTATAAAGGGAAAGACTAATGCATCAAGTTTTTTAGTAGCAAAGGACAGCTTCAAAGAAACAGAGAACACAGGCAAATTGGGCAGCATCAAAGGGTAAAGCACAGAGAAAGGCTGCCTGCAGACAGAGGAAGACAGAAAGGGAAATCCAGAAAGCAGAAATCAATTAAGCACATAAGTTTGAAATCCAGGGCAGAGGAACAAGAAACAGGAACTAGGAACCAGGCACAAAAACTAGGAACCAAGAACAAGGGACCAGTCACAACAGGAACACTGCAACAATGACCAGCGCTGGACTGAAGTAAACTGAGGCTTTTAAAGCTCCTTAACGAGCACACCCCTCAGGTGTGCCGCCTGCTGCACCTGCAGCCACAGGTGTTGCCTATCCTCCACCCAACCTTGTCCTGCAAGGGAGGAGGTGAGGAAGTGAGCCAGGCATTCTGGGAAGCATAGTCATTAGATTAACGTAGCATGCTGGCTGCCAAAAACATGGAATGGATCAGGAAGGGAAGTAACTTGGAAAATAAGGTTTTAGAGCTCCCAATTCATCACAGCACTGTAGCATAAGGTTCGGAGGAAATGTCCAGTAGCGAAAAAACCCCAAAACATGCCCCAAAGTGACGGGAACGGGAGCGAAGGGAGCGAGCCGTGACACTATACCCCCTCCCACGGCCGACTCCAGGCGGCCGTCACCTGCACAAAACATCTTGCTTCCATGACAGGAGCGCTTTGTCTTCGGAGGTGGCACTGACGGAAACAATGACCTCTGGGCAAAAGCAGAGGGACTGGAATGAATAGAATCAGGCCGCAGTCTAGAAGAGCCATAGGCAGGTTTTCGGTGAGGAAGAGACTCATGGATCGAAGAAAGGCATGAAGGACTTGCAGGACCCGAAGCAGAGTTGTAAGGTCCAGGAAGCTCAGTCTCTGGGAACGAACACTTATACATCATTGAGGAGGGAGGCCGGCTGGTGCAACATGCTTTAGACAATGGTAGATGCTCTGGTAGCCTCCCTGCTAAGAGCGGACACACAGGAGGTGAGAAAATAGCAGGTTTCAGGAAATGTTCATGTTCAGAAAAAGAAGGTGGCGGCCGAGGTAGAGGTTCAGATCTTCTCCCATCATCCATCTGGTTAAAGGCCTGTGGTTGAGGGTGACCAAGGTTCGACTGCATCTGTTCCACGCCTTGGGGGCCTGGAAGTCCAATGGGTTGTACGAGGCTGGCACTCCTGGTGTCAGTCATGTAGCCACCTTGTTGCACGTGGGATACAACCGCAGGGACGTTTGGCATACCGATAGGAGTGATACACGCAGTACTTTGTACATCAGGCACACTCGCAGCAGGAGCAATAACAGGCACATCTTGAACTGCAGCAGTCATACCCTTCCTTTGGCTACTAGCACCCGGATGGTGCAGCAGCTGGGGGGCCGTGCCCGTCCCCTCCCTCAGGCTCATGTGGGATCCGGCAACAAAAAAGCTGTCAAGCGGCTGATCCAAACCGGCCCCCAAATGCGAACCGCCCAGCCCGTTATCCTGGTCGGCTACTTGTTTGGTGTCTGGGCCATGGCGGATGGTATCCGTCTCCCTCTCGTAACACTCCAGGAAAGTCCAACGGCCTTGCATGTAAGGCCCTCCCAAATCGTGATCCAGCTTGATGTTTCTGAAGAGAGAGCTGGCAGAAGTCTCAGACTCTGATGTTGCAAATTCGGGAGCCGCTGATTCTACAGTCAAGCAGTTAGGAGAATCAACTTGTGTAAAAGGCAGGCCTTCTGGTGATCCTCCTGAAGCATAAGAAGGGCAGGCTGGACGTTCATCCGTAATAAATGGTTGGGATTCAGGAGGTAACTCTGAAGTAGAAGAATATGCAACATGATCAGACAGAGTAGACAGGTGCACCTCCGATATTGGCAGCGAGGCTGAGCAGGATACAGGTCTCTCATGAACTGAAGCCAAACTAGCAGTAGGCTCTGGGACCAAAGACAGGCACTCAGGATGTGCTACCGGAGGCTCCATGGCTGAAGGATAATCCGCTGGATGAGTCACTGTAGCTGAAAACAGGCATGCCATAGGCTGAGGGCATGCAAGCTGGAGCCGTCTCGTTTGCTGAAGACAAACTTGTCAAGGTCTTTGGCTCTGACCACGTACATGGTGAAGGCTCTTGAGTGACTGGCAGACACAGCAATTGTTCATTGATTGAAGACACGTTTGACAACGATGACTGCAGAGCCGTGGACTGGATAATCGAAGAGTCAATAGTTGTAGGAGGACAGACTGAAGTCCCAGAAGTCGACAGACACTTTTGTGGCTCAGGAATGGAAAGCACCTTTAGGGCGGCTGACTCCTTGGCACCAGTAACCAAAGACTGAGCTGTACCCCTGCCGTCCCTCTCCTTAGTGGATGACACAGAGTCTCTTCCTTTGTAGAAAGTCAAAATCAAGCAGAGGAATCACCATAGTAAAGTCTCTGTTAATCAGGATTTCGTCAAATGTCCATTCCTCTGTCTTAGCTTCTGAAAGTGGCATATTAACAATCAACAGTTCAGGAATTAACTGCCCGGGTCTTTGGTTCAGTATAATGTGGAATGAGTCCATCAAAACATGAATTCTGTACTGTCTTTGACTGTTCGTTGTGACAAAAATTGGCAGAAGGAGGAGCGAACACAGAGGTAGCATTGTTTTCCACATCAGCTTGAATGTCTACTTCAGTCTCAGCAGCTAGATCAACGGCAGAACCTAAGCCTACAGTAGTGACTGATTCTGTGTATGCCACCATTGTGGATTGTGTTTGGAAATCAGAAGCATGTATGTGTTCAAGCTCAGAATTATGGCAAACTGCTACACAGGAAATCTTAGGTAAAGGAGTGGATTGTAAATCTTCAGCTAACAGCAATTCCTGACAAACGGTAGAACACTTGTCAGAACCTGTGCCCTGAATAAGTGCTGTGCTAGAAAAAGGACTTTCACTCCCAATAGATTTGACATATTGACAAGTATCATGACCTACAAAAACCTCCGCACTCAGGGACTGAACAGTATTCACTTCATCAACGGATAAAGTTTGAGGTGTATTCAGAAAAGACTGTAAGGTTTTATTCTCCTCTTGTAAAGTAATGTATTCTTGTTTTAACTCCTCAAGTTCAGCTTTTAGCATGCCCCGCCTTAACTGTACATCCCTATCAGTAGGCACAGGGGAAGGCATGGTGGCATCAGGGCTGGATCCTGCCCTAGCCATCCGGATGTGCACTGATTGTACATTGTCATTTACTGCTTGCAGGTTTTGTGATCTATACTCTCTCTTACCGACTTGGTCTGTGTTTCCCTTAAGAAGACTACTGACATCAGACCTCTTGGCATTAGGGACTACAGTAAGTACTTGTGTGCAGAGGAGCAAGCAGTAGACTGAGGGCTGAAAACAGAAGATATGCAATGAACCCCTCCATTCTTTATGTTTGAATAATGAAACTGTTCAATCTGAGGTAAAGCACAACCGGAATCATGGGGTTCAACAAAAGACGTACTCGTGTGTAGTATATCTTGCAGTGTGTTGTTTTCCGCTGCTAAGGCTTGTGCGGACATAGAATCTAGATCAAAATTAAAGACAGAACTAGGATCAGGCAATGTACGATGGGCCATCCTGTGGGAAAAATACTTTGCACGTAAATACCCATTTGTAACAAGGAGTTCATTTAAGTCAGGATCAGTGATTTGATTGTCACAGGTAAACTTAAGGGAAGCTTTCTGTACAAACTTGTTAGTGGCCTTGCTGCCTTTCTTTCTTAAACTGGCCATATTCAAATGGGAATAACGGCTGGTCATTCTGTTAAGAAAGGAAGAAGGCAATGAATATGGCAAGGGAAATGTGCACGGAATCACACAGTGAACAACTTAGAATCTAACAACATGCATACAATACCCAAGACTCGTGTATACTAAAACCCAGGAGTGCAAATAGAGTGAAACAATAATACCAATATATGAAAAGGGATGTGGGGTAAGCACTTAGGACCTCCTTATGACTGAAAGGAAAGTCAGCAAACTCCTTACCCACTATGCTATTACAGATACTGACAGCGCTAAGCCCACGTAGAGGGCAAGCAAGGACAGGATCTGTGAGCTGACACTCTGGATGATACTGAATAAGGAACTTAGAAACAGTACTCACGAGGACCGGAAAGACCACTTGAATGTCAGTAAACCCACGAACCCAGTTGATCAAACTGGGACCCTGAAGGCTATAACAGCAATGGCTGGAGGAAACTAAATACATAAGACCCTAGTCAAGGGGCAAGTAGGAATAGTGATTATAGAATAGTGAGGAAAACAAAGGGCATTCACACTGGGACTAGTTACAACAGCACCCCACACCTAATAATCAATGGGAAATAAATGCAGAAGTGCAATGGAAAACATGGAATGGATCCCAATAGAAAGTAAGGATCAGGAGCAGGGAAAATGATATCACAAAAGGAAACCTTTCCCACCCATCCAAGGAGAAAAGGCAGGAAGCTAAATCTATAAAGGGAAAGACTAATGCATCACGTTTTTCAGTAGCAAAGGACAGCTTCAAAGAAACAGAGAACACATGCAAATTGTGCAGCATCAAAGGGTAAAGCACAGAGAAAGGCTGCCTGCAGACAGAGGAAGACAGAAAGGGAAATCCAGAAAGCAGAAATCAATTAAGCACATACGTTTGAAATCAAGGGCAGAGGAACAAGAAACAGGAACTAGGAACCAGGCACAAAAACTAGGAACCAAGAAAAAGGGACCAGTCACAACAGGAACACTGCAACAATGACCAGCGCTGGACTGAAGTAAACTGAGGCTTTTAAAGCTCCTTAACGAGCACACCCCTCAGGTGTGCCGCCTGCTGCACCTGCAGCCACAGGTGTTGCCTATCCTCCACCCAACCTTGTCCTGCAAGGGAGGAGGTGAGGCAGTGAGCCAGGCATTCTGGGAAGCATAGTCATTAGATTAACGTAGCATGCTGGCTGCCAAAAACCTGGAATGGATCCGGAAGGGAAGTAACTTGGAAAATAAGGTTTTAGCGCTCCCAATTCATCACAGCACTGTAGCATAAGGTTCGGAGGAAATGTCCAGTAGGGAAAAAAACCCAAAACATGCCCCAAAGTGACGGGAACGGAAGTGAAGGGAGCGAGCCGTGACACTTGGGGGAAGTGGATAAACCAGTTATTCCACCCTGTGATGTGGGAAGCCACACCCCTTTTTGACCAGAGCATAATTTTAAAAAGATAGATAACTCATAGTGCGGACTTGTCAGAAGTATATAAGTAATATCATTATTGTTGTGATTTTTCTGTGAACATTTTAAGAGGCGTTAGGACCCTGTGGTGTATTCTGGGGGGTTGCTAGCGGAAAATAGGGTCTCACTCCAAATGTATGCATGTTAAAAATCGGACACTTTATCATCTGTAACCCATGTCCCTGGTGCACATTTGTGTAAAATCTGGAAAGGTTTAGAGGTCGTTATCTGGATGAAAAGGGGAGAATTCTGTCATCAGTGGACACAACATCGTACAAAGACAGGGATCGGATGGTTTGGTGCTACAGAAAATATGTTAACTGGACCTATAATATTAGAAAAATGGTACATAGATAAATATGTATTTGGGTCAGAAATAGATTTGTGTGCAATCTGACATGGGGAGGTTCCTCTGACCATAAAACCTACAGCATCACTCTGACTCACATTTCCTTCCCCCAATCAAGGGAGAGAGGAGGAATTGGCCAATGATAAGTGAGAGGGGCATGTTTAGTTATGACCAACGCACACACCCACTTTCCAAAACACATAAAAAGAGACTGCTGGGACAGGTAGAGAAATTCAATTCCATTTGCTGCGGAGCATGCTGACCGACGACTTCACATCCAGAGATCCAGACTTCAAATCCATCAATCTCCAGAACCTGTAGCAGAAATTAACTCCAGAATTTGTAGCAGAGAGGCCTGAATCCACCAGCTGAATCCTCTTCAGCAGGCCTCAAAACTAACCAAAATGTTCAACAGCCAGGCGAGCCGTTTGAATTTTTGCTGAGAATTTTTGCAAGAACCTGTAGCAGTACCCAGAAAGCAGTGTTACATCCAGAATCCAGAGAGGCTAGACCAGCAGAGCAGAGCTGACCCAGATCGCTGTGAGCAGAACCGGTGCCTGATTGACCCGCCGAGCAGACAGAACCGCAGCCGGACGTGTTGACCAGATCCGTGACGAGGCCTAGTTCAAATTTATATTGTGAGTACCTAGCAGAACTGTGCAGAACCAATCTCTTAGTTAAAATAATCTAATCCAAAGTATTTTAACCTAAGTAGAACAGCCTCGTAGAAATTGTGTCATCTGTCATTTGTAAAGCTGCACAACTGTCACCTGCCAATTCTGAAGCGGCAAGCTGTCACCTGTCATTTTGAGTTTTACTTTAAATCCGAAAATCTACCTTTATTAAATCGTCCGTATCTCTGGAACCGTTTGGGCTAGGAAGGAGATTTAACTTTCCTCTGAAAGCTTAGAATCTAAGCTTAGAACCTTATACTTTTTCTGCAATCACGATTTACGCACTCGCGAAATTTACTGCGATTTGCGATTTTGGCTCAATTTCTCCACTTGTCAAAATAGCAGCTCCATTCTTTCTTTTGTTAAAATCCGTTGAAACTTGGTAACAACTCATAGAGCATTGCTAAAGTGAGCCTGAACTAATACCAACACGCATCTCCCACTCACCCTGAATCTCTAGAGGGAATTAAAATCAGTTGGCACATTTTCCCATCCATTGCCATCACATTTAAAAAGCATTTTGGGCCTGTGTTTCAAACTCCTACCTGTTTCCTCTAAGCTTGCTGGGGGGGAATTGAATTTCGTATTGTATTTGATTGCATTCCTGAGAACTGTGTGCTCCTCTTTCCATCTCCTTCCATTTCTTACATTGCATAGGGGATGGGGGTGAATTGCCAGAGAAAAAGTGATTATCTTATCTTTTGCTAAAATCATATCAAGTATTTCTGTACTGCATTTTATTCCTCATTGCTTTTCCCTTGAAATCATAAAAGTATTTTTGCTACTTTATCCATCCTATACTAACTCCTCATTGATTGTAAAGAAGTGTGCTAGTGCCAGATTACCCATTGTTGATCAACATCATATGTCTAAGTGTACTATCAGATATTAATTTATTATAAAGTGTGATATATATATATTGTTTAAATTCTCAAATAAACCTTTTAATTTGCAAAACAAACCTACTTCTTGGCTCAGTGGGGTCAGGGGGATTCTAAGAGGGGGGTGTTATACAAGGGTGGTCATCCAGAGTACTGAACTAGACATAAAAATACATTAATAAGGGTTTTCCTCAGCATCCCAGACTAGGCATTGACTTGGCTGTAGTGTTGATTGAATATCGCTTACATGCTTACCCTCTTTTTTCCTTACATCCACCAGATTATTATTCTTCTTATCTCCCTTCAAAAACCTATGATCAATACCTACCTTCTAAGGCCATAACTGGCTCCTTCTCATCGGTTCGGGTTATCTCAAGGATTGATCTCTACCTTGTCAGGATCCACTTGTCTTCTCCAGACCGGAACCCACCTCCCCAAGGCGGATTGAGAACTGGACAACTCGCAGGTTTTTTTTCCCCCCTTAAAGGTTTTTGCCCCAATTCTGCACTGTCAGGGTCTGGGCTTGGTCATTTGACAATGTGTTATTGTGGGATATTGGGTTGAGGAATCTAGGGGTTGGTAACTTCACATTTGTTTGGCCCTTAAATATTTATGAACAGGAAGTGAAGGAGAAGCCTCTTGGACAAGATGATCAGGGTAGTTGATTGGAGGACAATTGAATTTGGAACTTGGACTGACCTTTCCAACTCCCTTTCATTGTTTATCCTCAAGACGGAATGTTCTGTGAAGGAAGGGCTCCAGCCTTGGGCCTATTCAGGAAGTACCGTCCTCATGAAATCCCATAGCAACGTGGGACAAGACAACCAGAGTTTGTGGTGGGAGCACAGTGCTTGACTTTGTGACAGGATTCAAGTCTGATTAGCGAACAACATTTTGAAGAAAAATCATTTATCTATGTAATATGAGATACAGTTTAGGTATTTAGTTAGTAGCTGATTGAAATAGGAAGCGTGCAACGTTTCTGTGTGCCTTTAACGTTCAGTTCATTGTTGATTCATCGTTTGAAAGAAGCTCTGTGTTCCTTTCCTGATTGGATTCTACTGCGTCTGAGAAAAGGAATTAGCGTTCCATGCTGACTCCTCGTAAAGCCATTGCACATGAATTTTGATAAGCGTCTGTCTTTAATTTCATTTGCGCACTTCGATTCCTGTGCGCATGCGCAAGAGACTATTTTCTGGTGCCTGATCTTGGGTAGTGTCTCTCAAGACAGAGTCAGGCTATAGAGAATTTCACGTGTCCTACATGAAAGAATTCTTGTACACGCGCGCGCTTAAAAATAGTGTTCCAGCAAAGTTAAAACTCAGTTCCCCTGAGAGAACCATGGACTGTAAAGTATTTTATGTGCAAGTAATCTCTGCTTCAAAAGTAAATATCAAGAAATAAATGGAAGCTTCAACTACAGAAAAAGACAATGGAGTGAATTAAAACATGTTTGAGTCTGTGTTTATGCTGTAAATACTGAAAAGACAATCTAAACTGAGCACTTTAGGTGCCATACAAGAAAACTAGTCATTTCAAGTTTTTGTTTTTTAAGAATTTCCTAATAGACTCCTGAAAGGTGCACGTCTATATTTGAAGATTTAGGAACTTACCTGAGCAAGGAGTAATTAATTAAAGTGAAAGTCCTTTAAGAAAAAATTTTATTCTTGGAAGTTAATTCTTCTGGACTTTATTTAAAAGAAGTTTAGGTGCAACCTTATTCCTGGAAATAATCGGCTCCTCACAGTTACATAAGGAGACAAACAGATATTAGAAATTACTAGGGGCTAGAGGTGGGTGCGTGCCATTACATAGAAGTAACTTGTGTTATGTTTTCTACTCTATAGATTCTCAGCTGAACTGAAGATTGAAGACTGTTTTTTTATGTTATCCACTTCCCCTTTCCCTCAGGGGCATTGAGACTTCTGATGTTTTTTAGATCAGTAGTTCACTGAACGTCTTAGAGGGTCTGTGGGGTTCAGCAGCTCCTGCGGACGAGAGAACCAGGCCCTGACATGCACAACCCTCTGTTTTAATTCAAGGGCCTAACAGAATCGAGGTTAACCCTGCTCTCATCAAGAACTCCACAACAACCGCAGGTCAGTGTGTTTCATAACCTTTACTTTGGCAGTAACGGGAATGTGGAACATCTAGCTTTGTCCTTATATTTGATTGGTGTTCCTATATTCGGTTTGGCACTGGCACTGTTAGTGCGTATTGCAATCTGCCTTGAGCACCAAATTTAGCCATTACTAATTTGTAATTTATTGGCATTGTTGCTGGGTTATTCTCCCTTCAATTGTAACTGATAGTACAGTTTAGACATGCATTTGCACTTCAGGGATACCTATTGCATCTTGCATTGAACACTCGATTAAGGGTTTGCTATTTTATAACCTTAGCAATTATTACCATGGCAATATTGGAGGTTAAATTCCAAATAATGTAACCATTGGTACATTTGCACTACGCATTTGCACTGTACCAGTGCTCATTGAATTTTGTACTGGACATTTTTTTAAACATCTACCATTTAATCATTGGCTACCTTGTCAGGACTATATATTAGTTGTTTATTTTTATCCATGTTCCCGTTTACAGTGGTATAGTATTTACACTTTATGGTGGTTGTGTGCTAGTGATCATTTGCACTGGCCACTTTATTTGGTTTTCATGTTCAATAATTATGCACTAAGGGCTTTGATTGTTTTGAGAATTTCACAACTTTTAATTGATATCTAGCCCAACACAGTGAAAAAATCTCTGCAGCATTACATATTGAAGAATGTTAAGGTTTTAATTTTGACTGGTGCCTGGATGTTGCAAATTAATTGTATGGAGCTCATTTATGCTTCATAGATTCACTATGAAGGGATTCCAATATGGCTGCCGTTTGAAGTGTATTATTTTCCTATATGTAACACTGCAACAAGTAGAAATTATGAAGGGACTTCATTGTGCATACAGACGCTATTGGAGCACTCTGTGGTGTATGTGATGAAGCACCATGATGGTGTGAAACACGTCGCTTAGGTGGCTTCCTTGCATCTTTTGGAATTATTTGGAGAATAAAATGCAGTGATTATTACCCCATGTCATCCTGTGATTCTAAATTGTGGTCACTATTGAGTGCAGTCTTGGTGACGCAAAGTCCTTCTTTTTTCATAGGTGTGTGTGTGTGTGTGTGTGTGTGTGTCTATTCAATTATTGTTATTTCTATGCTTCTTGTGTAAGGTTCTGGGACTGTAGGAGATCAGGGTGTGGTTCTAAATAATGGTAGAAGGGTTTGAGGCGTGACAGAATACTTGTTTAGGTGGCAGGTTCTCGAAAAGGACTATCTTCCAGCCCAATAGACAAGGATGGCCATGGGGTGGGGGCGTGCTGCTCAGGATGCTTGCCTCACTTGTGATGCCTTTGAGATAGGGGTCGGTAGAATCGGTGGAGGCCCTGTGGTTACCTTAGTGGCAAGGTTTATTAGGTGTAGGAAAGGGGTACATGTATGTGCAAAGTTTCAACATGGTTGCATTCTTGTTTTAAAAAATATAGCTCCCTGTTCCCATTACTGATTTCCTGCATGCGTCTCTTTTGCGTGAAGGATGGTAATATCAAGGAACTCATAAAGTAGCCCATCTCCTGTCGATCAATATTCTCAATATAACACAGGTTGTGAAATGTCTCTCCTTTCTTTCCAGCTAGTCTGGGAAAGGGTCTGCCGCTAAATAGTTGTCCCACCCTAGCCTGGTGGTAATAGCCAAGCCAGAGGGCTAAGACCCAGGTGGCACCAGGCCTACATATACCATAAAAGCACCTGATAATCCAGAGTAGATGTGACTAAGTAATTGAAATCCATACAAATGCCAAATCATAGGTGTAAGTGCAGTGATGAAATAAAGCCAAACAAAGTGCACCATGGTGAGCATGCCCTCGTTTGGGATTTTTGACATTTTTAATTAAATGGAAAGATGGTAGACTAACCTCAGGAAAATGTGTGGGGCTAATCCACACACATTTTCCTATGCCCACACCATGACAAACACATACAACTGTGTACTCTGGGTGGACACAACCTACAGGCACAGTCCGTCCTGTCAAATTTAGATGGAATGTGACAGCCAGGAGTACACTATGTCATCTCCAGGAAGGGGGAGGGCCAAGCTTACCCTGCATAGCCAGCCTGATTAACTTATAAAGGCTCCATGGAGGCGCCCTGCTCTTTTGTTAGGCCCTGCAGCTGGTGGCAGTGATTAACATACCAATTAGAGGGTACTTCAAACAGGCCCACGTGGGGGCTGGCTGCTGAGGTTACCAAAGGAGACTGGAAACCCAACAACCTTTCATATGTAACTGTGTCAACCTGAGGTCAGCTCCTGCCCACAGTATCAATGACAATAAACTGTCATGTCTGGGACAGTGTCTTTACAGTAGGCCACCCCGGTAGAAAGACCACATTCATAAGGTATGAGCATGTGGTTTTCAGGAGCCAGAGAGTTTGGTCTTTGTGCAGCTTCAAGGGATACCTGCTGCATTAATCAGAAACCATAGAGAGATCCATTAACCAGAGAGACTCTTTGAACAACAACAGACAAGAAGATGGATGGGACTTCGTACCACACATTTTCACCGATTTACCTTTCCTATTGCCAAATAACCTTGTTTATGACCTCATGCATACAAGAGATTGGTGGTAGGGACTCCAGGATTGGTTCATAAAGGTAGGCATAGCCTACATGAATTACTGTGGCCCACTTAGGTTTAAAAGAGGGCGGAGCCCCTCTTTTGAGTGATCATCCGAAGTCTTCACCAGAAGCAGAAAAGAAGAACTCATCCTTGGTCCTTGGCTGAAGATACAGTCTGACTTACATCTTACGCCAGTGAAGAAAGGCCAGGATTTCCAAAGAGGGAAGCAAGATCCCCCCATCTCCTAGGGAACGGAGGAAGATCAAGAACTCAGAGGCCCCTACTGCTGCTTCATATCCAGTACCCAGCCAGCCCACAGTGTACCCTCCTAGGCTATGCAGCAAGCTTCCTACGTAGGAAGGGCCAGAAGGTCTCTGAGCCCACAAGGAAGGACAAGGCAGCTGCCTGCAACACACACCACAGCTTTGGGCCGTCCACTTTAAAGTGTGTTACATGCCCATTGAAGAAGCTGGGAGAAGTGCCTCGATGAGCATCTACCACTGTCCGCCTTAAAGGAGTTCTTTGAGCTGGAACCAACTGCAACGCTGACCGTTATCATGCCACAGTTGCTTAAAGACATCCGAGATGTCTCAATCAATGCTTCAGAACCGCCGATCAGCACTGAGACAATGATTCCTGACCCCGAGCTGCAGTGTAGGCCAGCCTGCAGCCGTTCGTCCAGCTTCGCTCGCCAAACCGTCTTGCCGCCTGATACCCGCAGCTGACTCCTGTCTTGAACTCTGTCACAGAAGCCTGCAAAGCACCCTGAAGCTGACTCGACCCTATCGAGCACCAAGAGCACCTACAACACAAGGTACATTGTGGTTCTGTCCCCTGGTCCTTACCCGATGGCCCCTAGAGACATAGCAAGACCCATTGCCAACCAACCTTAAACTGTTGTCAATTTTCCTTAATTGAAAATGTCTGTCCTCTGCATTCCTTTACAGTGTGGGTTGTATTTTGTAGTGTTGCTCGATCTGATTGTTTTGATATATATAAAGTAGATATTTTTGATACAACCTTGAATGGGCAATCCCTTTTATCATTGGGTAATAATCCTATTTTCGCTGTGTTGCAACTAATCAACGTACCACAACCTTGCGGAGATAAGCCTGTTATTCTGTCCATGTTACCAAAATTTGACAAGGAGGTTTATATTTAGCTTGTTATTCCAATCTGTTCAGATCCCTTCTGAAGTAATAGAGGTGTGGGGCTGATTGATGTTTTAAAAACCAATATTCACCCCTGGACCACCGGTACCGCAGAAGTTGATTCCTCATATGGGTGCAAAGCACTTGAAACACACTAGTGGAGCAAGGCAAAAGGGTGTAAGAGAAAGCAAGCTTATGCAGCACCATCAGTCACTATTGGGATGTTGAAATTCTGTGATGAAACGGGAAATAAATGCAAGCTTTGCACATTATCATTTGGTGAGAGAGGTCATTTATATGCGTGCCCTCATTATGACCTCATGCATACAAGAAATTGGTGGTAGGGACTCCAGGATTGGTTCATAAAGGTAGGCGTAGCCTACATGAATTAATGTGGCCCACTTTGGTTTAAAAGAGGGCAGAGCCCCTCTTTTGAGTGATCATCCGAAGGCTTCACCAGAAGCAGAAAAGAAGAACTCATCCTTGGACCTTGGCTTAAGATACAGTCTGACTTACATTTTATGCCAGTGAAGAAAGGCCAGAATTTCCAAAGAGGGAAGCAAGATCCCCCATCACATCGCCCAGGGAATGGAGGAAGATCTAGAACTCAGAGGACCCTCCCGCTACACTATATCCAGTACCCAGCCAGCCCACAGTGTACCCTCCTAGGCTATGCAGCAAGCTTCCTACGTAGGAAGGGCCAGAAGGTCTCTGAGCCCACAACGAAGGAAAAGGCCACTGCCTTCAACACACACCACAGCTGTGGGCCGTCCACCTTGAAGTGCGTTTCATGCCCATTGGAGAAGCTAGGAGAAGTGCCTCGATGAGCATCTACCACTGTCCGCCTTAAAGGACTTCTTTGAGCTGCAACCAACTGCAACGCTGACCGTTGTCATGCCGCAGTCACGTAAAGACATCCGAGATGTCTCAATCAATGCTTCAGAACCGCCGATCCGCACTGAGACAATGATTCCTGACCCCGAGCTGCAGTGTAGGCCAGCCTGCAGCCGTTTGTTCAGCTTCGCTCGCCAAACCGTCTTGCCGCCTGATACCCGCAGCTGACTCCTGTCTTGAACTCTGTCACAGAAGCCTGCAAAGCACCCTGAAGCTGACTCGACCCTATCGAGCACCAAGAGCACCTACAACACAAGGTACATTGTGGTTCTGTCCCCTGGTCCTTACCCGATGGCCCCTAGAGACATAGCAAGACCCATTGCCAACCAACCTTAAACTGTTGTCAATTTTCCTTAATTGAAAATGTCTGTCCTCTGCATTCCTTTACAGTGTGGGTTGTATTTTGTAGTGTTGCTAGATCTGATTGTTTTGATATATATAGAAAAGTAAATATTTTGGATACAACCTTGAATGGGCAATCACTTTTATCATTGGGTCATAATCCTATTTTCGCTGGGTTGCAACTAATCAACGTACCACAACCTTGCGGAGATAAGCCTGCTATTCTGTCCATGTTACCAAAATTTGACAAGGAGGTTTATAATTAGCTTGTTATTCCAATCTGTTCAGATCCCTTCTGGTGTAATAGAGGTGTGGGGCTGATTGATGTTTTAGAAACCGATATTCACCCCTGGACCACCGGTACCCCTGAAGTTGATTCCTCACATGGGTGCAAAGCACTTGAAACACACTAGTGGAGCAAGGCAAAAGGGTGTAGGAGAAAGCAAGCTTATGCAGCACCATCAGTCACTATTGGGATGTTGAAATCCTGTGATGAAATGGGAAATAAATGCAAGCTTTGCCACATTATCATTTGGTGAGAGAGGTCATTTATGTGCTTGCCCTCATTAGAGCATATGCATACAAGAGATTGGTGGTAGGAACTCCAGGGTTTGTTCATAAAGGTAGGCGTAGCCTACATGAATTAATGTGGCTCACTTGGGATTAAAAGGGGGTTGAGCCCCTCTTTTGAGTGATCATCCGAAGGCTTCACCAGAAGCAGAAAAGAAGAACTCATCCTTGGACCTTGGCTTAAGATACAGTTTGACTTACATTTTACGCCAGTGAAGAAAGGCCAGAATTTCCAAAGAGGGAAGCAAGATCCCCCATTGCATCGCCCAGGGAATGGAGGAAGATCCAGAACTCAGAGGACCCTCCCGCTGCTCCATATCCAGTACCCAGCCAGCCCACAGTGTACCCTCCTAGGCTATGCAGCAAGCTTCCTACGTAGGAAGGGCCAGAAGGTTTCTGAGCCTACAACGAAGGACAAGGCAGCTGTCTGCAACACACACCACAGCTGTTGGCCGTCCACCTTAAAGTGCGTTACATGCCCATTGAAGAAGCTGGGAGAAGTGCCTCGATGAGTATTTACCACTGTCCGTCTTAAAGGAGTTTTTTGAGCTGCAACCAACTGCAACGCTGACCCTTGTCATTCCGCAGTCGCTTAAAGACACCCGAGATGTCTCAATCAAAGCTTCAGAACCGCCGATCAGCACTGAGACAATGATTCCTGACCCCAAGTTGCAGTGTAGGCCAGCCTGCAGCTGTTTGTTCAGCTTCGCTCGCCGAACCGTCTTGCCGCCTGATACCCGCAGCTGACTCCTGTCTTGAACTCTGCCACAGAAGCCTGCAAAGCACCCTGAAGCTGACTCGACCCTATCGAGCACCAAGAGCACCTACAACACAAGGTACATTGTGGTTCTCTCCCCTGGTCCTTACCCGATGGCCCCTAGGGACATAGCAAGACCCATTGCCAGCCAACCTTAAACTGTTGTCAATTTTCCTTAATTGAAAATGTCTGTCCTCTGCATTCCTTTACAGTGTGGGTTGTATTTTGTAGTGTTGCTCGATCTGATTGTTTTGATATATATATAAAGTAGATATTTTTGATACAACCTTGAATGGGTAATCCCTTTTATCATTGGGTAATAATCCTATTTTCGCTGTGTTGCAACTAATCAACGTACCACAACCTTGCGGAGATAAGCCTGTTATTCTGTCCATGTTACCAAAATTTGACAAGGAGGTTTATAATTAGCTTGTTATTCCAATCTGTTCAGACCCCTTCTGGTGTAATAGAGGTGTGGGGCTGATTGATGTTTTAGAAACCAATATTCACCCCTGGACCACCGGTACCCCAGAAGTTGATTCCTCACATGGGTGCAAAGCACTAGAAACACACTAGTGGAGCAAGGCAAAAGGGTGTAAGAGAAAGCAAGATTATGCAGCACCATCAGTCACTATTGGGATGTTGAAATTCTGTGATGAAACAGGAAATAAATACAAGCTTTGCCACATTATCATTTGGTGAGAGAGGTCATTTATGTGCGTGCCCTCATTATGACCTCATGCATACAAGAGATTGGTGGTAGGGACTCCAGGATTGGTTCATAAAGGTAGGCGTAGCCTATATGAATTAATGTGGCCCACTTTGGTTTAAAAGAGGGCAGAGCCCCTCTTTTGAGTGATCATCCGAAGGCTTCACCAGAAGCAGAAAAGAAGAACTCATCCTTGGACCTTGGCTTAAGATACAGTCTAACTTACATTTTATGCCAGTGAAGAAAGGCCAGAATTTCCAAAGAGGGAAGCAAGATCCCCCATCACATCGCCCAGGGAATGGAGGAAGATCCAGAACTCAGAGGACCCTCCCGCTACTCTATATCCAGTACCCAGCCAGCCCACAGTGTACCCTCCTAGGCTATGCAGCAAGCTTCCTACGTAGGAAGGGCCAGAAGGTCTCTGAGCCCACAACGAAGGAAAAGGCAGCTGCCTTCAACACACACCACAGCTGTGGGCCGTCCACCTTGAAGTGCGTTTCATGCCCATTGGAGAAGCTAGGAGAAGTGCCTCGATGAGCATCTACCACTGTCCGCCTTAAAGGAGTTCTTTGAGCTGCAACCAACTGCAACGCTGACCGTTGTCATGCCGCAGTCACGTAAAGACATCCGAGATGTCTCAATCAATGCTTCAGAACCGCCGATCCGCACTGAGACAATGATTCCTGACCCCGAGCTGCAGTGTAGGCCAGCCTGCAGCCGTTTGTTCAGCTTCGCTCGCCAAACCGTCTTGCCGCCTGATACCCGCAGCTGACTCCTGTCTTGAACTCTGTCACAGAAGCCTGCAAAGCACCCTGAAGCTGACTTGACCCTATCGAGCACCAAGAGCACCTACAAACCAAGGTACATTGTGGTTCTGTCCCCTGGTCCTTATCCGATGGCCCCTAGGGACATAGCAAGACCCATTGCCAGCCAACCTTAAACTGTTGTCAATTTTCCTTAATTGAAAATGTCTGTCCTCTGCATTCCTTTACAGTGTGGGTTGTATTTTGTAGTGTTGCTCGATCTGATTGTTTTGATATATATATAAAGTAGATATTTTTGATACAACCTTGAATGGGTAATCCCTTTTATCATTGGGTAATAATCCTATTTTCGCTGTGTTGCAACTAATCAACGTACCACAACCTTGCGGAGATAAGCCTGTTATTCTGTCCATGTTACCAAAATTTGACAAGGAGGTTTATAATTAGCTTGTTATTCCAATCTGTTCAGACCCCTTCTGGTATAATAGAGGTGTGGGGCTGATTGATGTTTTAGAAACCGATATTCACCCCTGCACCACCGATACCCCAGAAGTTGATTCCTCACATGGGTGCAAAGCACTAGAAACACACTAGTGGAGCAAGGCAAAAGGGTGTAAGAGAAAGCAAGCTTATGCAGCACCATCAGTCACTATTGGGATGTTGAAATTCTGTGATGAAACAGGAAATAAATACAAGCTTTGCCACATTATCATTTGGTGAGAGAGGTCATTTATGTGCGTGCCCTCATTATGACCTCATGCATACAAAAGATTGGTGGTAGGGACTCCAGGATTGGTTCATAAAGGTAGGCGTAGCCTACATGAATTAATGTGGCCCACTTTGGTTTAAAAGAGGGCAGAGCCCCTCTTTTGAGTGATCATCCGAAGGCTTCACCAGAAGCAGAAAAGAAGAACTCATCCTTGGACCTTGGCTTAAAATACAGTTTGACTTACATTTTACGCCAGTGAAGAAAGGCCAGAATTTCCAAAGAGGGAAGCAAGATCCCCCATTACATCGCCCAGGGAATGGAGGAAGATCCAGAACTCAGAGGACCCTCCCGCTGCTCCATATCCAGTACCCAGCCAGCCCACAGTGTACCCTCCTAGGCTATGCAGCAAGCTTCCTACGTAGGAAGGGCCAGAAAGTTTCTGAGCCTACAACGAAGGACAAGGCAGCTGTCTGAAACACACACCACAGCTGTTGGCCGTCCACCTTAAAGTGCGTTACATGCCCATTGAAGAAGCTGGGAGAAGTGCCTCAATGAGTATTTACCACTGTCCGTCTTAAAGGAGTTTTTTGAGCTGCAACCAACTGCAATGCTGACCCTTGTCATTCCGCAGTCGCTTAAAGACACCCGAGATGTCTCAATCAAAGCTTCAGAACCACCGATCAGCACTGAGACAATGATTCCTGACCCCAAGTTGCAGTGTAGGCCAGCCTGCAGCTGTTTGTTCAGCTTCGCTCGCCGAACCGTCTTGCCGCCTGATACCCGCAGCTGACTCCTGTCTTGAACTCTGCCACAGAAGCCTGCAAAGCACCCTGAAGCTGACTCGACCCTATCGAGCACCAAGAGCACCTACAACACAAGGTACATTGTGGTTCTGTCCCCTGGTCCTTACCCGATGGCCCCTAGGGACATAGCAAGACCCATTGCCAGCCAACCTTAAACTGTTGTCAATTTTCCTTAATTGAAAATGTATGTCCTCTGCATTCCTTTACAGTGTGGGTTGTATTTTGTAGTGTTGCTCGATCTGATTGTTTTGATATATATATAAAGTAGATATTTTTGATACAACCTTGAATGGGTAATCCCTTTTATCATTGGGTAATAATCCTATTTTCGCTGTGTTGCAACTAATCAACGTACCACAACCTTGCGGAGATAAGCCTGTTATTCTGTCCATGTTACCAAAATTTGACAAGGAGGTTTATAATTAGCTTGTTATTCCAATCTGTTCAGACCCCTTCTGGTGTAATAGAGGTGTGGGGCTGATTGATGTTTTAGAAACCGATATTCACCCCTGCACCACCGGTACCCCAGAAGTTGATTCCTCACATGGGTGCAAAGCACTTGAAACACACTAGTGGAGCAAGGCAAAAGGGTGTAAGAGAAAGCAAGCTTATGCAGCACCATCAGTCACTATTGGGATGTTGAAATTCTGTGATGAAACAGGAAATAAATACAAGCTTTGCCACATTATCATTTGGTGAGAGAGGTCATTTATGTGCGTGCCCTCATTATGACCTCATGCATACCAAAGATTGGTGGTAGGGACTCCAGGATTGGTTCATAAAGGTAGGCGTAGCCTACATGAATTAATGTGGCCCACTTTGGTTTAAAAGAGGGCAGAGCCCCTCTTTTGAGTGATCATCCGAAGGCTTCACCAGAAGCAGAAAAGAAGAACTCATCCTTGGACCTTGGCTTAAGATACAGTTTGACTTACATTTTACACCAGTGAAGAAAGGCCAGAATTTCCAAAGAGGGAAGCAAGATCCCCCATTACATCGCCCAGGGAATGGAGGAAGATCCAGAACTCAGAGGACCCTCCCGCTGCTCCATATCCAGTACCCAGCCAGCCCACAGTGTACCCTCCTAGGCTATGCAGCAAGCTTCCTACGTAGGAAGGGCCAGAAGGTTTCTGAGCCTACAACGAAGGACAAGGCAGCTGTCTGCAACACACACCACAGCTGTTGGCCGTCCACCTTAAAGTGCGTTACATGCCCATTGAAGAAGCTGGGAGAAGTGCCTCGATGAGTATTTACCACTGTCCGTCTTAAAGGAGTTTTTTGAGCTGCAACCAACTGCAACGCTGACCCTTGTCATTCCGCAGTCGCTTAAAGACACCCGAGATGTCTCAATCAAAGCTTCAGAACCGCCGATCAGCACCGAGACAATGATTCCTGACCCCAAGTTGCAGTGTAGGCCAGCCTGCAGCTGTTTGTTCAGCTTCGCTCGCCGAACCGTCTTGCCGCCTGATACCCGCAGCTGACTCCTGTCTTGAACTCTGCCACAGAAGCCTGCAAAGCACCCAGAAGCTGACTCAACCCTATCGAGCACCAAGAGCACCTACAACACAAGGTACATTGTGGTTCTGTCCCCTGGTCCTTACCCGATGGCCCCTAGGGACATAGCAAGACCCATTGCCAGCCAACCTTAAACTGTTGTCAATTTTCCTTAATTGAAAATGTCTGTCCTCTGCATTCCTTTACAGTGTGGGTTGTATTTTGTAGTGTTGCTCGATCTGATTGTTTTGATATATATATAAAGTAGATATTGTTGATACAACCTTGAATGGGTAATCCCTTTTATCATTGGGTAATAATCCTATTTTCGCTGTGTTGCAACTAATCAACGTACCACAACCTTGCGGAGATAAGCCTGTTATTCTGTGCATGTTACCAAAATTTGACAAGGAGGTTTATATTTAGCTTGTTATTCCAATCTGTTCATATCCCTCCTGGTGTAATAGAGGTGTGGGGCTGATTGATGTTTTAGAAACCGATATTCACCCCTGCACCACCGATACCCCAGAAGTTGATTCCTCACATGGGTGCAAAGCACTAGAAACACACTAGTGGAGCAAGGCAAAAGGGTGTAAGAGAAAGCAAGCTTATGCAGCTCCATCAGTCACTATTGGGATGTTGAAATTCTGTGATGAAACAGGAAATAAATACAAGCTTTGCCACATTATCATTTGGTGAGAGAGGTCATTTATGTGCGTGCCCTCATTATGACCTCATGCATACAAAAGATTGGTGGTAGGGACTCCAGGATTGGTTCATAAAGGTAGGCGTAGCCTACATGAATTAATGTGGCCCACTTTGGTTTAAAAGAGGGCAGAGCCCCTCTTTTGAGTGATCATCCGAAGGCTTCACCAGAAGCAGAAAAGAAGAACTCATCCTTGGACCTTGGCTTAAAATACAGTTTGACTTACATTTTACGCCAGTGAAGAAAGGCCAGAATTTCCAAAGAGGGAAGCAAGATCCCCCATTACATCGCCCAGGGAATGGAGGAAGATCCAGAACTCAGAGGACCCTCCCGCTGCTCCATATCCAGTACCCAGCCAGCCCACAGTGTACCCTCCTAGGCTATGCAGCAAGCTTCCTACGTAGGAAGGGCCAGAAAGTTTCTGAGCCTACAACGAAGGACAAGGCAGCTGTCTGAAACACACACCACAGCTGTTGGCCGTCCACCTTAAAGTGCGTTACATGCCCATTGAAGAAGCTGGGAGAAGTGCCTCGATGAGTATTTACCACTGTCCGTCTTAAAGGAGTTTTTTGAGCTGCAACCAACTGCAACGCTGACCCTTGTCATTCCGCAGTCGCTTAAAGACACCCGAGATGTCTCAATCAAAGCTTCAGAACCACCGATCAGCACTGAGACAATGATTCCTGACCCCAAGTTGCAGTGTAGGCCAGCCTGCAGCTGTTTGTTCAGCTTCGCTCGCCGAACCGTCTTGCCGCCTGATACCCGCAGCTGACTCCTGTCTTGAACTCTGCCACAGAAGCCTGCAAAGCACCCTGAAGCTGACTCGACCCTATCGAGCACCAAGAGCACCTACAACACAAGGTACATTGTGGTTCTGTCCCCTGGTCCTTACCCGATGGCCCCTAGGGACATAGCAAGACCCATTGCCAGCCAACCTTAAACTGTTGTCAATTTTCCTTAATTGAAAATGTATGTCCTCTGCATTCCTTTACAGTGTGGGTTGTATTTTGTAGTGTTGCTCGATCTGATTGTTTTGATATATATATAAAGTAGATATTTTTGATACAACCTTGAATGGGTAATCCCTTTTATCATTGGGTAATAATCCTATTTTCGCTGTGTTGCAACTAATCAACGTACCACAACCTTGCGGAGATAAGCCTGTTATTCTGTCCATGTTACCAAAATTTGACAAGGAGGTTTATAATTAGCTTGTTATTCCAATCTGTTCAGACCCCTTCTGGTGTAATAGAGGTGTGGGGCTGATTGATGTTTTAGAAACCGATATTCACCCCTGCACCACCGGTACCCCAGAAGTTGAGTCCTCACATGGGTGCAAAGCACTAGAAACACTAGTGGAGCAAGGCAAAAGGGTGTAAGAGAAAGCAAGCTTATGCAGCACCATCAGTCACTATTGGGATGTTGAAATTCTGTGATGAAACAGGAAATAAATACAAGCTTTGCCACATTATCATTTGGTGAGAGAGGTCATTTATGTGCGTGCCCTCATTATGACCTCATGCATACAAAAGATTGGTGGTAGGGACTCCAGGATTGGTTCATAAAGGTAGGCGTAGCCTACATGAATTAATGCGGCCCACTTTGGTTTAAAAGAGGGCAGAGCCCCTCTTTTGAGTGATCATCCGAAGGCTTCACCAGAAGCAGAAAAGAAGAACTCATCCTTGGACCTTGGCTTAAGATACAGTTTGACTTACATTTTACACCAGTGAAGAAAGGCCAGAATTTCCAAAGAGGGAAGCAAGATCCCCCATTACATCGCCCAGGGAATGGAGGAAGATCCAGAACTCAGAGGACCCTCCCGCTGCTCCATATCCAGTACCCAGCCAGCCCACAGTGTACCCTCCTAGGCTATGCAGCAAGCTTCCTACGTAGGAAGGGCCAGAAGGTTTCTGAGCCTACAACGAAGGACAAGGCAGCTGTCTGCAACACACACCACAGCTGTTGGCCGTCCACCTTAAAGTGCGTTACATGCCCATTGAAGAAGCTGGGAGAAGTGCCTCGATGAGTATTTACCACTGTCCGTCTTAAAGGAGTTTTTTGAGCTGCAACCAACTGCAACGCTGACCCTTGTCATTCCGCAGTCGCTTAAAGACACCCGAGATGTCTCAATCAAAGCTTCAGAACCGCCGATCAGCACCGAGGCAATGATTCCTGACCCCAAGTTGCAGTGTAGGCCAGCCTGCAGCTGTTTGTTCAGCTTCGCTCGCCGAACCGTCTTGCCGCCTGATACCCGCAGCTGACTCCTGTCTTGAACTCTGCCACAGAAGCCTGCAAAGCACCCAGAAGCTGACTCAACCCTATCGAGCACCAAGAGCACCTACAACACAAGGTACATTGTGGTTCTGTCCCCTGGTCCTTACCCGATGGCCCCTAGGGACATAGCAAGACCCATTGCCAGCCAACCTTAAACTGTTGTCAATTTTCCTTAATTGAAAATGTCTGTCCTCTGCATTCCTTTACAGTGTGGGTTGTATTTTGTAGTGTTGCTCGATCTGATTGTTTTGATATATATATAAAGTAGATATTTTTGATACAACCTTGAATGGGTAATCCCTTTTATCATTGGGTAATAATCCTATTTTCGCTGTGTTGCAACTAATCAACGTACCACAACCTTGCGGAGATAAGCCTGTTATTCTGTCCATGTTACCAAAATTTGACAAGGAGGTTTATAATTAGCTTGTTATTCCAATCTGTTCAGACCCCTTCTGGTGTAATAGAGGTGTGGGGCTGATTGATGTTTTAGAAACCAATATTCACCCCTGGACCACCGGTACCCCAGAAGTTGATTCCTCACATGGGTGCAAAGCACTAGAAACACACTAGTGGAGCAAGGCAAAAGGGTGTAAGAGAAAGCAAGCTTATGCAGCACCATCAGTCACTATTGGGATGTTGAAATTCTGTGATGAAACAGGAAATAAATACAAGCTTTGCCACATTATCATTTGGTGAGAGAGGTCATTTATGTGCGTGCCCTCATTATGACCTCATGCATACAAGAGATTGGTGGTAGGGACTCCAGGATTGGTTCATAAAGGTAGGCGTAGCCTACATGAATTAATGTGGCCCACTTTGGTTTAAAAGAGGGCAGAGCCCCTCTTTTGAGTGATCATCCGAAGGCTTCACCAGAAGCAGAAAAGAAGAACTCATCCTTGGACCTTGGCTTAAGATACAGTCTGACTTACATTTTATGCCAGTGAAGAAAGGCCAGAATTTCCAAAGAGGGAAGCAAGATCCCCCATCACATCGCCCAGGGAATGGAGGAAGATCCAGAACTCAGAGGACCCTCCCGCTACTCTATATCCAGTACCCAGCCAGCCCACAGTGTACCCTCCTAGGCTATGCAGCAAGCTTCCTACGTAGGAAGGGCCAGAAGGTCTCTTAGCCCACAACGAAGGAAAAGGCCACTGCCTTCAACACACACCACAGCTGTGGGCCGTCCACCTTGAAGTGCGTTTCATGCCCATTGGAGAAGCTAGGAGAAGTGCCTCGATGAGCATCTACCACTGTCCGCCTTAAAGGAGTTCTTTGAGCTGCAACCAACTGCAACGCTGACCGTTGTCATGCCGCAGTCACGTAAAGACATCCGAGATGTCTCAATCAATGCTTCAGAACCGCCGATCCGCACTGAGACAATGATTCCTGACCCCGAGCTGCAGTGTAGGCCAGCCTGCAGCCGTTTGTTCAGCTTCGCTCGCCAAACCGTCTTGCCGCCTGATACCCGCAGCTGACTCCTGTCTTGAACTCTGTCACAGAAGCCTGCAAAGCACCCTGAAGCTGACTCGACCATATCGAGCACCAAGAGCACCTACAACACAAGGTACATTGTGGTTCTGTCCCCTGGTCCTTACCCGATGGCCCCTAGAGACATAGCAAGACCCATTGCCAACCAACCTTAAACTGTTGTCAATGTTCCTTAATTGAAAATGTCTGTCTTCTGCATTCCTTTACAGTGTGGGTTGTATTTTGTAGTGTTGCTAGATCTGATTGTTTTGATATATATATAAAGTAAATATTTTGGATACAACCTTGAATGGGCAATCCCTTTTATCATTGGGTCATAATCCTATTTTCGCTGTGTTGCAACTAATCAACGTACCACAACCTTGCGGAGATAAGCCTGCTATTCTGTCCATGTTACCAAATTTTGACAAGGAGGTTTATAATTAGCTTGTTATTCCAATCTGTTCAGATCCCTTCTGGTGTAATAGAGGTGTGGGGCTGATTGATGTTTTAGAAACCGATATTCACCCCTGGACCACCGGTACCCCTGAAGTTGATTCCTCACATGGGTGCAAAGCACTTGAAACACACTAGTGGAGCAAGGCAAAAGGGTGTAGGAGAAAGCAAGCTTATGCAGCACCATGAGTCACTACTGGGATGTTGAAATCCTGTGATGAAATGGGAAATAAATGCAAGCTTTGCCACATTATCATTTGGTGAGAGAGGTCATTTATGTGCGTGCCCTCATTATGAGCACATGCATACAAGAGATTGGTGGTAGGAACTCCAGGGTTTGTTTATAAAGGTAGGCGTAGCCTACACGAATTAATGTGGCCCACTTGGGTTTAAAAGAGGGTGGAGCCCCTCTTTTGAGTGATCATCCGAAGGCTTCACCAGAAGCAGAAAAGAAGAACTCATCCTTGGACCTTGGCTTAAGATACAGTCTGACTTACATTTTACGCCAGTGAAGAAAGGCCAGGATTTCCAAAGAGGGAAGCAAAATCCCCCCATTACATCGCCCAGGGAATGGAGGAAGATCCAGAACTCAGGGGACCCTCCCGCTGCTCCATATCCAGTACCCAGCCAGCCCAAGTGTACCCTCCTAGGCTATGCAGCAAGCTTCCTACGTAGGAAGGGCCAGAAAGTTTCTGAGCCTACAACGAAGGACAAGGCAGCTGTCTGAAACACACACCACAGCTGTTGGCCGTCCACCTTAAAGTGCGTTACATGCCCATTGAAGAAGCTGGGAGAAGTGCCTCGATGAGTATTTACCACTGTCCGTCTTAAAGGAATTTTTTGAGCTGCAACGAACTGCAACGCTGACCCTTGTCATTCCGCAGTCGCTTAAAGACACCCGAGATGTCTCAATCAAAGCTTCAGAACCGCCGATCAGCACTGAGACAATGATTCCTGACCCCAAGTTGCAGTGTAGGCCAGCCTGCAGCTGTTTGTTCAGCTTCGATCGCCGAACCGTCTTGCCGCCTGATACCCGCAGCTGACTCCTGTCTTGAACTCTGCCACAGAAGCCTGCAAAGCACCCTGAAGCTGACCTGACCCTATCGAGCACCAAGAGCACCTACAACACAAGGTACATTGTGGTTCTGTCCCCTGGTCCTTACCCGATGGCCCCTAGGGACATAGCAAGACCCATTGCCAGCCAACCTTAAACTGTTGTCAATTTTCCTTAATTGAAAATGTCTGTCCTCTGCATTCCTTTACAGTGTGGGTTGTATTTTGTAGTGTTGCTCGATCTGATTGTTTTGATATATATATAAAGTAGATATTTTTGATACAACCTTGAATGGGTAATCCCTTTTATCATTGGGTAATAATCCTATTTTCGCTGTGTTGCAACTAATCAACGTACCACAACCTTGCGGAGATAAGCCTGTTATTCTGTCCATGTTACCAAAATTTGACAAGGAGGTTTATAATTAGCTTGTTATTCCAATCTGTTCAGACCCCTTCTGGTGTAATAGAGGTGTGGGGCTGATTGATGTTTTAGAAACCAATATTCACCCCTGGACCACCGGTACCCCAGAAGTTGATTCCTCACATGGGTGCAAAGCACTAGAAACACACTAGTGGAGCAAGGCAAAAGGGTGTAAGAGAAAGCAAGCTTATGCAGCACCATCAGTCACTATTGGGATGTTGAAATTCTGTGATGAAACAGGAAATAAATACAAGCTTTGCCACATTATCATTTGGTGAGAGAGGTCATTTATGTGCGTGCCCTCATTATGAGCTCATGCATACAAGAGATTGGTGGTAGGGACTCCAGGATTGGTTCATAAAGGTAGGCGTAGCCTACATGAATTACTGTGGCCCACTTGGGTTTAAAAGAGGGCAGAGACCCTCTTTTGAGTGATCATCGGAAGGCTTCAGCAGAAGCAGAAAAGAAGAACTCGTCCTTGGACCTTGGCTGAAGATACAGTCTGACTTACATCTTACACCAGTGAAGAAAGGCTAGGATTTCCAAAAAGGGAAGCAAGATCCCCCCATCACATCTCCCAGGGAACGGAGGAAGATCCAGAACTCAGAGGACCCTCCCGCTGCTCCATATCCAGTACCCAGCCAGCCCACAGCGTACCCTCCTAGGCTATGCAGCAAGCTTCCTACGTAGGAAGGGCCAGAAGGTCTCTGAGCCTACAACGAAGGACAAGGCAGCTGTCTGCAACACACACCACAGCTGTTGGCCGTCCACCTTAAAGTGCGTTACATGCCCATTGAAGAAGCTGGGAGAAGTGCCTCGATGAGTATTTACCACTGTCCGCCTTAAAGGAGTTTTTTGAGCTGCAACCAACTGCAACGCTGACCCTTGTCATGCCGCAGTCGCTTAAAGACACCCGAGATGTCTCAATCAATGCTTCAGAACCGCCGATCAGCACTGAGACAATGATTCCTGACCCCAAGTTGCAGTGTAGGCCAGCCTGCAGCTTTTTGTTCAGCTTCGCTCGCCGAACCGTCTTGCCGCCTGATACCCGCAGCTGACTCCTGTCTTGAACTCTGCCACAGAAGCCTGCAAAGCACCCTGAAGCTGACTTGACCCTATCAAGCACCAAGAGCACCTACAACACAAGGTACATTGTGGTTCTGTCCCCTGGTCCTTACCCGATGGCCCCTAGGGACATAGCAAGACCCATTGCCAGCCAACCTTAAACTGTTGTCAATTTTCCTTAATTGAAAATGTCTGTCCTCTGCATTCCTTTACAGTGTGGGTTGTATTTTGTAGTGTTGCTAGATCTGATTGTTTTGATATATATATAAAGTAAATATTTTGGATACAACCTTGAATGGGCAATCCCTTTTATCATTGGGTCATAATCCTATTTTCGCTGTGTTGCAACTAATCAACGTACCACAACCTTGCGGAGATAAGCCTGCTATTCTGTCCATGTTACCAAATTTTGACAAGGAGGTTTATAATTAGCTTGTTATTCCAATCTGTTCAGATCCCTTCTGGTGTAATAGAGGTGTGGGGCTGATTGATGTTTTAGAAACCGATATTCACCCCTGGACAACCGGTACCCCTGAAGTTGATTCCTCACATGGGTGCAAAGCACTTGAAACACACTAGTGGAGCAAGGCAAAAGGGTGTAGGAGAAAGCAAGCTTATGCAGCACCATCAGTCACTACTGGGATGTTGAAATCCTGTGATGAAATGGGAAATAAATGCAAGCTTTGCCACATTATCATTTGGTGAGAGAGGTCATTTATGTGCGTGCCCTCATTATGAGCACATGCATACAAGAGATTGGTGGTAGGAACTCCAGGGTTTGTTCATAAAGGTAGGCGTAGCCTACATGAATTAATGTGGCCCACTTGGGTTTAAAAGAGGGTGGAGCCCCTCTTTTGAGTGATCATCCGAAGGCTTCACCAGAAGCAGAAAAGAAGAACTCATCCTTGGACCTTGGCTTAAAATACAGTCTGACTTACATTTTACGCCAGTGAAGAAAGGCCAGGATTTCCAAAGAGGGAAGCAAAATCCCCCCATTACATCGCCCAGGGAATGGAGGAAGATCCAGAACTCAGGGGACCCTCCCGCTGCTCCATATCCAGTACCCAGCCAGCCCAAGTGTTCCCTCCTAGGCTATGCAGCAAGCTACCTACGTAGGAAGGGCCAGAAGGTCTCTGAGCCACAAGGAAGGACAAGGCAGCTGCCTGCAACACACACCACAGCCTTGGGCCGTCCACTTTAAAGTGTGTTACATGCCCATTGAAGAAGCTGGGAGAAGTGCCTCGATGAGCATCTACCACTGTCCGCCTTAAAGGAGTTCTTTGAGCTGCAACCAACTGCAACGCTGACCGTTATCATGCCGTAGTCGCTTAAAGACATCCGAGATGTCTCAATCAATGCTTCAGAACCGCCGATCAGCACTGAGACAATGATTCCTGACCCCGAGCTGCAGTGTAGGCAAGCCTGCAGCCGTTCGTCCAGCTTCGCTCGCCGAACCGTCTTGCCGCCTGATACCTGCAGCTGACTCCCGTCTTGAACTCTGTCACAGAAGCCTGCAAAGCACCCTGAAGCTGACTCGACCCTATCGAGCACCAAGAGCACCTACAACACAAGGTACATTGTGGTTCTGTCCCCTGGTCCTTACCCGATGGCCCCTAGGGACATAGCAAGACCCATTGCCAGCCAACCTTAAACTGTTGTCAATTTTCCTTAATTGAAAATGTCTGTCCTCTGCATTCCTTTACAGTGTGGGTTGTATTTTGTAGTGTTGCTCGATCTGATTGTTTTGATATATATATAAAGTAGATATTTTTGATACAACCTTGAATGGGTAATCCCTTTTATCATTGGGTAATAATCCTATTTTCGCTGTGTTGCAACTAATCAACGTACCACAACCTTGCGGAGATAAGCCTGTTATTCTGTCCATGTTACCAAAATTTGACAAGGAGGTTTATAATTAGCTTGTTATTCCAATCTGTTCAGACCCCTTCTGGTGTAATAGAGGTGTGGGGCTGATTGATGTTTTAGAAACCAATATTCACCCCTGGACCACCGGTACCCCAGAAGTTGATTCCTCACATGGGTGCAAAGCACTAGAAACACACTAGTGGAGCAAGGCAAAAGGGTGTAAGAGAAAGCAAGCTTATGCAGCACCATCAGTCACTATTGGGATGTTGAAATTCTGTGATGAAACAGGAAATAAATACAAGCTTTGCCACATTATCATTTGGTGAGAGAGGTCATTTATGTGCGTGCCCTCATTATGACCTCATGCATACAAGAGATTGGTGGTAGGGACTCCAGGATTGGTTCATAAAGGTAGGCGTAGCCTACATGAATTAATGTGGCCCACTTTGGTTTAAAAGAGGGCAGAGCCCCTCTTTTGAGTGATCATCCGAAGGCTTCACCAGAAGCAGAAAAGAAGAACTCATCCTTGGACCTTGGCTTAAGATACAGTCTGACTTACATTTTATGCCAGTGAAGAAAGGCCAGAATTTCCAAAGAGGGAAGCAAGATCCCCCATCACATCGCCCAGGGAATGGAGGAAGATCCAGAACTCAGAGGACCCTCCCGCTACTCTATATCCAGTACCCAGCCAGCCCACAGTGTACCCTCCTAGGCTATGCAGCAAGCTTCCTACGTAGGAAGGGCCAGAAGGTCTCTTAGCCCACAACGAAGGAAAAGGCAGCTGCCTTCAACACACACCACAGCTGTGGGCCGTCCACCTTGAAGTGCGTTTCATGCCCATTGGAGAAGCTAGGAGAAGTGCCTCGATGAGCATCTACCACTGTCCGCCTTAAAGGAGTTCTTTGAGCTGCAACCAACTGCAACGCTGACCATTGTCATGCCGCAGTCACGTAAAGACATCCGAGATGTCTCAATCAATGCTTCAGAACCGCCGATCCGCACTGAGACAATGATTCCTGACCCCGAGCTGCAGTGTAGGCCAGCCTGCAGCCGTTTGTTCTGCTTCCCTCGCCAAACCGTCTTGCCGCCTGATACCCGCAGCTGACTCCTGTCTTGAACTCTGTCACAGAAGCCTGCAAAGCACCCTGAAGCTGACTCGACCCTATCGAGCACCAAGAGCACCTACAACACAAGGTACATTGTGGTTCTGTCCCCTGGTCCTTACCCGATGGCCCCTAGAGACATAGCAAGACCCATTGCCAACCAACCTTAAACTGTTGTCAATGTTCCTTAATTGAAAATGTCTGTCCTCTGCATTCCTTTACAGTGTGGGTTGTATTTTGTAGTGTTGCTAGATCTGATTGTTTTGATATATATATATAAAGTAAATATTTTGGATACAACCTTGAATGGGCAATCCCTTTTATCATTGGGTCATAATCCTATTTTCGCTGTGTTGCAACTAATCAACGTACCACAACCTTGCGGAGATAAGCCTGCTATTCTGTCCATGTTACCAAATTTTGACAAGGAGGTTTATAATTAGCTTGTTATTTCAATCTGTTCAGATCCCTTCTGGTGTAATAGAGGTGTGGGGCTGATTGATGTTTTAGAAACCGATATTCACCCCTGGACCACCGGTACCCCTGAAGTTGATTCCTCACATGGGTGCAAAGCACTTGAAACACACTAGTGGAGCAAGGCAAAAGGGTGTAGGAGAAAGCAAGCTTATGCAGCACCATCAGTCACTACTGGGATGTTGAAATCCTGTGATGAAATGGGAAATAAATGCAAGCTTTGCCACATTATCATTTGGTGAGAGAGGTCATTTATGTGCGTGCCCTCATTATGAGCACATGCATACAAGAGATTGGTGGTAGGAACTCCAGGGTTTGTTCATAAAGGTAGGCGTAGCCTACATGAATTAATGTGGCCCACTTGGGTTTAAAAGAGGGTGGAGCCCCTCTTTTGAGTGATCATCCGAAGGCTTCACCAGAAGCAGAAAAGAAGAACTCATCCTTGGACCTTGGCTTAAGATACAGTCTGACTTACATTTTACGCCAGTGAAGAAAGGCCAGGATTTCCAAAGAGGGAAGCAAAATCCCCCCATTACATCGCCCAGGGAATGGAGGAAGATCCAGAACTCAGGGGACCCTCCCGCTGCTCCATATCCAGTACCCAGCCAGCCCAAGTGTACCCTCCTTGGCTATGCAGCAAGCTACCTACGTAGGAAGGGCCAGAAGGTCTCTGAGCCACAAGGAAGGACAAGGCAGCTGCCTGGAACACACACCACAGCTTTGGGCCGTCCACTTTAAAGTGTGTTACATGCCCATTGAAGAAGATGGGAGAAGTGCCTCGATGAGCATCTACCACTGTCCGCCTTAAAGGAGTTCTTTGAGCTGCAACCAACTGCAACGCTGACCGTTATCATGCCGTAGTCGCTTAAAGACATCCGAGATGTCTCAATCAATGCTTCAGAACCGCCGATCAGCACTGAGACAATGATTCCTGACCCCGAGCTGCAGTGTAGGCTAGCCTGCAGCCGTTCGTCCAGCTTCGCTCGCCGAACCGTCTTGCCGCCTGATACCTGCAGCTGACTCCCATCTTGAACTCTGTCACAGAAGCCTGCAAAGCACCCTGAAGCTGACTCGACCCTATCGAGCACCAAGAGCACCTACAACACAAGGTACATTGTGGTTCTGTCCCCTGGTCCTTACCCGATGGCCCCTAGAGACATAGCAAGACCATTTGCCAAACAACCTTAAACTGTTGTCAATTTTCCTTCATTGAAAATGTCTGTCCTCTGCATTCCTTTACAGTGTGGGTTGTATTTTGTAGTGTTGCTCGATCTGATTGTTTTGATATATATAAAGTAGATATTTTTGATATAACCTTGAATGGGCAATCCCTTTTATCATTGGGTAATAATCCTATTTTCGCTGTGTTGCAACTAATCAACGTACCACAACCTTGCGGAGGTAAGCCTGCTATTCTGTCCATGTTACCAAAATTTGACAAGGAGGTTTATATTTAGCTTGTTATTCCAATCAGTTCAGATCCCTCCTGGTGTAATAGAGGTGTGGGGCTGATTGATGTTTTAGAAACCGATATTCACCCCTGGACCACCGGTACAGCAGAAGTTGATTCCTCACGTGGGTGCAAAGCACTTGAAACACACTGGTGGAGTAAGGCAAAAGGGTGTAGGAGAAAGCAAGCTTATACAGCACCATTAGTCACTATTGGGATGTTGAAATCCTGTGATGAAACGGGAAATAAATGCAAGCTTTGCACATTATCATTTGGTGAGAGAGGTCATTTATGTGCGTGCCCTCATTATGAGCTCATGCATACAAGAGATTGGTGGTAGGGACTCCAGGATTGGTTCATAAAGGTAGGCATAGCCTACATGAATTACTGTGGCCCACTTGGGTTTAAAAGAGGGCAGAGACCCCCTTTTGAGTGATCATTGGAAGGCTTCACCAGAAGCAGAAAAGAAGAACTCGTCCTTGGACCTTGGCTGAAGATACAGTCTGACTTACATCTTACACCAGTGAAGAAAGGCTAGGATTTCCAAAAAGGGAAGCAAGATCCCCCCATCACATCTCCCAGGGAGCGGAGGAAGATCCAGAACTCAGGGGACCCTCCCGCTGCTCCATATCCAGTACCCAGCCAGCCCACAGCGTACCCTCCTAGGCTATGTAGCAAGCTTCCTACGTAGGAAGGGCCAGAAGGTCTCTGAGCCTACAACGAAGGACAAGGCAGCTGTCTGCAACACACACCACAGCTGTTGGTCGTCCACCTTAAAGTGCGTTACACGCCCATTGAAGAAGCTGGGAGAAGTGCCTCGATGAGTATTTACCACTGTCCGCCTTAAAGGAGTTTTTTGAGCTGCAACCAACTGCAACGCTGACCCTTGTCATGCCGCAGTCGCTTAAAGACACCCGAGATGTCTCAATCAATGCTTCAGAACCGCCGATCAGCACTGAGACAATGATTCCTGACCCCAAGTTGCAGTGTAGGCCAGCCTGCAGCTTTTTGTTCAGCTTCGCTCGCCGAACCGTCTTGCCGCCTGATACCCGCAGCTGACTCCTGTCTTGAACTCTGCCACAGAAGCCTGCAAAGCACCCTGAAGCTGACTTGACCCTATCGAGCACCAAGAGCACCTACAAACCAAGGTACATTGTGGTTCTGTCCCCTGGTCCTTACCCGATGGCCCCTAGGGACATAGCAAGACCCATTGCCAGCCAACCTTAAACTGTTGTCAATTTTCCTTAATTGAAAATGTCTGTCCTCTGCATTCCTTTACAGTGTGGGTTGTATTTTGTAGTGTTGCTCGATCTGATTGTTTTGATATATATATAAAGTAGATATTTTTGATACAACCTTGAATGGGTAATCCCTTTTATCATTGGGTAATAATCCTATTTTCGCTGTGTTGCAACTAATCAACGTACCACAACCTTGCGGAGATAAGCCTGTTATTCTGTCCATGTTACCAAAATTTGACAAGGAGGTTTATAATTAGCTTGTTATTCCAATCTGTTCAGACCCCTTCTGGTGTAATAGAGGTGTGGGGCTGATTGATGTTTTAGAAACCGATATTCACCCCTGCACCACCGGTACCCCAGAAGTTGATTCCTCACATGGGTGCAAAGCACTAGAAACACACTAGTGGAGCAAGGCAAAAGGGTGTAAGAGAAAGCAAGCTTATGCAGCACCATCAGTCACTATTGGGATGTTGAAATTCTGTGATGAAACAGGAAATAAATACAAGCTTTGCCACGTTATCATTTGGTGAGAGAGGTCATTTATGTGCGTGCCCTCATTATGACCTCATGCATACAAAAGATTGGTGGTAGGGACTCCAGGATTGGTTCATAAAGGTAGGCGTAGCCTACATGAATTAATGTGGCTCACTTTGGTTTAAAAGAGGGCAGAGCCCCTCTTTTGAGTGATCATCCGAAGGCTTCACCAGAAGCAGAAAAGAAGAACTCATCCTTGGACCTTGGCTTAAGATACAGTTTGACTTACATTTTACGCCAGTGAAGAAAGGCCAGAATTTCCAAAGAGGGAAGCAAGATCCCCCATTACATCGCCCAGGGAATGGAGGAAGATCCAGAACTCAGAGGACCCTCTCGCTGCTCCATATCCAGTACCCAGCCAGCCCACAGTGTACCCTCCTAGGCTATGCAGCAAGCTTCCTACGTAGGAAGGGCCAGAAAGTTTCTGAGCCTACAACGAAGGACAAGGCAGCTGTCTGCAACACACACCACAGCTGTTGGCCGTCCACCTTAAAGTGCGTTACATGCCCATTGAAGAAGCTGGGAGAAGTGCCTCGATGAGTATTTACCACTGTCCGTCTTAAAGGAGTTTTTTGAGCTGCAACCAACTGCAACGCTGACCCTTGTCATTCCGCAGTCGCTTAAAGACACCCGAGTTGTCTCAATCAAAGCTTCAGAACCGCCGATCAGCACTGAGACAATGATTCCTGACCCCAAGTTGCAGTGTAGGCCAGCCTGCAGCTGTTTGTTCAGCTTCGCTCGCCGAACCGTCTTGCCGCCTGATACCCGCAGCTGACTCCTGTCTTGAACTCTGCCACAGAAGCCTGCAAAGCACCCTGAAGCTGACTCGACCCTATCGAGCACCAAGAGCACCTACAACACAAGGTACATTGTGGTTCTGTCCCCTGGTCCTTACCCGATGGCCCCTAGGGACATAGCAAGACCCATTGCCAGCCAACCTTAAACTGTTGTCAATTTTCCTTAATTGAAAATGTCTGTCCTCTGCATTCCTTTACAGTGTGGGTTGTATTTTGCAGTGTTGCTCGATCTGATTGTTTTGATATATATTTAAAGTAGATATTTTTGATACAACCTTGAATGGGTAATCCCTTTTATCATTGGGTAATAATCCTATTTTCGCTGTGTTGCAACTAATCAACGTACCACAACCTTGCGGAGATAAGCCTGTTATTCTGTCCATGTTACCAAAATTTGACAAGGAGGTTTATAATTAGCTTGTTATTCCAATCTGTTCAGACCCCTTCTGGTGTAATAGAGGTGTGGGGCTGATTGATGTTTTAGAAACCAATATTCACCCCTGGACCACCGGTACCCCAGAAGTTGATTCCTCACATGGGTGCAAAGCACTAGAAACACACTAGTGGAGCAAGGCAAAAGGGTGTAAGAGAAAGCAAGCTTATGCAGCACCATCAGTCACTATTGGGATGTTGAAATTCTGTGATGAAACAGGAAATAAATACAAGCTTTGCCACATTATCATTTTGTGAGAGAGGTCATTTATGTGCGTGCTCTCATTATGACCTCATGCATACAAGAGATTGGTGGTAGGGACTCCAGGATTGGTTCATAAAGGTAGGCATAGCCTACATGAATTAATGTGGCCCACTTTGGTTTAAAAGAGGGCAGAGCCCCTCTTTTGAGTGATCATCCGAAGGCTTCACCAGAAGCAGAAAAGAAGAACTCATCCTTGGACCTTGGCTTAAGATACAGTCTGACTTACATTTTATGCCAGTGAAGAAAGGCCAGAATTTCCAAAGAGGGAAGCAAGATCCCCCATCACATCGCCCAGGGAATGGAGGAAGATCCAGAACTCAGAGGACCCTCCCGCTACTCTATATCCAGTACCCAGCCAGCCCACAGTGTACCCTCCTAGGCTATGCAGCAAGCTTCCTACGTAGGAAGGGCCAGAAGGTCTCTGAGCCCACAGCGAAGGAAAAGGCAGCTGCCTTCAACACACACCACAGCTGTGGGCCGTCCACCGTGAAGAGCGTTTCATGCCCATTGGAGAAGCTCGGAGAAGTGCCTCGATGAGCATCTACCACTGTCCGCCTTAAAGGAGTTCTTTGAGCTGCAACCAACTGCAACGCTGACCGTTGTCATGCCGCAGTCACGTAAAGACATCCGAGATGTCTAAATCAATGCTTCAGAACCGCCGATCCGCACTGAGACAATGATTCCTGACCCCGAGCTGCAGTGTAGGCCAGCCTGCAGCCGTTTGTTCAGCTTCGCTCGCCAAACCGTCTTGCCGCCTGATACCCGCAGCTGACTCCTGTCTTGAACTCTGTCACAGGAGCCTGCAAAGCACCCTGAAGCTGACTCGACCCTATCGAGCACCAAGAGCACCTACAACACAAGGTACATTGTGGTTCTGTCCCCTGGTCCTTACCCGATGGCCCCTAGAGACATAGCAAGACCCATTGCCAACCAACCTTAAACTGTTGTCAATGTTCCTTAAATGAAAATGTCTGTCCTCTGCATTCCTTTACAGTGTGGGTTATATTTTGTAGTGTTGCTAGATCTGATTGTTTTGATATATATATAAAGTAAATATTTTGGATACAACCTTGAATGGGCAATCCCTTTTATCATTGGGTCATAATCCTATTTTCGCTGTGTTGCAACTAATCAACGTACCACAACCTTGCGGAGATAAGCCTGCTATTCTGTCCATGTTACCAAATTTTGACAAGGAGGTTTATAATTAGCTTGTTATTCCAATCTGTTCAGATCCCTTCTGGTGTAATAGAGGTGTGGGGCTGATTGATGTTTTAGAAACCGATATTCACCCCTGGACCACCGGTACCGCAGAAGTTGATTCGTCACATGGGTGCAAAGCACTTAAAACACACTGGTGGAGTAAGGCAAAAGGGTGTAGGCAAAAGCAAGCTTATGCAGCACCATCATTCACTATTGGGATGTTGAAATCCTGTGATGAAACGGGAAATAAATGCAAGCTTTGCACATTATCATTTGGTGAGAGAGGTCATTTATGTGCGTGCCCTCATTATGAGCTCATGCATACAAGAGATTGGTGGTAGGGACTCCAGGATTGGTTCTTAAAGGTAGGCGTAGCCTACATGAATTACTGTGGCCCTCTTGGGTTTAAAAGAGGGCAGAGACCCTCTTTTGAGTGATCATCGGAAGGCTTCACCAGAAGCAGAAAAGAAGAACTCATCCTTGGACCTTGGCGAAAGATACAGTCAGACTTATATCTTACGCCAGTGAAGAAAGGCTCGGATTTCCAAAGAGGGAAGCAAGATCCCCCCATAACATCTCCCAGGGAACGGAGGAAGATCCAGAACTCAGAGGACCCTCCCGCTGCTCCATATCGAGTACCCAGCAAGCCCACAGTGTACACTCCTAGGCTATGCAGCAAGCTTCCTTCGTAGGAAGGGCCAGAAGGTCTCTGAGCCTACAACAAAGGCCAAGGCAGCTGTCTGCAACACACACCACAGCTGTTGGCCGTCCACCTTAAAGTGCGTTACATGCCCATTGAAGGAGCTGGGAGAAGTGCCTCGATGAGTATCTACCACTGTCTGCGTTAAAGGAGTTCTTTGAGCTGCAACCAACTCCAACGCTGACCGTTGTCATGCCGCAGTCACGTAAAGACATCCGAGATGTCTCAATCAATGCTTCAGAACCACCGATCCGCACTGAGACAATGATTCCTGACCCCGAGCTGCAGTGTAGGCCAGCCTGCAGCCGTTTGTTCAGCTTCGCTCGCCAAACCGTCTTGCCGCCTGATACCCGCAGCTGACTCCTGTCTTGAACTCTGTCACAGAAGCCTGCAAAGCACCCTGAAGCTGACTCGACCCTATCGAGCACCAAGAGCACCTACAACACAAGGTACATTGTGCTTCTGTCCCCTGGTCCTTACCTGATGGCCCCTAGAAACATAGCAAGACCCATTGCCAACCAACCTTAAACTGTTGTCAATTTTCCTTAATTGAAAATGTCTGTCCTCTGCATTCCTTTACAGTGTGGGTTGTATTTTGTAGTGTTGCTCGATCTGATTGTTTTGATATATATAAAGTAGATATTTTTGATACAACCTTGAATGGGCAATCCCTTTTATCATTGGGTAATAATCCTATTTTCGCTGTGTTGCAACAAATCAACGTACCACAACCTTGCGGAGATAAGCCTGCTATTCTGTCCATGTTACCAAAATTTGACAAGGAGGTTTATATTTAGCTTGTTATTGCAATCTGTTCAGATCCCTCCTGGTGTAATAGAGGTGTGGGGCTGATTGATGTTTTAGAAACCGATATTCACCCCTGGACCACCGGTACCGCAGAAGTTGATTCGTCACATGGGTGCAAAGCACTTAAAACACACTGGTGGAGTAAGGCAAAAGGGTGTAGGCAAAAGCAAGCTTATGCAGCACCATCATTCACTATTGGGATGTTGAAATCCTGTGATGAAACAGGAAATAAATGCAAGCTTTGCACATTATCATTTGGTGAGAGAGGTCATTTATGTGCGTGCCCTCATTATGAGCTCATGCATACAAGAGATTGGTGGTAGGGACTCCAGGATTGGTTCATAAAGGTAGGCGTAGCCTACATGAATTACTGTGGCCCTCTTGGGTTTAAAAGAGGGCAGAGACCCTCTTTTGAGTGATCATCGGAAGGCTTCACCAGAAGCAGAAAAGAAGAACTCATCCTTGGACCTTGGCGAAAGATACAGTCAGACTTATATCTTACGCCAGTGAAGAAAGGCTCGGATTTCCAAAGAGGGAAGCAAGATCCCCCCATAACATCTCCCAGAGAACGGAGGAAGATCCAGAACTCAGAGGACCCTCCCGCTGCTCCATATCCAGTACCCAGCAAGCCCACAGTGTACACTCCTAGGCTATGCAGCAAGCTTCCTTCGTAGGAAGGGCCAGAAGGTCTCTGAGCCTACAACAAAGGCCAAGGCAGCTGTCTGCAACACACACCACAGCTGTTGGCCGTCCACCTTAAAGTGCGTTACATGCCCATTGAAGGAGCTGGGAGAAGTGCCTCGATGAGTATCTACCACTGTCCGCGTTAAAGGAGTTCTTTGAGCTGCAACCAACTCCAACGCTGACCGTTGTCATGCCGCAGTCGCTTAAAGACACCCGAGATGTCTCAATCAGTGCTTCAGAACCGCCGATCAGCACTTAGACAATGATTCCTGACCCCAAGTTGCAGTGTAGGCCAGCCTGCAGCTGTTCGTTCAGCTTCGCTCGCCGAAATGTCTTGCCGCCTGATACCCGAAGCTGACTCCTGTCTTGAACTCTGTCACAGATGCCTGCAAAGCACCCTGAAGCTGACTTGACCCTATCGAGCACCAAGAGCACCTACAACACAAGGTACATTGTGGTTCTGTCCCCTGGTCCTTACTAGATGGCCTCTAGGGACATAGCAAGACCCATTGCCAGCCAACCTTAAACTGTTGTCAATTTTCCTTAATTGAAAGTGTCTGTCCTCTGCATTCCTTTACAGTGTGGGTTGTATTTTGTAGTGTTGCTCGATCTGATTGTTTTGATATATATAAAGTAGATATTTTTGATACAACCTTGAATGGGTAATCCCTTTTATCATTGGGTAATAATCCTATTTTCGCTGTGTTGCAACTAATCAACGTACCACAACCGTGCGGAGATAAGCCTGTTATTCTTTCCATGTTACCAAAATTTGACAAGGAGGTTTATAATTAGCTTGTTATTCCAATCTGTTCAGATCCCTTCTGGTGTAATAGAGGTGTGGGGCTGATTGATGTTTTAGAAACCGATATTCACCCCTGGACCACCGGTACCCCAGACGTTGATTCCTCACATGGGTGCAAAGCACTAGAAACACACTAGTGGAGCAAGGCAAAAGGGTGTAAGAGAAGAAGCTAGCTTATGCAGCACCATCAGTCACTATTGGGATGTTGAAATCCTGTGATGAAACGGGAAATAAATACAAGCTTTGTCACATTATCATTTGGTGAGAGAGGTCATTTATGTGCGTGCCCCCATTATGACCTCATGCATACAAGAGATTGGTGGTAGGGACTCCAGGATTGGTTCATAAAGGTAGGCGTAGCCTACATGAATTAATGTGGCCCACTTTGGTTTAAAAGAGGGCGGAGCCCCTCTTTTGAGTGATCATCCGAAGGCTTCACCAGAAGCAGAAAGGAAGAACTCATCCTTGGACCTTGGCTCAAGATACTATCTGACTTACATTTTACGCCAGTGAAGAAAGGCCAGAATTTCCAAAGAGGGAAGCAAGATCCCCCCATCAAATCGCCCAGGGAATGGAGGAAGATCCAGAACTCAGAGGACCCTACCGCTACTCCATATCCAGTACCCATCCAGCCCACAGTGTACCCTCCTAGGCTATGCAGCAAGCTTCCTACGTAGGAAGGGCCAGAAGGTCTCTGAGCCCACAATGAAGGAAAAGGCAGCTGCCTGCAACACACACCACAGCTGTGGGCCGTCCACCTTGAAGTGCGTTACATGCCCATTGGAGAAGCTAGGAGAAGTGCCTCGATGAGCATCTACCACTGTCCGCCTTAAAGGAGTTCTTTGAGCTGCAACCAACTGTAACGCTGACCGTTGTCATGCCGCAGTCACGAAAAGACATCCGAGATGTCTCAATCAATGCTTCAGAACCGCCGATCCGCACTGAGACAATGATTCCTGACCCTGAGCTGCAGTGTAGGCCAGCCTGCAGCCGTTTGTTCAGCTTCGCTCGCCAAACCGTCTTGCCGCCTGATACCCGCAGCTGACTCCTGTCTTGAACTCTGTCACAGAAGCCTGCAAAGCACCCTGAAGCTGACTTGACCCTATCGAGCACCAAGAGCACCTACAACACAAGGTACATTGTGGTTCTGTCCCCTGGTCCTTACCCGATGGCCTCTAGGGACATAGCAAGACCCATTGCCAGCCAACCTTAAACTGTTGTCAATTTTCCTTAATTGAAAGTGTCTGTCCTCTGCATTCCTTTACAGTGTGGGTTGTATTTTGTAGTGTTGCTCGATCTGATTGTTTTGATATATATAAAGTAGATATTTTTGATACAACCTTGAATGGGTAATCCCTTTTATCATTGGGTAATAATCCTATTTTCGCTGTGTTGCAACTAATCAACGTACCACAACCGTGCGGAGATAAGCCTGTTATTCTTTCCATGTTACCAAAATTTGACAAGGAGGTTTATAATTAGCTTGTTATTCCAATCTGTTCAGATCCCTTCTGGTGTAATAGAGGTGTGGGGCTGATTGATGTTTTAGAAACCGATATTCACCCCTGGACCACCGGTACCCCAGACGTTGATTCCTCACATGGGTGCAAAGCACTAGAAACACACTAGTGGAGCAAGGCAAAAGGGTGTAAGAGAAGAAGCTAGCTTATGCAGCACCATCAGTCACTATTGGGATGTTGAAATCCTGTGATGAAACGGGAAATAAATACAAGCTTTGTCACATTATCATTTGGTGAGAGAGGTCATTTATGTGCGTGCCCCCATTATGACCTCATGCATACAAGAGATTGGTGGTAGGGACTCCAGGATTGGTTCATAAAGGTAGGCGTAGCCTACATGAATTAATGTGGCCCACTTTGGTTTAAAAGAGGGCGGAGCCCCTCTTTTGAGTGATCATCCGAAGGCTTCACCAGAAGCAGAAAGGAAGAACTCATCCTTGGACCTTGGCTCAAGATACTATCTGACTTACATTTTACGCCAGTGAAGAAAGGCCAGAATTTCCAAAGAGGGAAGCAAGATCCCCCCATCACATCGCCCAGGGAATGGAGGAAGATCCAGAACTCAGAGGACCCTACCGCTACTCCATATCCAGTACCCATCCAGCCCACAGTGTACCCTCCTAGGCTATGCAGCAAGCTTCCTACGTAGGAAGGGCCAGAAGGTCTCTGAGCCCACAATGAAGGAAAAGGCAGCTGCCTGCAACACACACCACAGCTGTGGGCCGTCCACCTTGAAGTGCGTTACATGCCCATTGGAGAAGCTAGGAGAAGTGCCTCGATGAGCATCTACCACTGTCCGCCTTAAAGGAGTTCTTTGAGCTGCAACCAACTGTAACGCTGACCGTTGTCATGCCGCAGTCACGAAAAGACATCCGAGATGTCTCAATCAATGCTTCAGAACCGCCGATCCGCACTGAGACAATGATTCCTGACCCTGAGCTGCAGTGTAGGCCAGCCTGCAGCCGTTTGTTCAGCTTCGCTCGCCAAACCGTCTTGCCGCCTGATACCCGCAGCTGACTCCTGTCTTGAACTCTGTCACAGAAGCCTGCAGAGCACCCTGAAGCTGACTCGACCCTATCGAGCACCAAGAGCACCTACAACACAAGGTACATTGTGGTTCTGTCCCCTGGTCCTTACCCGATGGCCCCTAGAGACATAGCAAGACCCATTGCCAACCAACCTTAAACTGTTGTCAATTTTCCTTAATTGAAAATGTCTGTCCTCTGCATTCCTTTACAGTGTGGGTTGTATTTTGTAGTGTTGCTCGATCTGATTGTTTTGATATATGTATAAAGTAGATATTTTTGATACAACCTTGAATGGGTAATCCCTTTTATCATTGGGTAATAATCCTATTTTCGCTGTGTTGCAACTAATCAACGTACCACAACCTTGCGGAGATAAGCCTGTTATTCTGTGCATGTTACCAAAATTTGACAAGGAGGTTTATAATTAGCTTGTTATTCCAATCTGTTCAGACCCCTTCTGGTGTAATAGAGGTGTGGGGCTGATTGATGTTTTAGAAACCGATATTCACCCCTGGACCACCGGTACCCCAGAAGTTGATTTCTCACATGGGTGCAAAGCACTAGAAACACACTAGTGGAGCAAGGCAAAAGGGTGTAAGAGAAAGCAAGCTTATGCAGCACCATCAGTCACTATTGGGATGTTGAAATTCTGTGATGAAACGGGAAATAAATACAAGCTTTGCCACATTATCATTTGGTGAGAGAGGTCATTTATGTGCGTGCCCTCATTATGACCTCATGCATACAAGAGATTGGTGGTAGGGACTCCAGGATTGGTTCATAAAGGTAGGCGTAGCCTACATGAATTAATGTGGCCCACTTTGGTTTAAAAGAGGGCAGAGCCCCTCTTTTGAGTGATCATCCGAAGGCTTCACCAGAAGCAGAAAAGAAGAACTCATCCTTGGACCTTGGCTTAAGATACAGTCTGACTTACATTTTACGCCAGTGAAGAAAGGCCAGAATTTCCAAAGAGGGAAGCAAGATCCCCCATTACATCGCCCAGGGAATGGAGGAAGATCCAGAACTCAGAGGACCCTCCCGCTGCTCCATATCCAGTACCCAGCCAGCCCACAGTGTACCCTCCTAGGCTATGCAGCAAGCTTCCTACGTAGGAAGGGCCAGAAGGTTTCTGAGCCTACAACGAAGGACAGGGCAGCTGTCTGCAACACACACCACAGCTGTTGGCCGTCCACCTTAAAGTGTGTTACATGCCCATTGAAGAAGCTGGGAGAAGTGCCTCGATGAGTATTTACCACTGTCCGTCTTAAAGGAGTTTTTTGAGCTGCGACCAACTGCAACGCTGACCCTTGTCATGCCGCAGTCGCTTAAAGACACCCGAGATGTCTCAATCAAAGCTTCAGAACCGCCGATCAGCACTGAGACAATGATTCCTGACCCCAAGTTGCAGTGTAGGCCAGCCTGCAGTTGTTTGTTCAGCTTCGCTCGCTGAACCGTCTTGCCGCCTGATACCCGCAGCTGACTCCTGTCTTGAACTCTGCCACAGAAAACCTGCACAGCACCCTGAAGCTGACTCGACCCTATCGAACACCAAGAGCACCTAGAACACAAGGTACATTGTGGTTCTGTCTCCTGGTCCTTACCCGATGGCCCCTAGGGACATAGCAAGACCCATTGCCAGCCAACCTTAAACTGTTGTCAATTTTCCTTAATTGAAAATGTCTGTCCTCTGCATTCCTTTACAGTGTGGGTTGTATTCTGTAGTGTTGCTTGATCTGATTGTTTTGATATATATATATAAAGTAGATATTTTTGATACAAACTTGAATGGGTAATCCCTTTTATCATTGGGTAATAATCCTATTTTCGCTGTGTTGCAACTAATCAACGTACCACAACCTTGCGGAGATAAGCCTGTTATTCTGTCCATGTTACCAAAATTTGACAAGGAGGTTTATAATTAGCTTGTTATTCCAATCTGTTCAGACCCCTTCTGGTGTAATAGAGGTGTGGGGCTGATTGATGTTTTAGAAACCAATATTCACCCCTGGACCACCGGTACCCCAGAAGTTGATTCCTCACATGGGTGCAAAGCACTAGAAACACACTAGTGGAGCAAGGCAAAAGGGTGTAAGATAAAGCAAGCTTATGCAGCACCATCAGTCACTATTGGGATGTTGGAATTCTGTGATGAAACAGGAAATAAATACAAGCTTTGCCACATTATCATTTGGTGAGAGAGGTCATTTATGTGCTTGCCTCATTAGAGCACATGCATACAAGAGATTGGTGGTAGGAACTCCAGGGTTTGTTCATAAAGGTAGGCGTAGCCTACATGAATTAATGTGGCTCACTTGGGATTAAAAGAGGGTTGAGCCCCTCTTTTGAGTGATCATCCGAAGGCTTCACCAGAAGCAGAAAAGAAGAACTCATCCTTGGACCTTGGCTTAAGGTACAGTCGACTTACATTTTACGCCAGTGAAGAAAGGCCAGGATTTCCAAAGAGGGAAGAAAAATCCCCCCATCACATCGCCCAGGGAATGGAGGAAGATCCAGAACTCAGGGGACCCTCCCGCTGCTCCATATCCAGTACCCAGCCAGCCCAAGTGTACCCTCCTAGGCTATGCAGCAAGCTACCTACGTAGGAAGGGCCAGAAGGTCTCTGAGCCACAAGGAAGGACAAGGCAGCTGCCTGCAACACACACCACAGCTTTGGGCCGTCCACTTTAAAGTGTGTTACATGCCCATTGAAGAAGCTGGGAGAAGTGCCTCGATGAGCATCTACCACTGTCCGCCTTAAAGGAGTTCTTTGAGCTGCAACCAACTGCAACGTTGACCGTTATCATGCCGTAGTCGCTTAAAGACATCCGAGATGTCTCAATCAATGCTTCAGAACCGCCGATCAGCACTGAGACAATGATTCCTGACCCCGAGCTGCTGTGTAGGCCAGCCTGCAGCCGTTCGTCCAGCTTCGCTCGCCGAACCGTCTTGCCGCCTGATACCTGCAGCTGACTCCTGTCTTGAACTCTGCCACAGAAGCCTGCAAAGCACCCTGAAGCTGACTCGACCCTATCGAGCACCAAGAGCACCTACAACACAAGGTACATTGTGGTTCTGTCCCCTGGTCCTTACCCGATGGCCCCTAGGGACATAGCAAGACCCATTGCCAACCAACCTTAAACTGTTGTCAATTTTCCTTAATTGAAAATGTCTGTCCTCTGCATTCCTTTACAGTGTGGGTTGTATTTTGTAGTGTTGCTCGATCTGATTGTTTTGATATATATATAAAGTAGATATTTTTGATACAACCTTGAATGGGTAATCCCTTTTATCATTGGGTAATAATCCTATTTTCGCTGTGTTGCAACTAATCAACGTACCACAACCTTGCGGAGATGAGCCTGTTATTCTGTCCATGTTACCAAAATTTGACAAGGAGGTTTATATTTAGCTTGTTATTCCAATCTGTTCAGACCCCTTCTGGTGTAATAGAGGTGTGGGGCTGATTGATGTTTTAGAAACCAATATTCACCCCTGGACCACCGGTACCCCAGAAGTTGATTCCTCACATGGGTGCAAAGCACTAGAAACACACTAGTGGAGCAAGGCAAAAGGGTGTAAGAGAAAGCAAGCTTATGCAGCACCATCAGTCACTATTGGGATGTTGAAATTCTGTGATGAAACAGGAAATAAATACAAGCTTTGCCACATTATCATTTGGTGAGAGAGGTCATTTATGTGCGTGCCCTCATTATGACCTCATGCATACAAGAGATTGGTGGTAGGGACTCCAGGATTGGTTCATAAAGGTAGGCGTAGCCTACATGAATTAATGTGGCCCACTTTGGTTTAAAAGAGGGCAGAGCCCCTCTTTTGAGTGATCATCCGAAGGCTTCACCAGAAGCAGAAAAGAAGAACTCATCCTTGGACCTTGGCTTAAGATACAGTCTGACTTACATTTTATGCCAGTGAAGAAAGGCCAGAATTTCCAAAGAGGGAAGCAAGATCACCCATCACATCGCCCAGGGAATGGAGGAAGATCCAGAACTCAGAGGACGCTCCCGCTACTCTATATCCAGTACCCAGCCAGCCCACAGTGTACCCTCCTAGGCTATGCAGCAAGCTTCCTACGTAGGAAGGGCCAGAAGGTCTCTGAGCCCACAACGAAGGAAAAGGCAGCTGCCTTGAACACACACCACAGCTGTGGGCCGTCCACCTTGAAGTGCGTTTCATGCCCATTGGAGAAGCTAGGAGAAGTGCCTCGATGAGCATCTACCACTGTCTGCCTTAAAGGAGTTCTTTGAGCTGCAACCAACTGCAACGCTGACCGTTGTCATGCCGCAGTCACGTAAAGACATCCGAGATGTCTCAATCAATGCTTCAGAACCGCCGATCCGCACTGAGACAATTATTCCTGACCCCGAGCTGCAGTGTAGGCCAGCCTGCAGCGGTTTGTTCAGCTTCGCTCGCCAAACCGTCTTGCCGCCTGATACCCGCAGCTGACTCCTGTCTTGAACTCTGTCACAGAAGACTGCAAAGCACCCTGAAGCTGACTCGACCCTATCGAGCACCAAGAGCACCTACAACACAAGGTACATTGTGGTTCTGTCCCCTGGTCCTTACCCGATGGCCCCTAGAGACATAGCAAGACCCATTGCCAACCAACCTTAAACTGTTGTCAATTTTCCTTAATTGAAAATGTCTGTCCTCTGCATTCCATTACAGTGTGGGTTGTATTTTGTAGTGTTGCTAGATCTGATTGTTTTGATATATATATAAAGTAAATATTTTGGATACAACCTTGAATGGGCAATCCCTTTTATCATTGGGTCATAATCCTATTTTCGCTGTGTTGCAACTAATCAACGTACCACAACCTTGCGGAGATAAGCCTGCTATTCTGTCCATGTTACCAACATTTGACAAGGAGGTTTATAATTAGCTTGTTATTCCAATCTCTTCAGATCCCTTCTGGTGTAATAGAGGTGTGGGGCTGATTGATGTTTTAGAAACCGATATTCACCCCTGGACCACCGGTACCCCTGAAGTTGATTCCTCACATGGGTGCAAAGCACTTGAAACACACTAGTGGAGCAAGGCAAAAGGGTGTAGGAGAAAGCAAGCTTATGCAGCACCATCAGTCACTATTGGGATGTTGAAATCCTGTGATGAAATGGGAAATAAATGCAAGCTTTGCCACATTATCATTTGGTGAGAGAGGTCATTTATGTGCGTGCCCTCATTATGAGCACATGCATACAAGAGATTGGTGGTAGGAACTCCAGGGTTTGTTCATAAAGGTAGGCGCAGCCTACATGAATTAATGTGGCCCACTTGGGTTTAAAAGAGGGTGGAGCCCCTCTTTTGAGTGATCATCCGAAGGCTTCACCAGAAGCAGAAAAGAAGAACTCATCCTTGGACCTTGGCTTAAGATACAGTCTGACTTACATTTTACGCCAGTGAAGAAAGGCCAGAATTTCCAAAGAGGGAAGCAAGATCCCCCATTACATCGCCCAGGGAATGGAGGAAGATCCAGAACTCAGAGGACCCTCCCGCTGCTCCATATCCAGTACCCAGCCAGCCCACAGTGTACCCTCCTAGGCTATGCAGCAAGCTTCCTACGTAGGAAGGGCCAGAAGGTCTCTGAGCCCACAAGGAAGGACAAGGCAGCTGCCTGCAACACACACCACAGCTTTGGGCCGTCCACCTTGAAGTGTGTTACATGCCCATTGAAGAAGCTGGGAGAAGTGCCTCGATGAGCATCTACCACTGTCCGCCTTAAAGGAGTTCTTTGAGCTGCAACCAACTGCAACGCTGACCGTTGTCATGCCGCAGTCGCTTAAAGACATCCGAGATGTCTCAATCAATGCTTCAGAACCGCCGATCAGCACTGAGACAATGATTCCTGACCCCGAGCTGCAGTGTAGGCCAGCCTGCAGCCGTTCGTCCAGCTTCGCTCGCCGAACCGTCTTGCCACCTGATACCTGCAGCTGACTCCCGTCTTGAACTCTGTCACAGAAGCCTGCAAAGCACCGTGAAGCTGACTCGACCCTATCGAGCACCAAGAGCACCTACAACACAAGGTACATTGTGGTTCTGTCCCCTGGTCCTTACCCGATGGCCCCTAGAGACATAGCAAGACCATTTGCCAACCAACCTTAAACTGTTGTCAATTTTCCTTCATTGAAAATGTCTGTCCTCTGCATTCCTTTACAGTGTGGGTTGTATTTTGTAGTTTTGCTCGATCTGATTGTTTTGATATATATAAAGTAGATATTTTTGATACAACCTTGAATGGGCAATCCCTTTTATCATTGGGTAATAATCCTATTTCGCTGTGTTGCAACTAATCAACGTACCACAACCTTGCGGAGATAAGCCTGCTATTCTGTCCATGTTACCAAAATTTGACAAGGAGGTTTATATTGAGCTTGTTATTCCAATCTGTTCAGGTCCCTCCTGGTGTAATAGAGGTGTGGGGCTGATTGATGTTTTAGAAACCGATATTCACCCCTGGACCACCGGTACCCCAGACGTTGATTCCTCACATGGGTGCAAAGCACTAGAAACACACTAGTGGAGCAAGGCAAAAGGGTGTAAGAGAAGAAGCTAGCTTATGCAGCACCATCAGTCACTATTGGGATGTTGAAATCCTGTGATGAAACGGGAAATAAATACAAGCTTTGTCACATTATCATTTGGTGAGAGAGGTCATTTATGTGCGTGCCCCCATTATGACCTCATGCATACAAGAGATTGGTGGTAGGGACTCCAGGATTGGTTCATAAAGGTAGGCGTAGCCTACATGAATTAATGTGGCCCACTTTGGTTTAAAAGAGGGCGGAGCCCCTCTTTTGAGTGATCATCCAAAGGCTTCACCAGAAGCAGAAAGGAAGAACTCATCCTTGGACCTTGGCTCAAGATACTATCTGACTTACATTTTACGCCAGTGAAGAAAGGCCAGAATTTCCAAAGAGGGAAGCAAGATCCCCCCATCACATCGCCCAGGGAATGGAGGAAGATCCAGAACTCAGAGGACCCTACCGCTACTCCATATCCAGTACCCATCCAGCCCACAGTGTACCCTCCTAGGCTATGCAGCAAGCTTCCTACGTAGGAAGGGCCAGAAGGTCTCTGAGCCCACAATGAAGGAAAAGGCAGCTGCCTGCAACACACACCACAGCTGTGGGCCGTCCACCTTGAAGTGCGTTACATGCCCATTGGAGAAGCTAGGAGAAGTGCCTCGATGAGCATCTACCACTGTCCGCCTTAAAGGAGTTCTTTGAGCTGCAACCAACTGTAACGCTGACCGTTGTCATGCCGCAGTCACGAAAAGACATCCGAGATGTCTCAATCAATGCTTCAGAACCGCCGATCCGCACTGAGACAATGATTCCTGACCCTGAGCTGCAGTGTAGGCCAGCCTGCAGCCGTTTGTTCAGCTTCGCTCGCCAAACCGTCTTGCCGCCTGATACCCGCAGCTGACTCCTGTCTTGAACTCTGTCACAGAAGCCTGCAGAGCACCCTGAAGCTGACTCGACCCTATCGAGCACCAAGAGCACCTACAACACAAGGTACATTGTGGTTCTGTCCCCTGGTCCTTACCCGATGGCCCCTAGAGACATAGCAAGACCCATTGCCAACCAACCTTAAACTGTTGTCAATTTTCCTTAATTGAAAATGTCTGTCCTCTGCATTCCTTTACAGTGTGGGTTGTATTTTGTAGTGTTGCTCGATCTGATTGTTTTGATATATATATAAAGTAGATATTTTTGATACAACCTTGAATGGGTAATCCCTTTTATCATTGGGTAATAATCCTATTTTCGCTGTGTTGCAACTAATCAACGTACCACAACCTTGCGGAGATAAGCCTGTTATTCTGTGCATGTTACCAAAATTTGACAAGGAGGTTTATAATTAGCTTGTTATTCCAATCTGTTCAGACCCCTTCTGGTGTAATAGAGGTGTGGGGCTGATTGATGTTTTAGAAACCGATATTCACCCCTGGACCACCGGTACCCCAGAAGTTGATTTCTCACATGGGTGCAAAGCACTAGAAACACACTAGTGGAGCAAGGCAAAAGGGTGTAAGAGAAAGCAAGCTTATGCAGCACCATCAGTCACTATTGGGATGTTGAAATTCTGTGATGAAACGGGAAATAAATACAAGCTTTGCCACATTATCATTTGGTGAGAGAGGTCATTTATGTGCGTGCCCTCATTATGACCTCATGCATACAAGAGATTGGTGGTAGGGACTCCAGGATTGGTTCATAAAGGTAGGCGTAGCCTACATGAATTAATGTGGCCCACTTTGGTTTAAAAGAGGGCAGAGCCCCTCTTTTGAGTGATCATCCGAAGGCTTCACCAGAAGCAGAAAAGAAGAACTCATCCTTGGACCTTGGCTTAAGATACAGTCTGACTTACATTTTACGCCAGTGAAGAAAGGCCAGAATTTCCAAAGAGGGAAGCAAGATCCCCCATTACATCGCCCAGGGAATGGAGGAAGATCCAGAACTCAGAGGACCCTCCCGCTGCTCCATATCCAGTACCCAGCCAGCCCACAGTGTACCCTCCTAGGCTATGCAGCAAGCTTCCTACGTAGGAAGGGCCAGAAGGTTTCTGAGCCTACAACGAAGGACAAGGCAGCTGTCTGCAACACACACCACAGCTGTTGGCCGTCCACCTTAAAGTGTGTTACATGCCCATTGAAGAAGCTGGGAGAAGTGCCTCGATGAGTATTTACCACTGTCCGTCTTAAAGGAGTTTTTTGAGCTGCGACCAACTGCAACGCTGACCCTTGTCATGCCGCAGTCGCTTAAAGACACCCGAGATGTCTCAATCAAAGCTTCAGAACCGCCGATCAGCACTGAGACAATGATTCCTGACCCCAAGTTGCAGTGTAGGCCAGCCTGCAGTTGTTTGTTCAGCTTCGCTCGCTGAACCGTCTTGCCGCCTGATACCCGCAGCTGACTCCTGTCTTGAACTCTGCCACAGAAAACCTGCACAGAACCCTGAAGCTGACTCGACCCTATCGAACACCAAGAGCACCTAGAACACAAGGTACATTGTGGTTCTGTCTCCTGGTCCTTACCCGATGGCCCCTAGGGACATAGCAAGACCCATTGCCAGCCAACCTTAAACTGTTGTCAATTTTCCTTAATTGAAAATGTCTGTCCTCTGCATTCCTTTACAGTGTGGGTTGTATTTTGTAGTGTTGCTTGATCTGATTGTTTTGATATATATATATAAAGTAGATATTTTTGATACAAACTTGAATGGGTAATCCCTTTTATCATTGGGTAATAATCCTATTTTCGCTGTGTTGCAACTAATCAACGTACCACAACCTTGCGGAGATAAGCCTGTTATTCTGTCCATGTTACCAAAATTTGACAAGGAGGTTTATAATTAGCTTGTTATTCCAATCTGTTCAGACCCCTTCTGGTGTAATAGAGGTGTGGGGCTGATTGATGTTTTAGAAACCAATATTCACCCCTGGACCACCGGTACCCCAGAAGTTGATTCCTCACATGGGTGCAAAGCACTAGAAACACACTAGTGGAGCAAGGCAAAAGGGTGTAAGATAAAGCAAGCTTATGCAGCACCATCAGTCACTATTGGGATGTTGGAATTCTGTGATGAAACAGGAAATAAATACAAGCTTTGCCACATTATCATTTGGTGAGAGAGGTCATTTATGTGCTTGCCTCATTAGAGCACATGCATACAAGAGATTGGTGGTAGGAACTCCAGGGTTTGTTCATAAAGGTAGGCGTAGCCTACATGAATTAATGTGGCTCACTTGGGATTAAAAGAGGGTTGAGCCCCTCTTTTGAGTGATCATCCGAAGGCTTCACCAGAAGCAGAAAAGAAGAACTCATCCTTGGACCTTGGCTTAAGGTACAGTCGACTTACATTTTACGCCAGTGAAGAAAGGCCAGGATTTCCAAAGAGGGAAGAAAAATCCCCCCATCACATCGCCCAGGGAATGGAGGAAGATCCAGAACTCAGGGGACCCTCCCGCTGCTCCATATCCAGTACCCAGCCAGCCCAAGTGTACCCTCCTAGGCTATGCAGCAAGCTACCTACGTAGGAAGGGCCAGAAGGTCTCTGAGCCACAAGGAAGGACAAGGCAGCTGCCTGCAACACACACCACAGCTTTGGGCCGTCCACTTTAAAGTGTGTTACATGCCCATTGAAGAAGCTGGGAGAAGTGCCTCGATGAGCATCTACCACTGTCCGCCTTAAAGGAGTTCTTTGAGCTGCAACCAACTGCAACGTTGACCGTTATCATGCCGTAGTCGCTTAAAGACATCCGAGATGTCTCAATCAATGCTTCAGAACCGCCGATCAGCACTGAGACAATGATTCCTGACCCCGAGCTGCTGTGTAGGCCAGCCTGCAGCCGTTCGTCCAGCTTCGCTCGCCGAACCGTCTTGCCGCCTGATACCTGCAGCTGACTCCTGTCTTGAACTCTGCCACAGAAGCCTGCAAAGCACCCTGAAGCTGACTCGACCCTATCGAGCACCAAGAGCACCTACAACACAAGGTACATTGTGGTTCTGTCCCCTGGTCCTTACCCGATGGCCCCTAGGGACATAGCAAGACCCATTGCCAACCAACCTTAAACTGTTGTCAATTTTCCTTAATTGAAAATGTCTGTCCTCTGCATTCCTTTACAGTGTGGGTTGTATTTTGTAGTGTTGCTCGATCTGATTGTTTTGATATATATATAAAGTAGATATTTTTGATACAACCTTGAATGGGTAATCCCTTTTATCATTGGGTAATAATCCTATTTTCGCTGTGTTGCAACTAATCAACGTACCACAACCTTGCGGAGATGAGCCTGTTATTCTGTCCATGTTACCAAAATTTGACAAGGAGGTTTATATTTAGCTTGTTATTCCAATCTGTTCAGACCCCTTCTGGTGTAATAGAGGTGTGGGGCTGATTGATGTTTTAGAAACCAATATTCACCCCTGGACCACCGGTACCCCAGAAGTTGATTCCTCACATGGGTGCAAAGCACTAGAAACACACTAGTGGAGCAAGGCAAAAGGGTGTAAGAGAAAGCAAGCTTATGCAGCACCATCAGTCACTATTGGGATGTTGAAATTCTGTGATGAAACAGGAAATAAATACAAGCTTTGCCACATTATCATTTGGTGAGAGAGGTCATTTATGTGCGTGCCCTCATTATGACCTCATGCATACAAGAGATTGGTGGTAGGGACTCCAGGATTGGTTCATAAAGGTAGGCGTAGCCTACATGAATTAATGTGGCCCACTTTGGTTTAAAAGAGGGCAGAGCCCCTCTTTTGAGTGATCATCCGAAGGCTTCACCAGAAGCAGAAAAGAAGAACTCATCCTTGGACCTTGGCTTAAGATACAGTCTGACTTACATTTTATGCCAGTGAAGAAAGGCCAGAATTTCCAAAGAGGGAAGCAAGATCCCCCATCACATCGCCCAGGGAATGGAGGAAGATCCAGAACTCAGAGGACGCTCCCGCTACTCTATATCCAGTACCCAGCCAGCCCACAGTGTACCCTCCTAGGCTATGCAGCAAGCTTCCTACGTAGGAAGGGCCAGAAGGTCTCTGAGCCCACAACGAAGGAAAAGGCAGCTGCCTTGAACACACACCACAGCTGTGGGCCGTCCACCTTGAAGTGCGTTTCATGCCCATTGGAGAAGCTAGGAGAAGTGCCTCGATGAGCATCTACCACTGTCTGCCTTAAAGGAGTTCTTTGAGCTGCAACCAACTGCAACGCTGACCGTTGTCATGCCGCAGTCACGTAAAGACATCCGAGATGTCTCAATCAATGCTTCAGAACCGCCGATCCGCACTGAGACAATTATTCCTGACCCCGAGCTGCAGTGTAGGCCAGCCTGCAGCCGTTTGTTCAGCTTCGCTCGCCAAACCGTCTTGCCGCCTGATACCCGCAGCTGACTCCTGTCTTGAACTCTGTCACAGAAGCCTGCAAAGCACCCTGAAGCTGACTCGACCCTATCGAGCACCAAGAGCACCTACAACACAAGGTACATTGTGCTTCTGTCCCCTGGTCCTTACCTGATGGCCCCTAGAAACATAGCAAGACCCATTGCCAACCAACCTTAAACTGTTGTCAATTTTCCTTAATTGAAAATGTCTGTCCTCTGCATTCCTTTACAGTGTGGGTTGTATTTTGTAGAGTTGCTCGATCTGATTGTTTTGATATATATAAAGTAGATATTTTTGATACAACCTTGAATGGGCAATCCCTTTTATCATTGGGTAATAATCCTATTTTCGCTGTGTTGCAACAAATCAACGTACCACAACCTTGCGGAGATAAGCCTGCTATTCTGTCCATGTTACCAAAATTTGACAAGGAGGTTTATATTTAGCTTGTTATTGCAATCTGTTCAGATCCCTCCTGGTGTAATAGAGGTGTGGGGCTGATTGATGTTTTAGAAACCGATATTCACCCCTGGACCACCGGTACCGCAGAAGTTGATTCGTCACATGGGTGCAAAGCACTTAAAACACACTGGTGGAGTAAGGCAAAAGGGTGTAGGCAAAAGCAAGCTTATGCAGCACCATCATTCACTATTGGGATGTTGAAATCCTGTGATGAAACAGGAAATAAATGCAAGCTTTGCACATTATCATTTGGTGAGAGAGGTCATTTATGTGCGTGCCCTCATTATGAGCTCATGCATACAAGAGATTGGTGGTAGGGACTCCAGGATTGGTTCATAAAGGTAGGCGTAGCCTACATGAATTACTGTGGCCCTCTTGGGTTTAAAAGAGGGCAGAGACCCTCTTTTGAGTGATCATCGGAAGGCTTCACCAGAAGCAGAAAAGAAGAACTCATCCTTGGACCTTGGCGAAAGATACAGTCAGACTTATATCTTACGCCAGTGAAGAAAGGCTCGGATTTCCAAAGAGGGAAGCAAGATCCCCCCATAACATCTCCCAGAGAACGGAGGAAGATCCAGAACTCAGAGGACCCTCCCGCTGCTCCATATCCAGTACCCAGCAAGCCCACAGTGTACACTCCTAGGCTATGCAGCAAGCTTCCTTCGTAGGAAGGGCCAGAAGGTCTCTGAGCCTACAACAAAGGCCAAGGCAGCTGTCTGCAACACACACCACAGCTGTTGGCCGTCCACCTTAAAGTGCGTTACATGCCCATTGAAGGAGCTGGGAGAAGTGCCTCGATGAGTATCTACCACTGTCCGCGTTAAAGGAGTTCTTTGAGCTGCAACCAACTCCAACGCTGACCGTTGTCATGCCGCAGTCGCTTAAAGACACCCGAGATGTCTCAATCAGTGCTTCAGAACCGCCGATCAGCACTTAGACAATGATTCCTGACCCCAAGTTGCAGTGTAGGCCAGCCTGCAGCTGTTCGTTCAGCTTCGCTCGCCGAAATGTCTTGCCGCCTGATACCCGAAGCTGACTCCTGTCTTGAACTCTGTCACAGAAGCCTGCAAAGCACCCTGAAGCTGACTTGACCCTATCGAGCACCAAGAGCACCTACAACACAAGGTACATTGTGGTTCTGTCCCCTGGTCCTTACCCGATGGCCTCTAGGGACATAGCAAGACCCATTGCCAGCCAACCTTAAACTGTTGTCAATTTTCCTTAATTGAAAGTGTCTGTCCTCTGCATTCCTTTACAGTGTGGGTTGTATTTTGTAGTGTTGCTCGATCTGATTGTTTTGATATATATAAAGTAGATATTTTTGATACAACCTTGAATGGGTAATCCCTTTTATCATTGGGTAATAATCCTATTTTCGCTGTGTTGCAACTAATCAACGTACCACAACCGTGCGGAGATAAGCCTGTTATTCTTTCCATGTTACCAAAATTTGACAAGGAGGTTTATAATTAGCTTGTTATTCCAATCTGTTCAGATCCCTTCTGGTGTAATAGAGGTGTGGGGCTGATTGATGTTTTAGAAACCGATATTCACCCCTGGACCACCGGTACCCCAGACGTTGATTCCTCACATGGGTGCAAAGCACTAGAAACACACTAGTGGAGCAAGGCAAAAGGGTGTAAGAGAAGAAGCTAGCTTATGCAGCACCATCAGTCACTATTGGGATGTTGAAATCCTGTGATGAAACGGGAAATAAATACAAGCTTTGTCACATTATCATTTGGTGAGAGAGGTCATTTATGTGCGTGCCCCCATTATGACCTCATGCATACAAGAGATTGGTGGTAGGGACTCCAGGATTGGTTCATAAAGGTAGGCGTAGCCTACATGAATTAATGTGGCCCACTTTGGTTTAAAAGAGGGCGGAGCCCCTCTTTTGAGTGATCATCCGAAGGCTTCACCAGAAGCAGAAAGGAAGAACTCATCCTTGGACCTTGGCTCAAGATACTATCTGACTTACATTTTACGCCAGTGAAGAAAGGCCAGAATTTCCAAAGAGGGAAGCAAGATCCCCCCATCACATCGCCCAGGGAATGGAGGAAGATCCAGAACTCAGAGGACCCTACCGCTACTCCATATCCAGTACCCATCCAGCCCACAGTGTACCCTCCTAGGCTATGCAGCAAGCTTCCTACGTAGGAAGGGCCAGAAGGTCTCTGAGCCCACAATGAAGGAAAAGGCAGCTGCCTGCAACACACACCACAGCTGTGGGCCGTCCACCTTGAAGTGCGTTACATGCCCATTGGAGAAGCTAGGAGAAGTGCCTCGATGAGCATCTACCACTGTCCGCCTTAAAGGAGTTCTTTGAGCTGCAACCAACTGTAACGCTGACCGTTGTCATGCCGCAGTCACGAAAAGACATCCGAGATGTCTCAATCAATGCTTCAGAACCGCCGATCCGCACTGAGACAATGATTCCTGACCCTGAGCTGCAGTGTAGGCCAGCCTGCAGCCGTTTGTTCAGCTTCGCTCGCCAAACCGTCTTGCCGCCTGATACCCGCAGCTGACTCCTGTCTTGAACTCTGTCACAGAAGCCTGCAAAGCACCCTGAAGCTGACTTGACCCTATCGAGCACCAAGAGCACCTACAACACAAGGTACATTGTGGTTCTGTCCCCTGGTCCTTACCCGATGGCCTCTAGGGACATAGCAAGACCCATTGCCAGCCAACCTTAAACTGTTGTCAATTTTCCTTAATTGAAAGTGTCTGTCCTCTGCATTCCTTTACAGTGTGGGTTGTATTTTGTAGTGTTGCTCGATCTGATTGTTTTGATATATATAAAGTAGATATTTTTGATACAACCTTGAATGGGTAATCCCTTTTATCATTGGGTAATAATCCTATTTTCGCTGTGTTGCAACTAATCAACGTACCACAACCGTGCGGAGATAAGCCTGTTATTCTTTCCATGTTACCAAAATTTGACAAGGAGGTTTATAATTAGCTTGTTATTCCAATCTGTTCAGATCCCTTCTGGTGTAATAGAGGTGTGGGGCTGATTGATGTTTTAGAAACCGATATTCACCCCTGGACCACCGGTACCCCAGACGTTGATTCCTCACATGGGTGCAAAGCACTAGAAACACACTAGTGGAGCAAGGCAAAAGGGTGTAAGAGAAGAAGCTAGCTTATGCAGCACCATCAGTCACTATTGGGATGTTGAAATCCTGTGATGAAACGGGAAATAAATACAAGCTTTGTCACATTATCATTTGGTGAGAGAGGTCATTTATGTGCGTGCCCCCATTATGACCTCATGCATACAAGAGATTGGTGGTAGGGACTCCAGGATTGGTTCATAAAGGTAGGCGTAGCCTACATGAATTAATGTGGCCCACTTTGGTTTAAAAGAGGGCGGAGCCCCTCTTTTGAGTGATCATCCGAAGGCTTCACCAGAAGCAGAAAGGAAGAACTCATCCTTGGACCTTGGCTCAAGATACTATCTGACTTACATTTTACGCCAGTGAAGAAAGGCCAGAATTTCCAAAGAGGGAAGCAAGATCCCCCCATCACATCGCCCAGGGAATGGAGGAAGATCCAGAACTCAGAGGACCCTACCGCTACTCCATATCCAGTACCCATCCAGCCCACAGTGTACCCTCCTAGGCTATGCAGCAAGCTTCCTACGTAGGAAGGGCCAGAAGGTCTCTGAGCCCACAATGAAGGAAAAGGCAGCTGCCTGCAACACACACCACAGCTGTGGGCCGTCCACCTTGAAGTGCGTTACATGCCCATTGGAGAAGCTAGGAGAAGTGCCTCGATGAGCATCTACCACTGTCCGCCTTAAAGGAGTTCTTTGAGCTGCAACCAACTGTAACGCTGACCGTTGTCATGCCGCAGTCACGAAAAGACATCCGAGATGTCTCAATCAATGCTTCAGAACCGCCGATCCGCACTGAGACAATGATTCCTGACCCTGAGCTGCAGTGTAGGCCAGCCTGCAGCCGTTTGTTCAGCTTCGCTCGCCAAACCGTCTTGCCGCCTGATACCCGCAGCTGACTCCTGTCTTGAACTCTGTCACAGAAGCCTGCAGAGCACCCTGAAGCTGACTCGACCCTATCGAGCACCAAGAGCACCTACAACACAAGGTACATTGTGGTTCTGTCCCCTGGTCCTTACCCGATGGCCCCTAGAGACATAGCAAGACCCATTGCCAACCAACCTTAAACTGTTGTCAATTTTCCTTAATTGAAAATGTCTGTCCTCTGCATTCCTTTACAGTGTGGGTTGTATTTTGTAGTGTTGCTCGATCTGATTGTTTTGATATATATATAAAGTAGATATTTTTGATACAACCTTGAATGGGTAATCCCTTTTATCATTGGGTAATAATCCTATTTTCGCTGTGTTGCAACTAATCAACGTACCACAACCTTGCGGAGATAAGCCTGTTATTCTGTGCATGTTACCAAAATTTGACAAGGAGGTTTATAATTAGCTTGTTATTCCAATCTGTTCAGACCCCTTCTGGTGTAATAGAGGTGTGGGGCTGATTGATGTTTTAGAAACCGATATTCACCCCTGGACCACCGGTACCCCAGAAGTTGATTTCTCACATGGGTGCAAAGCACTAGAAACACACTAGTGGAGCAAGGCAAAAGGGTGTAAGAGAAAGCAAGCTTATGCAGCACCATCAGTCACTATTGGGATGTTGAAATTCTGTGATGAAACGGGAAATAAATACAAGCTTTGCCACATTATCATTTGGTGAGAGAGGTCATTTATGTGCGTGCCCTCATTATGACCTCATGCATACAAGAGATTGGTGGTAGGGACTCCAGGATTGGTTCATAAAGGTAGGCGTAGCCTACATGAATTAATGTGGCCCACTTTGGTTTAAAAGAGGGCAGAGCCCCTCTTTTGAGTGATCATCCGAAGGCTTCACCAGAAGCAGAAAAGAAGAACTCATCCTTGGACCTTGGCTTAAGATACAGTCTGACTTACATTTTACGCCAGTGAAGAAAGGCCAGAATTTCCAAAGAGGGAAGCAAGATCCCCCATTACATCGCCCAGGGAATGGAGGAAGATCCAGAACTCAGAGGACCCTCCCGCTGCTCCATATCCAGTACCCAGCCAGCCCACAGTGTACCCTCCTAGGCTATGCAGCAAGCTTCCTACGTAGGAAGGGCCAGAAGGTTTCTGAGCCTACAACGAAGGACAGGGCAGCTGTCTGCAACACACACCACAGCTGTTGGCCGTCCACCTTAAAGTGTGTTACATGCCCATTGAAGAAGCTGGGAGAAGTGCCTCGATGAGTATTTACCACTGTCCGTCTTAAAGGAGTTTTTTGAGCTGCGACCAACTGCAACGCTGACCCTTGTCATGCCGCAGTCGCTTAAAGACACCCGAGATGTCTCAATCAAAGCTTCAGAACCGCCGATCAGCACTGAGACAATGATTCCTGACCCCAAGTTGCAGTGTAGGCCAGCCTGCAGTTGTTTGTTCAGCTTCGCTCGCTGAACCGTCTTGCCGCCTGATACCCGCAGCTGACTCCTGTCTTGAACTCTGCCACAGAAAACCTGCACAGCACCCTGAAGCTGACTCGACCCTATCGAACACCAAGAGCACCTAGAACACAAGGTACATTGTGGTTCTGTCTCCTGGTCCTTACCCGATGGCCCCTAGGGACATAGCAAGACCCATTGCCAGCCAACCTTAAACTGTTGTCAATTTTCCTTAATTGAAAATGTCTGTCCTCTGCATTCCTTTACAGTGTGGGTTGTATTTTGTAGTGTTGCTTGATCTGATTGTTTTGATATATATATATAAAGTAGATATTTTTGATACAAACTTGAATGGGTAATCCCTTTTATCATTGGGTAATAATCCTATTTTCGCTGTGTTGCAACTAATCAACGTACCACAACCTTGCGGAGATAAGCCTGTTATTCTGTCCATGTTACCAAAATTTGACAAGGAGGTTTATAATTAGCTTGTTATTCCAATCTGTTCAGACCCCTTCTGGTGTAATAGAGGTGTGGGGCTGATTGATGTTTTAGAAACCAATATTCACCCCTGGACCACCGGTACCCCAGAAGTTGATTCCTCACATGGGTGCAAAGCACTAGAAACACACTAGTGGAGCAAGGCAAAAGGGTGTAAGATAAAGCAAGCTTATGCAGCACCATCAGTCACTATTGGGATGTTGGAATTCTGTGATGAAACAGGAAATAAATACAAGCTTTGCCACATTATCATTTGGTGAGAGAGGTCATTTATGTGCTTGCCTCATTAGAGCACATGCATACAAGAGATTGGTGGTAGGAACTCCAGGGTTTGTTCATAAAGGTAGGCGTAGCCTACGTGAATTAATGTGGCTCACTTGGGATTAAAAGAGGGTTGAGCCCCTCTTTTGAGTGATCATCCGAAGGCTTCACCAGAAGCAGAAAAGAAGAACTCATCCTTGGACCTTGGCTTAAGGTACAGTCGACTTACATTTTACGCCAGTGAAGAAAGGCCAGGATTTCCAAAGAGGGAAGAAAAATCCCCCCATCACATCGCCCAGGGAATGGAGGAAGATCCAGAACTCAGGGGACCCTCCCGCTGCTCCATATCCAGTACCCAGCCAGCCCAAGTGTACCCTCCTAGGCTATGCAGCAAGCTACCTACGTAGGAAGGGCCAGAAGGTCTCTGAGCCACAAGGAAGGACAAGGCAGCTGCCTGCAACACACACCACAGCTTTGGGCCGTCCACTTTAAAGTGTGTTACATGCCCATTGAAGAAGCTGGGAGAAGTGCCTCGATGAGCATCTACCACTGTCCGCCTTAAAGGAGTTCTTTGAGCTGCAACCAACTGCAACGTTGACCGTTATCATGCCGTAGTCGCTTAAAGACATCCGAGATGTCTCAATCAATGCTTCAGAACCGCCGATCAGCACTGAGACAATGATTCCTGACCCCGAGCTGCTGTGTAGGCCAGCCTGCAGCCGTTCGTCCAGCTTCGCTCGCCGAACCGTCTTGCCGCCTGATACCTGCAGCTGACTCCTGTCTTGAACTCTGCCACAGAAGCCTGCAAAGCACCCTGAAGCTGACTCGACCCTATCGAGCACCAAGAGCACCTACAACACAAGGTACATTGTGGTTCTGTCCCCTGGTCCTTACCCGATGGCCCCTAGGGACATAGCAAGACCCATTGCCAACCAACCTTAAACTGTTGTCAATTTTCCTTAATTGAAAATGTCTGTCCTCTGCATTCCTTTACAGTGTGGGTTGTATTTTGTAGTGTTGCTCGATCTGATTGTTTTGATATATATATAAAGTAGATATTTTTGATACAACCTTGAATGGGTAATCCCTTTTATCATTGGGTAATAATCCTATTTTCGCTGTGTTGCAACTAATCAACGTACCACAACCTTGCGGAGATGAGCCTGTTATTCTGTCCATGTTACCAAAATTTGACAAGGAGGTTTATATTTAGCTTGTTATTCCAATCTGTTCAGACCCCTTCTGGTGTAATAGAGGTGTGGGGCTGATTGATGTTTTAGAAACCAATATTCACCCCTGGACCACCGGTACCCCAGAAGTTGATTCCTCACATGGGTGCAAAGCACTAGAAACACACTAGTGGAGCAAGGCAAAAGGGTGTAAGAGAAAGCAAGCTTATGCAGCACCATCAGTCACTATTGGGATGTTGAAATTCTGTGATGAAACAGGAAATAAATACAAGCTTTGCCACATTATCATTTGGTGAGAGAGGTCATTTATGTGCGTGCCCTCATTATGACCTCATGCATACAAGAGATTGGTGGTAGGGACTCCAGGATTGGTTCATAAAGGTAGGCGTAGCCTACATGAATTAATGTGGCCCACTTTGGTTTAAAAGAGGGCAGAGCCCCTCTTTTGAGTGATCATCCGAAGGCTTCACCAGAAGCAGAAAAGAAGAACTCATCCTTGGACCTTGGCTTAAGATACAGTCTGACTTACATTTTATGCCAGTGAAGAAAGGCCAGAATTTCCAAAGAGGGAAGCAAGATCCCCCATCACATCGCCCAGGGAATGGAGGAAGATCCAGAACTCAGAGGACGCTCCCGCTACTCTATATCCAGTACCCAGCCAGCCCACAGTGTACCCTCCTAGGCTATGCAGCAAGCTTCCTACGTAGGAAGGGCCAGAAGGTCTCTGAGCCCACAACGAAGGAAAAGGCAGCTGCCTTGAACACACACCACAGCTGTGGGCCGTCCACCTTGAAGTGCGTTTCATGCCCATTGGAGAAGCTAGGAGAAGTGCCTCGATGAGCATCTACCACTGTCTGCCTTAAAGGAGTTCTTTGAGCTGCAACCAACTGCAACGCTGACCGTTGTCATGCCGCAGTCACGTAAAGACATCCGAGATGTCTCAATCAATGCTTCAGAACCGCCGATCCGCACTGAGACAATTATTCCTGACCCCGAGCTGCAGTGTAGGCCAGCCTGCAGCCGTTTGTTCAGCTTCGCTCGCCAAACCGTCTTGCCGCCTGATACCCGCAGCTGACTCCTGTCTTGAACTCTGTCACAGAAGACTGCAAAGCACCCTGAAGCTGACTCGACCCTATCGAGCACCAAGAGCACCTACAACACAAGGTACATTGTGGTTCTGTCCCCTGGTCCTTACCCGATGGCCCCTAGAGACATAGCAAGACCCATTGCCAACCAACCTTAAACTGTTGTCAATTTTCCTTAATTGAAAATGTCTGTCCTCTGCATTCCATTACAGTGTGGGTTGTATTTTGTAGTGTTGCTAGATCTGATTGTTTTGATATATATATAAAGTAAATATTTTGGATACAACCTTGAATGGGCAATCCCTTTTATCATTGGGTCATAATCCTATTTTCGCTGTGTTGCAACTAATCAACGTACCACAACCTTGCGGAGATAAGCCTGCTATTCTGTCCATGTTACCAAAATTTGACAAGGAGGTTTATAATTAGCTTGTTATTCCAATCTCTTCAGGTCACTTCTGGTGTAATAGAGGTGTGGGGCTGATTGATGTTTTAGAAACCGATATTCACCCCTGGACCACCGGTACCCCTGAAGTTGATTCCTCACATGGGTGCAAAGCACTTGAAACACACTAGTGGAGCAAGGCAAAAGGTTGTAGGAGAAAGCAAGCTTATGCAGCACCATCAGTCACTATTGGGATGTTGAAATCCTGTGATGAAATGGGAAATAAATGCAAGCTTTGCCACATTATCATTTGGTGAGAGAGGTCATTTATGTGCGTGCCCTCATTATGAGCACATGCATACAAGAGATTGGTGGTAGGAACTCCAGGGTTTGTTCATAAAGGTAGGCGCAGCCTACATGAATTAATGTGGCCCACTTGGGTTTAAAAGAGGGTGGAGCCCCTCTTTTGAGTGATCATCCGAAGGCTTCACCAGAAGCAGAAAAGAAGAACTCATCCTTGGACCTTGGCTTAAGATACAGTCTGACTTACATTTTACGCCAGTGAAGAAAGGCCAGAATTTCCAAAGAGGGAAGCAAGATCCCCCATTACATCGCCCAGGGAATGGAGGAAGATCCAGAACTCAGAGGACCCTCCCGCTGCTCCATATCCAGTACCCAGCCAGCCCACAGTGTACCCTCCTAGGCTATGCAGCAAGCTTCCTACGTAGGAAGGGCCAGAAGGTCTCTGAGCCCACAAGGAAGGACAAGGCAGCTGCCTGCAACACACACCACAGCTTTGGGCCGTCCACCTTGAAGTGTGTTACATGCCCATTGAAGAAGCTGGGAGAAGTGCCTCGATGAGCATCTACCACTGTCCGCCTTAAAGGAGTTCTTTGAGCTGCAACCAACTGCAACGCTGACCGTTGTCATGCCGCAGTCGCTTAAAGACATCCGAGATGTCTCAATCAATGCTTCAGAACCGCCGATCAGCACTGAGACAATGATTCCTGACCCCGAGCTGCAGTGTAGGCCAGCCTGCAGCCGTTCGTCCAGCTTCGCTCGCCGAACCGTCTTGCCACCTGATACCTGCAGCTGACTCCCGTCTTGAACTCTGTCACAGAAGCCTGCAAAGCACCGTGAAGCTGACTCGACCCTATCGAGCACCAAGAGCACCTACAACACAAGGTACATTGTGGTTCTGTCCCCTGGTCCTTACCCGATGGCCCCTAGAGACATAGCAAGACCATTTGCCAACCAACCTTAAACTGTTGTCAATTTTCCTTCATTGAAAATGTCTGTCCTCTGCATTCCTTTACAGTGTGGGTTGTATTTTGTAGTTTTGCTCGATCTGATTGTTTTGATATATATAAAGTAGATATTTTTGATACAACCTTGAATGGGCAATCCCTTTTATCATTGGGTAATAATCCTATTTCGCTGTGTTGCAACTAATCAACGTACCACAACCTTGCGGAGATAAGCCTGCTATTCTGTCCATGTTACCAAAATTTGACAAGGAGGTTTATATTGAGCTTGTTATTCCAATCTGTTCAGGTCCATCCTGGTGTAATAGAGGTGTGGGGATGATTGATGTTTTAGAAACCGATATTCACCCCTGGACCACCGGTACCCCAGACGTTGATTCCTCACATGGGTGCAAAGCACTAGAAACACACTAGTGGAGCAAGGCAAAAGGGTGTAAGAGAAGAAGCTAGCTTATGCAGCACCATCAGTCACTATTGGGATGTTGAAATCCTGTGATGAAACGGGAAATAAATACAAGCTTTGTCACATTATCATTTGGTGAGAGAGGTCATTTATGTGCGTGCCCCCATTATGACCTCATGCATACAAGAGATTGGTGGTAGGGACTCCAGGATTGGTTCATAAAGGTAGGCGTAGCCTACATGAATTAATGTGGCCCACTTTGGTTTAAAAGAGGGCGGAGCCCCTCTTTTGAGTGATCATCCGAAGGCTTCACCAGAAGCAGAAAGGAAGAACTCATCCTTGGACCTTGGCTCAAGATACTATCTGACTTACATTTTACGCCAGTGAAGAAAGGCCAGAATTTCCAAAGAGGGAAGCAAGATCCCCCCATCACATCGCCCAGGGAATGGAGGAAGATCCAGAACTCAGAGGACCCTACCGCTACTCCATATCCAGTACCCATCCAGCCCACAGTGTACCCTCCTAGGCTATGCAGCAAGCTTCCTACGTAGGAAGGGCCAGAAGGTCTCTGAGCCCACAATGAAGGAAAAGGCAGCTGCCTGCAACACACACCACAGCTGTGGGCCGTCCACCTTGAAGTGCGTTACATGCCCATTGGAGAAGCTAGGAGAAGTGCCTCGATGAGCATCTACCACTGTCCGCCTTAAAGGAGTTCTTTGAGCTGCAACCAACTGTAACGCTGACCGTTGTCATGCCGCAGTCACGAAAAGACATCCGAGATGTCTCAATCAATGCTTCAGAACCGCCGATCCGCACTGAGACAATGATTCCTGACCCTGAGCTGCAGTGTAGGCCAGCCTGCAGCCGTTTGTTCAGCTTCGCTCGCCAAACCGTCTTGCCGCCTGATACCCGCAGCTGACTCCTGTCTTGAACTCTGTCACAGAAGCCTGCAGAGCACCCTGAAGCTGACTCGACCCTATCGAGCACCAAGAGCACCTACAACACAAGGTACATTGTGGTTCTGTCCCCTGGTCCTTACCCGATGGCCCCTAGAGACATAGCAAGACCCATTGCCAACCAACCTTAAACTGTTGTCAATTTTCCTTAATTGAAAATGTCTGTCCTCTGCATTCCTTTACAGTGTGGGTTGTATTTTGTAGTGTTGCTCGATCTGATTGTTTTGATATATATATAAAGTAGATATTTTTGATACAACCTTGAATGGGTAATCCCTTTTATCATTGGGTAATAATCCTATTTTCGCTGTGTTGCAACTAATCAACGTACCACAACCTTGCGGAGATAAGCCTGTTATTCTGTGCATGTTACCAAAATTTGACAAGGAGGTTTATAATTAGCTTGTTATTCCAATCTGTTCAGACCCCTTCTGGTGTAATAGAGGTGTGGGGCTGATTGATGTTTTAGAAACCGATATTCACCCCTGGACCACCGGTACCCCAGAAGTTGATTTCTCACATGGGTGCAAAGCACTAGAAACACACTAGTGGAGCAAGGCAAAAGGGTGTAAGAGAAAGCAAGCTTATGCAGCACCATCAGTCACTATTGGGATGTTGAAATTCTGTGATGAAACGGGAAATAAATACAAGCTTTGCCACATTATCATTTGGTGAGAGAGGTCATTTATGTGCGTGCCCTCATTATGACCTCATGCATACAAGAGATTGGTGGTAGGGACTCCAGGATTGGTTCATAAAGGTAGGCGTAGCCTACATGAATTAATGTGGCCCACTTTGGTTTAAAAGAGGGCAGAGCCCCTCTTTTGAGTGATCATCCGAAGGCTTCACCAGAAGCAGAAAAGAAGAACTCATCCTTGGACCTTGGCTTAAGATACAGTCTGACTTACATTTTACGCCAGTGAAGAAAGGCCAGAATTTCCAAAGAGGGAAGCAAGATCCCCCATTACATCGCTCAGGGAATGGAGGAAGATCCAGAACTCAGAGGACCCTCCCGCTGCTCCATATCCAGTACCCAGCCAGCCCACAGTGTACCCTCCTAGGCTATGCAGCAAGCTTCCTACGTAGGAAGGGCCAGAAGGTTTCTGAGCCTACAACGAAGGACAAGGCAGCTGTCTGCAACACATACCACAGCTGTTGGCCGTCCACCTTAAAGTGTGTTACATGCCCATTGAAGAAGCTGGGAGAAGTGCCTCGATGAGTATTTACCACTGTCCGTCTTAAAGGAGTTTTTTGAGCTGCGACCAACTGCAACGCTGACCCTTGTCATGCCGCAGTCGCTTAAAGACACCCGAGATGTCTCAATCAAAGCTTCAGAACCGCCGATCAGCACTGAGACAATGATTCCTGACCCCAAGTTGCAGTGTAGGCCAGCCTGCAGTTGTTTGTTCAGGTTCGCTCGCTGAACCGTCTTGCCGCCTGATACCCGCAGCTGACTCCTGTCTTGAACTCTGCCACAGAAAACCTGCACAGCACCCTGAAGCTGACTTGACCCTATCGAACACCAAGAGCACCTAGAACACAAGGTACATTGTGGTTCTGTCTCCTGGTCCTTACCCGATGGCCCCTAGGGACATAGCAAGACCCATTGCCAGCCAACCTTAAACTGTTGTCAATTTTCCTTAATTGAAAATGTCTGTCCTCTGCATTCCTTTACAGTGTGGGTTGTATTTTGTAGTGTTGCTTGATCTGATTGTTTTGATATATATATATAAAGTAGATATTTTTGATACAAACTTGAATGGGTAATCCCTTTTATCATTGGGTAATAATCCTATTTTCGCTGTGTTGCAACTAATCAACGTACCACAACCTTGCGGAGATAAGCCTGTTATTCTGTCCATGTTACCAAAATTTGACAAGGAGGTTTATAATTAGCTTGTTATTCCAATCTGTTCAGACCCCTTCTGGTGTAATAGAGGTGTGGGGCTGATTGATGTTTTAGAAACCAATATTCACCCCTGGACCACCGGTACCCCAGAAGTTGATTCCTCACATGGGTGCAAAGCACTAGAAACACACTAGTGGAGCAAGGCAAAAGGGTGTAAGATAAAGCAAGCTTATGCAGCACCATCAGTCACTATTGGGATGTTGGAATTCTGTGATGAAACAGGAAATAAATACAAGCTTTGCCACATTATCATTTGGTGAGAGAGGTCATTTATGTGCTTGCCTCATTAGAGCACATGCATACAAGAGATTGGTGGTAGGAACTCCAGGGTTTGTTCATAAAGGTAGGCGTAGCCTACATGAATTAATGTGGCTCACTTGGGATTAAAAGAGGGTTGAGCCCCTCTTTTGAGTGATCATCCGAAGGCTTCACCAGAAGCAGAAAAGAAGAACTCATCCTTGGACCTTGGCTTAAGGTACAGTCGACTTACATTTTACGCCAGTGAAGAAAGGCCAGGATTTCCAAAGAGGGAAGAAAAATCCCCCCATCACATCGCCCAGGGAATGGAGGAAGATCCAGAACTCAGGGGACCCTCCCGCTGCTCCATATCCAGTACCCAGCCAGCCCAAGTGTACCCTCCTAGGCTATGCAGCAAGCTACCTACGTAGGAAGGGCCAGAAGGTCTCTGAGCCACAAGGAAGGACAAGGCAGCTGCCTGCAACACACACCACAGCTTTGGGCCGTCCACTTTAAAGTGTGTTACATGCCCATTGAAGAAGCTGGGAGAAGTGCCTCGATGAGCATCTACCACTGTCCGCCTTAAAGGAGTTCTTTGAGCTGCAACCAACTGCAACGTTGACCGTTATTATGCCGTAGTCGCTTAAAGACATCCGAGATGTCTCAATCAATGCTTCAGAACCGCCGATCAGCACTGAGACAATGATTCCTGACCCCGAGCTGCTGTGTAGGCCAGCCTGCAGCCGTTCGTCCAGCTTCGCTCGCCGAACCGTCTTGCCGCCTGATACCTGCAGCTGACTCCTGTCTTGAACTCTGCCACAGAAGCCTGCAAAGCACCCTGAAGCTGACTCGACCCTATCGAGCACCAAGAGCACCTACAACACAAGGTACATTGTGGTTCTGTCCCCTGGTCCTTACCCGATGGCCCCTAGGGACATAGCAAGACCCATTGCCAACCAACCTTAAACTGTTGTCAATTTTCCTTAATTGAAAATGTCTGTCCTCTGCATTCCTTTACAGTGTGGGTTGTATTTTGTAGTGTTGCTCGATCTGATTGTTTTGATATATATATAAAGTAGATATTTTTGATACAACCTTGAATGGGTAATCCCTTTTATCATTGGGTAATAATCCTATTTTCGCTGTGTTGCAACTAATCAACGTACCACAACCTTGCGGAGATGAGCCTGTTATTCTGTCCATGTTACCAAAATTTGACAAGGAGGTTTTTTAATTAGCTTGTTATTCCAATCTGTTCAGATCCCTTCTGGTGTAATAGAGGTGTGGGGCTGATTGATGTTTTAGAAACCGATATTCACCCCTGGACCACCGGTACCCCTGAAGTTGATTCCTCACATGGGTGCAAAGCACTTGAAACACACTAGTGGAGCAAGGCAAAAGGGTGTAGGAGAAAGCAAGCTTATGCAGCACCATCAGTCACTATTGGGATGTTGAAATCATGTGATGAAATGGGAAATAAATGCAAGCTTTGCCACATTATCATTTGGTGAGAGAGGTCATTTATGTGCGTGCCCTCATTAGAGCACATGCATACAAGAGATTGGTGGTAGGAACTCCAGGGTTTGTTCATAAAGGTAGGCATAGCCTACATGAATTAATGTGGCTCACTTGTGTTTAAAAGAGGGTGGAGCCCCTCTTTTGAGTGACCATCCGAAGGCTTTACCAGAAGCAGGAAAGAAGAACTCATCCTTGGACCTTGGCTTAAGATACAGTCTGACTTACATTTTACGCCAGTGAAGAAAGGCCAGGATTTCCAAAGAGGGAAGCAAAATCCCCCCATCACATCGCCCAGGGAATGGAGGAAGATCCAGAACTCAGAGGACCCTCCCGCTGCTCCATATCCAGTACCCAGCCAGCCCACAGTGCACCCTCCTAGGCTATGCAGCAAGCTTCCTACGTAGGAAGGGCCAGGAGGTCTCTGAGCCCACAAGGAAGGACAAGGCAGCTGCCTGCAACACACACCACAGCTTTGGGCCGTCCACTTTAAAGTGTGTTACATGCCCATTGAAGAAGCTGGGTGAAGTGCCTCGATGAGCATCTACCACTGTCCGCCTTAAAGGAATTCTTTGAGCTGCAACCAACTGCAACGCTGACCGTTGTCATGCCGTAGTCGCTTAAAGACATCCGAGATGTCTCAATCAATACTTCAGAACCGCCGATCAGCACTGAGACAATGATTCCTGACCCCGAGCTGCAGTGTAGGCCAGCCTGCAGCCGTTCGTCCAGCTTCGCTCGCCGAACCGTCTTGCCGCCTGATACCTGCAGCTGACTCCTGTCTTGAACTCTGTCACAGAAGCCTGCAAAGCACCCTGAAGCTGACTCGACCCTATCGAGCACCAAGAGCACCTACAACACAAGGTACATTGTGGTTCTGTCCCCTGGTCCTTACCCGATGGCCCCTAGAGACATAGCAAGACCATTTGCCAAACAACCTTAAACTGTCGTCAATTTTCCTTCATTGAAAATGTCTGTCCTCTGCATTCCTTTACAGTGTGGGTTGTATTTTGTAGTGTTGCTCGATCTGATTGTTTTGATATATATAAAGTAGATATTTTTGATATAACCTTGAATGGGCAATCCCTTTTATCATTGGGTAATAATCCTATTTTCGCTGTGTTGCAACTAATCAACGTACCACAACCTTGCGGAGATAAGCCTGCTATTCTGTCCATGTTACCAAAATTTGACAAGGAGGTTTATATTTAGCTTGTTATTCCAATCTGTTCAGATCCCTCCTGGTGTAATAGAGGTGTGGGGCTGATTGATGTTTTAGAAACCGATTTTCACCCCTGGACCACCGGTACCGCAGAAGTTGATTCCTCACATGGGTGCAAAGCACTTGAAACACACTGGTGGAGTAAGGCAAAAGAATGTAGGAGAAAGCAAGCTTATGCAGCACCATCAGTCACTTTTGGGATGTTGAAATCCTGTGATGAAACGGGAAATAAATGCAAGCTTTGCACATTATCATTTGGTGAGAGAGTTCATTTATGTGCGTGCCCTCATTATGAGCTCATGCATACAAGAGATTGGTGGTAGGGACTCCAGGATTGGTTCATAAAGGTAGGCGTAGTCTACATGAATTACTGTGGCCCACTTGGGTTTAAAAGAGGGCAGAGACCCTCTTTTGAGTGATCATCGGAAGGCTTCACCAGAAGCAGAAAAGAAGAACTCATCCTTGGACCTTGGCTGAAGATACAGTCTGACTTACATCTTACGCCAGTGAAGAAAGGCTCTGATTTCCAAAGAGGGAAGCAAGATCCCCCCATAACATCTCCCAGGGAACGGAGGAAGATCCAGAACTCAGAGGACCCTCCCGCTGCTCCATATCCAGTACCCAGCCAGCCCACAGTGTACACTCCTAGGCTATGCAGCAAGCTTCCTTCGTAGGAAGGGCCAGAAGGTCTCTGAGCCTACAACAAAGGCCAAGGCAGCTGTCTGCAACACACACCACAGCTGTTGGCCGTCCACCTTAAAGTGCGTTACATGCCCATTGAAGAAGATGGGAGAAGTGCCTCGATGAGTATCTACCACTGTCCGCGTTAAAGGAGTTCTTTGAGCTGCAACCAACTCCAACGCTGACCGTTGTCATGCGGCAGTCGCTTAAAGACACCCGAGATGTCTCAATCAGTGCTTCAGAACCGCCGATCAGCACTGAGACAATGATTCCTGACCCCAAGTTGCAGTGTAGGCCAGCCTGCAGCTGTTCCTTCAGCTTCGCTCGCCGAACCGTCTTGCCGCCTGATACCCGCAGCTGACTCCTGTCTTGAACTCTGTCACAGAAGCCTGCAAAGCACCCTGAAGCTGACTCGACCCTATCGATCACCAAGAGCACCTACAACACAAGGTACATTGTGGTTCTGTCCCCTGGTCCTTACCCGATGGCCCCTAGGGACATAGCAAGACCCATTGCCAGCCATCCTTAAACTGTTGTCAATTTTCCTTAATTGAAAATGTCTGTCCTCTGCATTTCTTTACAGTGTGGGTTGTATTTTGTAGTGTTGCTCGATCTGATTGTTTTGATATATATAAAGTAGATATTTTTGATACAACCTTGAATGGGTAATCCCTTTTATCATTGGGTAATAATCCTATTTTCGCTGTGTTGCAACTAATCAACGTACCACAACCTTGCGGAGATAAGCCTGTTATTCTGTCCATGTTACCAAAATTTGACAAGGAGGTTTATAATTAGCTTGTTATTCCAATCTGTTCAGACCCCTTCTGGTGTAATAGAGGTGTGGGGCTGATTGATGTTTTAGAAACCGATATTCACCCCTGGACCACCGGTACCCCAGAAGTTGATTCCTCAAATGGGTGCAAAGCACTAGAAACACACTAGTGGAGCAAGGCAAAAGGGTGTAAGAGAAAGCAAGCTTATGCAGCACCATCAGTCACTATTGGGATGTTGAAATCCTGTGATGAAACGGGAAATAAATACAAGCTTTGCCACATTATCATTTGGTGAGAGAGGTCATTTATGTGCGTGCCCTCATTATGACCTCATGCATACAAGAGATTGGTGGTAGGGACTCCAGGATTGGTTCATAAAGGTAGGGGTAGCCTACTTGAATGAATGTGGCCCACTTTGGTTTAAAAGAGGGCGGAGCCCCTCTTTTGAGTGATCATCCCAAGGCTTCACCAGAAGCAGAAAAGAAGAACTCATCCTTGGACCTTGGCTCAAGATACAATCTGACTTACATTTTACGCCAGTGAAGAAAGGCCAGAATTTCCAAAGAGGGAAGCAAGATCCCCCCATCACATCGCCCAGGGAATGGAGGAAGATCCAGAACTCAGAGGACCCTACCGCTACTCCATATCCAGTACCCAGCCAGCCCACAGTGTACCCTCCTAGGCTATGCAGCAAGCTTCCTACGTAGGAAGGGCCAGAAGGTCTCTGAGCCCACAATGAAGGAAAAGGCAGCTGCCTGCAACACACACCACAGCTGTGGGCCGTCCACCTTGAAGTGAGTTACATGCCCATTGGAGAAGCTAGGATAAGTGCCTCGATGAGCATCTACCACTGTCCGCCTTAAAGGAGTTCTTTGAGCTGCAACCAACTGCAACGCTGACCGTTGTCATGCCGCAGTCACGTAAAGACATCCGAGATGTCTCAATCAATGCTTCAGAACCGCCGATCCGCACTGAGACAATGATTCCTGACCCCGAGCTGCAGTGTAGGCCAGCCTGCAGCCGTTTGTTCAGCTTCGCTCGCCAAATTGTCTTGCCGCCTGATACCCGCAGCTGACTCCTGTCTTGAACTCTGTCACAGAAGCCTGCAGAGCACCCTGAAGCTGACTCGACCCTATCTAGCACCAAGAGCACCTACAATACAAGGTACATTGTGGTTCTGTCCCCTGGTCCTTACCCGATGGCCCCTAGAGACATAGCAAGACCCATTGCCAACCAACCTTAAACTGTTGTCAATTTTCCTTAATTGAAAATGTCTGTCCTCTGCATTCCTTTACAGTGTGGGTTGTATTTTGTAGTGTTACTAGATCTGATTGTTTTGATATATATAAAGTAAATATTTTGGATACAACCTTGAATGGGCAATCCCTTTTATCATTGGGTCATAATCCTATTTTCGCTGTGTTGTAACTAATCAACGTACCACAACCTTGCCGAGATAAGCCTGCTATTCTGTCCATGTTACCAAAATTTGACAAGGAGGTTTATAATTAGCTTGTTATTCCAATATGTTCAGATCCCTTCTGGTGTCATAGAGGTGTGGGGCTGATTGATGTTTTAGAAACCGCTATTCACCCCTGGACCACCGGTACCCCTGAAGTTGATTCCTCACATGGGTGCAAAGCACTTGAAACACACTAGTGGAGCAAGGCAAAAGGGTGTAGGAGAAAGCAAGCTTATGCAGCACCATCAGTCTCTATTGGGATGTTGAAATCCTGTGATGAAATGGGAAATAAATGCAAGCTTTGCCACATTATCATTTGGTGAGAGAGGTAATTTATGTGCGTGCCCTCATTAGAGCACATGCATACAAGAGATTGGTGGTAGGAACTCCAGGGTTTGTTCATAAAGGTAGGCGTAGCCTACATGAATTAATGTGGCTCACTTGGGTTTAAAAGAGGGTGGAGCCCCTCTTTTGAGTGATCATCCGAAGGCTTCACCAGAAGCAGAAAAGAAGAACTCATCCTTGGACCTTGGCTTAAGATACAGTCTGACTTACATTTTACGCCAGTGAAGAAAGGCCAGGATTTCCAAAGAGGGAAGCAAAATCCCCCCATCACATCGCCCAGGGAATGGAGGAAGATCCAGAACTCAGGGGACCCTCCCGCTGCTCCATATCCAGTACCCAGCCAGCCCACAGTGTACCCTCCTAGGCTATGCAGCAAGCTTCATACGTAGGAAGGGCCAGAAGGTCTCTGAGCCCACAAGGAAGGACAAGGCAGCTGCCTGCAACACACACCTCAGCTTTGGGCCGTCCACTTTAAAGTGTGTTACATGCCCATTGAAGAAGCTGGGAGAAGTGCCTCGATGAGCATCTACCACTGTCCGCCTTAAAGGAGTTCTTTGAGCTGCAACCAACTGCAACGCTGACCGTTGTCATGCCGTAGTCGCTTAAAGACATCCGAGATGTCTCAATCAATGCTTCAGAACCGCCGATCAGCAGTGAGACAATGATTCCTTACCCCGAGCTGCAGTGTAGGCCAGCCTGCAGCCGTTCGTCCAGCTTCGCTCGCCGAACCGTCTTGAAGCCTGATACCTGCAGCTGACTCCCGTCTTGAACTCTTTCACAGAAGCCTGCAAAGCACCCTGAAGCTGACTTGACCCTATCGAGCACCAAGAGCACCTACAACACAAGGTCCATTGTGGTTCTGTCCCCTGGTCCTTACCCGATGGCCCCTAGAGACATAGCAAGACCATTTGCCAAACAACCTTAAACTGTTGTCAATTTTCCTTCATTGAAAATGTCTGTCCTCTGCATTCCTTTACAGTGTGGGTTGTATTTTGTAGTGTTGCTCGATCTGATTGTTTTGATATATATAAAGTAGATATTTTTGATATAACCTTGAATGGGCAATCCCTTTTATCATTGGGTAATAATCCTATTTTCGCTGTGTTGCAACTAATCAACGTACCACAACCTTGCGGAGATAAGCCTGCTATTCTGTCCATGTTACCAAAATTTGACAAGGAGGTTTATATTTAGCTTGTTATTCCAATCTGTTCAGATCCCTCCTGGTGTAATAGAGGTGTGGGGCTGATTGATGTATTAGAAACCGATATTCACCCCTGGACCACCGGTACCGCAGAAGTTGATTACTCACATGGGTGCAAAGCACTTGAAACACACTGGTGGAGTAAGGCAAAAGGGTGTAGGCGAAAGCAAGCTTATGCAGCACCATCAGTCACTGTTGGGATGTTGAAATCCTGTGATGAAACGGGAAATAAATGCAAGCTTTGCACATTATCATTTGGTGAGAGAGGTCATTTATGTGCGTGCCCTCATTATGAGCTCATGCATACAAGAGATTGGTGGTAGAGACTCCAGGATTGGTTCATAAATGTAGGCGTAGTCTACATGAATTACTGTGGCCCACTTGGGTTTAAAAGAGGGCAGATACCCTCTTTTGAGTGATCATCGGAAGGCTTCACCAGAAGCAGAAAAGAAGAACTCATCCTTGGACCTTGGCTGAAGATACAGTCTGACTTATATTTTACGCCAGTGAAGAAAAGCTCGGATTTCCAAAGAGGGAAGCAAGATCCCCCCATAACATCTCCCAGGGAACAGAGGAAGATCCAGAACTCAGAGGACCCTCCCGCTGCTCCATATCCAGTACCCAGCCAGCCCACAGTTTACACTCCTAGGCTATGCAGCAAGCTTCTTTCGTAGGAAGGGCCAGAAGGTCTCTGAGCCTACAACAAAGGCCAAGGCAGCTGTCTGCAACACACACCACAGCTGTTGGCCGTCCACCTTAAAGTGCGATACATGCCCATTGAAGAAGCTGGGAGAAGTGCCTCGATGAGCATCTTCCACTGTCCGCCTTAAAGGAGTTCTTTGAGCTGCAACCAACTGCAACGCTGACCGTTGTCATGCCGCAGTCGCGTAAAGACATCCACGATGTCTCAATCAATGCTTCAGAACCGCCGAGCCGCACTGAGACAATGATTCCTGACCCCGAGCTGCAGTGTAGGCCAGCCTGCAGCTGTTTGTTCAGCTTTGCTCGCCAAACCGTCTTGCCGCCTGATACCCGCAGCTGACTCCTGTCTTGAACTCTGTCACAGAAGCCTGCAAAGCACCCTGAAGCTGACTCGACCCTATCGAGCACCAAGAGCACCTACAACACAAGGTACATTGTGGTTCTGTCCCCTGGTCCTTACCCGATGGCCCCTAGAGACATAGCAAGACCATTTGCCAAACAACCTTAAACTGTTGTCAATTTTCCTTCATTGAAAATGTATGTCCTCTGCATTCCTTTACAGTGTGGGTTGTATTTTGTAGTGTTGCTCGATCTGATTGTTTTGATATATATAAAGTAGATATTTTTGATATAACCTTGAATGGGCAATCCATTTTATCATTGGGTAATAATCCTATTTTCGCTGTGTTGCAACTAATCAACGTACCACAACCTTGCGGAGATAAGCCTGCTATTCTGTCCATGTTACCAAAATTTGACAAGGAGGTTTATATTTAGCTTGTTATTCCAATCTGTTCAGATCCCTCCTGGTGTAATAGAGGTGTGGGGCTGATTGATGTTTTAGAAACCGATATTCACCCCTGGACCACCAGTACCGCAGAAGTTGATTCCTCACATGGGTGCAAAGCACTTGAAACACACTGGTGGAGTAAGGCAAAAGGGTGTAGGAGAAAGCAAGCTTATGCAGCACCATCAGTCACTATTGGGATGTTGAAATCCTGTGATAAAACGGGAAATAAATGCAAGCTTTGCACATTATCATTTGGTGAGAGAGGTCATTTATGTGCGTGCCCTCATTATGAGCACATGCATACAAGAGATTGGTGGTAGGAACTCCAGGGTTTGTTCATAAAGGTAGGCGTAGCCTACATGAATTAATGTGGCCCACTTGGGTTTAAAAGAGGGTGGAGCCCCTCTTTTGAGTGATCATCCGAAGGCTTCACCGGAAGCAGAAAAGAAGAACTCATCCTTGGACCTTGGCTTAAGATACAGTCTGACTTACATTTTACTCCAGTGAAGAAAGGCCAGGATTTCCAAAGAGGGAAACAAAATCCCCCCATCACATCGCCCCGGGAATGGAGGGAGATCCAGAACTCAGGGGACCATCCCGCTGCTCCATATCCAGTACCCAGCCAGCCCACAGTGTACCCTCCTAGGCTATGCAGCAAGCTTCCTACGTAGGAAGGGCCAGAAGGTCTCTGAGCCCACAAGGAAGGACAAGGCAGCTGCCTGCAACACACACCACAGCTTTGGGCCGTCCACCTTAAAGTATGTTACATGCCCATTGAAGAAGCTGGGAGAAGTGCCTCGATGAGCATCTACCACTGTCCACCTTAAAGGAGTTCTTTGAGCTGCAACCAACTGCAACGCTGACCGTTGTCATGCCGCAGTCGCTTAAAGACATCCGAGATGTCTCAATCAATGCTTCAGAACCGCCGATCAGCACTGAGACAATGATTCCTGACCCCGAGCTGCAGTGTAGGCCAGCCTGCAGCCGTTCGTCCAGCTTCGCTCGCCGAACCGTCTTGCCGCCTGATACCTGCAGCTGACTCCCGTCTTGAACTCTGTCACAGAAGCCTGCAAAGCACCCTGAAGCTGACTCGACCCTATCGAGCACCAAGAGCACCTACAACACAAGGTACATTGTGGTTCTGTCCCCTGGTCCTTACCCGTTGGCCCCTAGAGACATAGCAAGACCATTTGCCAACCAACCTTAAACTGTTGTCAATTTTCCTTCATTGAAAATGTCTGTCCTCTGCATTCCTTTACAGTGTGGGTTGTATTTTGTAGTGTTGCTCGATCTGATTGTTTTGATATATATAAAGTAGATATTTTTGATACAACCTTGAATGGGCAATCCCTTTTATCATGGGGTAATAATCCTATTTTCGCTGTGTTGCAACTAATCAACATACCACAACCTTGCGGAGATAAGCCTGCTATTCTGTCCATGTTACCAAAATTTGACAAGGAGGTTTATAATTAGCTTGTTATTCCAATATGTTCAGATCCCTTCTGGTGTAATAGAGGTGTGGGGCTGATTGATGTTTTAGAAACCGATATTCACCCCTGGACCACCGGTACCGCAGAAGTTGATTCCTCACATGGGTGCAAAGCACTTGAAACACACTGGTGGAGCAAGGCAAAAGGGTGTAGGAGAAAGCAAGCTTATGCAGCACCATCAGTCACTATTGGGATGTTGAAATCCTGTGATGAAACGGGAAATAAATGCAAGCTTTGCACATTATCATTTGGTGAGAGAGGTCATTTATGTGCGTGCCCTCATTATGAGCTCATGCATACAAGAGATTGGTGGTAGGGACTCCAGGATTGGTTCATAAAGGTAGGCGTAGCCTACATGAATTACTGTGGCCCACTTGGGTTTAAAAGAGGGCAGAGACCCTCTTTTGAGTGATCATCGGAAGGCTTCACCAGAAGCAGAAAAGAAGAACTCATCCTTGGACCTTGGCTGAAGATACAGTCTGATTTACGTCTTACGCCAGTGAAGAAAGGCTAGGATTTCCAAAAAGGGAAGCAAGATCTCCCCATCACATCTCCCAGGGAACGGAGGAAGATCCAGAACTCAGAGGACCCTCCCGCTGCTCCATATCCAGTACCCAGCCAGCCCACAGTGTACCCTCCTAGGCTATGCAGCAAGCTTCATACGTAGGAAGGGCCAGAAGGTCTCTGAGCCTGCAACGAAGGACAAGGCAGCTGTCTGCAACACACACCACAGCTGTTGGCCGTCCACCTTAAAGTGCGTTACATGCCCATTGAAGAAGCTGGGAGAAGTGCCTCGATGAGTATTTACCACTGTCCGCCTTAAAGGAGTTTTTTGAGCTGCAACCAACTGCAACGCTGACCCTTGTCATGCCGCAGTCGCTTAAAGACACCCGAGATTTCTCAATCAATGCTTCAGAACCGCCGATCAGCACTGAGACAATGATTCCTGACCCCAAGTTGCAGTGTAGGCCAGCCTGCAGCTGTTTGTTCAGCTTCGCTCGCCGAACCATCTTGCCGCCTGATACCCGCAGCTGACTCCTTTCTTGAACTCTGCCACAGAAGCCTGCAAAGCACCCTGAAGCTGACTCGACCCTATCGATCACCAAGAGCACCTACAACACAAGGTACATTGTGGTTCTGTCCCCTGGTCCTTACCCAATGGCCCCTAGGGACATAGCAAGACCCATTGCCAGCCAACCTTAAACTGTTGTCAATTTTCCTTAATTGAAAATGTCTGCCCTCTGCATTCCTTTACAGTGTGGGTTGTATTTTGTAGTGTTGCTCGATCTGATTGTTTTGATATATATATATAAAGTAGATATTTTTGATAAAACCTTGAATGGGTAATCCCTTTTATCATTGGGTAATAATCCTATTTTCGCTGTGTTGCAACTAATCAACGTACCACAACCTTGCGGAGATAAGCCTGTTATTCTGTCCATGTTACCAAAATTTGACAAGGAGGTTTATAATTAGCTTGTTATTCCAATCTGTTCAGACCCCTTCTGGTGTAATAGAGGTGTGGGGCTGATTGATGTTTTAGAAACCGATATTCACCCCTGGACCACCGGTACCCCAGAAGTTGATTCCTCACATGGGTGCAAAGCACTAGAAACACACTAGTGGAGCAAGGCAAAAGGGTGTAAGAGAAAGCAAGCTTATGCAGCACCATCAGTCACTATTGGGATGTTGAAATTCGGTGATGAAACGGGAAATAAATACAAGCTTTGCCACATTATCATTTGGTGAGAGAGGTCATTTATGTGCGTGCCCTCATTATGACCTCATGCATACAAGAGATTGGTGGTAGGGACTCCAGGATTGGTTCATAACGGTAGGCATAGCCTACATGAATTACTGTGGCCCACTTGGGTTTGAAAGAGGGCAGAGACCCTCTTTTGAGTGATCATCGGAAGGCTTCACCAGAAGCAGAAAAGAAGAACTTATCCTTTGACCTTGGCTTAAAATACAGTCTGACTTACATCTTACGCCAGTGAAGAAAGGCTAGGATTTCCAAAAAGGGAAGCAAGATCCCCCCATCACATCTCCCAGGGAACGGAGGAAGATCCAGAACTCAGAGGACCCTCCCGCTGCTCCATATCCAGTACCCAGCCAGCCCACAGTGTACCCTCCTAGGCTATGCAGCAAGCTTCCTACGTAGGAAGGGCCAGAAGGTCTCTGAGCCTACAACGAAGGACAAGGCAGCTGTCTGCAACACACACCACAGCTGTTGGCCGTCCACCTTAAAGTGCGTTACATGCCCATTGAAGAAGCTGGGAGAAGTGCCTCGATGAGCATCTTCCACTGTCCGCCTTAAAGGAGTTCTTTGAGCTGCAACCAACTGCAACGCTGACCGTTGTCATGCCGTAGTCGCTTAAAGACATCCGAGATGTCTCAATCAATGCTTCAGAACCGCCGATCAGCAGTGAGACAATGATTCCTTACCCCGAGCTGCAGTGTAGGCCAGCCTGCAGCCGTTCGTCCAGCTTCGCTCGCCGAACCGTCTTGAAGCCTGATACCTGCAGCTGACTCCCGTCTTGAACTCTTTCACAGAAGCCTGCAAAGCACCCTGAAGCTGACTTGACCCTATCGAGCACCAAGAGCACCTACAACACAAGGTCCATTGTGGTTCTGTCCCCTGGTCCTTACCCGATGGCCCCTAGAGACATAGCAAGACCATTTGCCAAACAACCTTAAACTGTTGTCAATTTTCCTTCATTGAAAATGTCTGTCCTCTGCATTCCTTTACAGTGTGGGTTGTATTTTGTAGTGTTGCTCGATCTGATTGTTTTGATATATATAAAGTAGATATTTTTGATATAACCTTGAATGGGCAATCCCTTTTATCATTGGGTAATAATCCTATTTTCGCTGTGTTGCAACTAATCAACGTACCACAACCTTGCGGAGATAAGCCTGCTATTCTGTCCATGTTACCAAAATTTGACAAGGAGGTTTATATTTAGCTTGTTATTCCAATCTGTTCAGATCCCTCCTGGTGTAATAGAGGTGTGGGGCTGATTGATGTATTAGAAACCGATATTCACCCCTGGACCACCGGTACCGCAGAAGTTGATTACTCACATGGGTGCAAAGCACTTGAAACACACTGGTGGAGTAAGGCAAAAGGGTGTAGGCGAAAGCAAGCTTATGCAGCACCATCAGTCACTGTTGGGATGTTGAAATCCTGTGATGAAACGGGAAATAAATGCAAGCTTTGCACATTATCATTTGGTGAGAGAGGTCATTTATGTGCGTGCCCTCATTATGAGCTCATGCATACAAGAGATTGGTGGTAGGGACTCCAGGATTGGTTCATAAATGTAGGCGTAGTCTACATGAATTACTGTGGCCCACTTGGGTTTAAAAGAGGGCAGATACCCTCTTTTGAGTGATCATCGGAAGGCTTCACCAGAAGCAGAAAAGAAGAACTCATCCTTGGACCTTGGCTGAAGATACAGTCTGACTTATATTTTACGCCAGTGAAGAAAAGCTCGGATTTCCAAAGAGGGAAGCAAGATCCCCCCATAACATCTCCCAGGGAACAGAGGAAGATCCAGAACTCAGAGGACCCTCCCGCTGCTCCATATCCAGTACCCAGCCAGCCCACAGTTTACACTCCTAGGCTATGCAGCAAGCTTCTTTCGTAGGAAGGGCCAGAAGGTCTCTGAGCCTACAACAAAGGCCAAGGCAGCTGTCTGCAACACACACCACAGCTGTTGGCCGTCCACCTTAAAGTGCGATACATGCCCATTGAAGAAGCTGGGAGAAGTGCCTCGATGAGCATCTTCCACTGTCCGCCTTAAAGGAGTTCTTTGAGCTGCAACCAACTGCAACGCTGACCGTTGTCATGCCGCAGTCGCGTAAAGACATCCACGATGTCTCAATCAATGCTTCAGAACCGCCGAGCCGCACTGAGACAATGATTCCTGACCCCGAGCTGCAGTGTAGGCCAGCCTGCAGCTGTTTGTTCAGCTTTGCTCGCCAAACCGTCTTGCCGCCTGATACCCGCAGCTGACTCCTGTCTTGAACTCTGTCACAGAAGCCTGCAAAGCACCCTGAAGCTGACTCGACCCTATCGAGCACCAAGAGCACCTACAACACAAGGTACATTGTGGTTCTGTCCCCTGGTCCTTACCCGATGGCCCCTAGAGACATAGCAAGACCATTTGCCAAACAACCTTAAACTGTTGTCAATTTTCCTTCATTGAAAATGTATGTCCTCTGCATTCCTTTACAGTGTGGGTTGTATTTTGTAGTGTTGCTCGATCTGATTGTTTTGATATATATAAAGTAGATATTTTTGATATAACCTTGAATGGGCAATCCATTTTATCATTGGGTAATAATCCTATTTTCGCTGTGTTGCAACTAATCAACGTACCACAACCTTGCGGAGATAAGCCTGCTATTCTGTCCATGTTACCAAAATTTGACAAGGAGGTTTATATTTAGCTTGTTATTCCAATCTGTTCAGATCCCTCCTGGTGTAATAGAGGTGTGGGGCTGATTGATGTTTTAGAAACCGATATTCACCCCTGGACCACCAGTACCGCAGAAGTTGATTCCTCACATGGGTGCAAAGCACTTGAAACACACTGGTGGAGTAAGGCAAAAGGGTGTAGGAGAAAGCAAGCTTATGCAGCACCATCAGTCACTATTGGGATGTTGAAATCCTGTGATAAAACGGGAAATAAATGCAAGCTTTGCACATTATCATTTGGTGAGAGAGGTCATTTATGTGCATGCCCTCATTATGAGCACATGCATACAAGAGATTGGTGGTAGGAACTCCAGGGTTTGTTCATAAAGGTAGGCGTAGCCTACATGAATTAATGTGGCCCACTTGGGTTTAAAAGAGGGTGGAGCCCCTCTTTTGAGTGATCATCCGAAGGCTTCACCGGAAGCAGAAAAGAAGAACTCATCCTTGGACCTTGGCTTAAGATACAGTCTGACTTACATTTTACTCCAGTGAAGAAAGGCCAGGATTTCCAAAGAGGGAAACAAAATCCCCCCATCACATCGCCCCGGGAATGGAGGGAGATCCAGAACTCAGGGGACCATCCCGCTGCTCCATATCCAGTACCCAGCCAGCCCACAGTGTACCCTCCTAGGCTATGCAGCAAGCTTCCTACGTAGGAAGGGCCAGAAGGTCTCTGAGCCCACAAGGAAGGACAAGGCAGCTGCCTGCAACACACACCACAGCTTTGGGCCGTCCACCTTAAAGTATGTTACATGCCCATTGAAGAAGCTGGGAGAAGTGCCTCGATGAGCATCTACCACTGTCCACCTTAAAGGAGTTCTTTGAGCTGCAACCAACTGCAACGCTGACCGTTGTCATGCCGCAGTCGCTTAAAGACATCCGAGATGTCTCAATCAATGCTTCAGAACCGCCGATCAGCACTGAGACAATGATTCCTGACCCCGAGCTGCAGTGTAGGCCAGCCTGCAGCCGTTCGTCCAGCTTCGCTCGCCGAACCGTCTTGCCGCCTGATACCTGCAGCTGACTCCCGTCTTGAACTCTGTCACAGAAGCCTGCAAAGCACCCTGAAGCTGACTCGACCCTATCGAGCACCAAGAGCACCTACAAAACAAGGTACATTGTGGTTCTGTCCCCTGGTCCTTACCCGTTGGCCCCTAGAGACATAGCAAGACCATTTGCCAACCAACCTTAAACTGTTGTCAATTTTCCTTCATTGAAAATGTCTGTCCTCTGCATTCCTTTACAGTGTGGGTTGTATTTTGTAGTGTTGCTCGATCTGATTGTTTTGATATATATAAAGTAGATATTTTTGATACAACCTTGAATGGGCAATCCCTTTTATCATGGGGTAATAATCCTATTTTCGCTGTGTTGCAACTAATCAACATACCACAACCTTGCGGAGATAAGCCTGCTATTCTGTCCATGTTACCAAAATTTGACAAGGAGGTTTATAATTAGCTTGTTATTCCAATATGTTCAGATCCCTTCTGGTGTAATAGAGGTGTGGGGCTGATTGATGTTTTAGAAACCGATATTCACCCCTGGACCACCGGTACCGCAGAAGTTGATTCCTCACATGGTTGCAAAGCACTTGAAACACACTGGTGGAGCAAGGCAAAAGGGTGTAGGAGAAAGCAAGCTTATGCAGCACCATCAGTCACTATTGGGATGTTGAAATCCTGTGATGAAACGGGAAATAAATGCAAGCTTTGCACATTATCATTTGGTGAGAGAGGTCATTTATGTGCGTGCCCTCATTATGAGCTCATGCATACAAGAGATTGGTGGTAGGGACTCCAGGATTGGTTCATAAAGGTAGGCGTAGCCTACATGAATTACTGTGGCCCACTTGGGTTTAAAAGAGGGCAGAGACCCTCTTTTGAGTGATCATCGGAAGGCTTCACCAGAAGCAGAAAAGAAGAACTCATCCTTGGACCTTGGCTGAAGATACAGTCTGATTTACGTCTTACGCCAGTGAAGAAAGGCTAGGATTTCCAAAAAGGGAAGCAAGATCTCCCCATCACATCTCCCAGGGAACGGAGGAAGATCCAGAACTCAGAGGACCCTCCCGCTGCTCCATTTCCAGTACCCAGCCAGCCCACAGTGTACTCTCCTAGGCTATGCAGCAAGCTTCATACGTAGGAAGGGCCAGAAGGTCTCTGAGCCTGCAACGAAGGACAAGGCAGCTGTCTGCAACACACACCACAGCTGTTGGCCGTCCACCTTAAAGTGCGTTACATGCCCATTGAAGAAGCTGGGAGAAGTGCCTCGATGAGTATTTACCACTGTCCGCCTTAAAGGAGTTTTTTGAGCTGCAACCAACTGCAACGCTGACCCTTGTCATGCCGCAGTCGCTTAAAGACACCCGAGATTTCTCAATCAATGCTTCAGAACCGCCGATCAGCACTGAGACAATGATTCCTGACCCCAAGTTGCAGTGTAGGCCAGCCTGCAGCTCTTTGTTCAGCTTCGCTCGCCGAACCATCTTGCCGCCTGATACCCGCAGCTGACTCCTTTCTTGAACTCTGCCACAGAAGCCTGCAAAGCACCCTGAAGCTGACTCGACCCTATCGATCACCAAGAGCACCTACAACACAAGGTACATTGTGGTTCTGTCCCCTGGTCCTTACCCAATGGCCCCTAGGGACATAGCAAGACCCATTGCCAGCCAACCTTAAACTGTTGTCAATTTTCCTTAATTGAAAATGTCTGTCCTCTGCATTCCTTTACAGTGTGGGTTGTATTTTGTAGTGTTGCTCGATCTGATTGTTTTGATATATATATATAAAGTAGATATTTTTGATAAAACCTTGAATGGGTAATCCCTTTTATCATTGGGTAATAATCCTATTTTCGCTGTGTTGCAACTAATCAACGTACCACAACCTTGCGGAGATAAGCCTGTTATTCTGTCCATGTTACCAAAATTTGACAAGGAGGTTTATAATTAGCTTGTTATTCCAATCTGTTCAGACCCCTTCTGGTGTAATAGAGGTGTGGGGCTGATTGATGTTTTAGAAACCGATATTCACCCCTGGACCACCGGTACCCCAGAAGTTGATTCCTCACATGGGTGCAAAGCACTAGAAACACACTAGTGGAGCAAGGCAAAAGGGTGTAAGAGAAAGCAAGCTTATGCAGCACCATCAGTCACTATTGGGATGTTGAAATTCTGTGATGAAACGGGAAATAAATACAAGCTTTGCCACATTATCATTTGGTGAGAGAGGTCATTTATGTGCGTGCCCTCATTATGACCTCATGTATACAAGAGATTGGTGGTAGGGACTCCAGGATTGGTTCATAACGGTAGGCATAGCCTACATGAATTACTGTGGCCCACTTGGGTTTGAAAGAGGGCAGAGACCCTCTTTTGAGTGATCATCGGAAGGCTTCACCAGAAGCAGAAAAGAAGAACTCATCCTTTGACCTTGGCTTAAAATACAGTCTGACTTACATCTTACGCCAGTGAAGAAAGGCTAGGATTTCCAAAAAGGGAAGCAAGATCCCCCCATCACATCTCCCAGGGAACGGAGGAAGATCCAGAACTCAGAGGACCCTCCCGCTGCTCCATATCCAGTACCCAGCCAGCCCACAGTGTACCCTCCTAGGCTATGCAGCAAGCTTCCTACGTAGGAAGGGCCAGAAGGTCTCTGAGCCTACAACGAAGGACAAGGCAGCTGTCTGCAACACACACCACAGCTGTTGGCCGTCCACCTTAAAGTGCGTTACATGCCCATTGAAGAAGCTGGGAGAAGTGCCTCGATGAGTATTTACCACTGTCTGCCTTAAAGGAGTTTTTTGAGCTGCAACCAACTGCAATGCTGACCCTTGTCATGCCGCAGTCACTTAAAGACACCCGAGATGTCTCAATCAATGCTTCAGAACCGCCGATCAGCACTGAGACAATGATTCCTGACCCCAAGTTGCAGTGTAGGCCAGCCTGCAGCTGTTTGTTCAGCTTCGCTCACCGAACCGTCTTGCCGTCTGATACCCGCAGCTGACTCCTGTCTTGAACTCTGCCACAGAAGCCTGCAAAGCACCCTGAAGCTGACTCGACCCTATCGAGCACCAAGAGCCCCTACAACACAAGGTACATTGTGGTTCTGTCCCCTGGTCCTGGTCCCGATGGCCCCTAGGGACATAGCAAGACCCATTGCCAGCCAACCTTAAACTTTTGTCAATTTTCCTTAATTGAAAATGTCTGTCCTCTGCATTCCTTTACAGTGTGGGTTGTATTTTGTAGTGTTGCTTGATCTGATTGTTTTGATATATATATAAAGTAGATATTTTTGATACAACCTTGAATGGGTAATCCCTTTTATCATTGGGTAATAATCCTATTTTCGCTGTGTTGCAACTAATCAACGTACCACAACCTTGCGGAGATAAGCCTGTTATTCTGTCCATGTTACCAAAATTTGACAAGGAGGTTTATAATTAGCTTGTTATTCCAATCTGTTCAGACCCCTTCTGGTATAATAGAGGTGTGGGGCTGATTGATGTATTAGAAACCTATATTCACCCCTGGACCACCGGTACCTCAGAAGTTGATTCCTCACATGGGTGCAAAGCACTAGAAACACACTAAAGGAGCAAGGCAAAAGGGTGTAAGAGAAAGCAAGCTTATGCAGCACCATCAGTCACTATTGGGATGTTGGAATTCTGTGATGAAACGGGAAATAAATACAAGCTTTGCCCCATTATCATTTGGTGAGAGAGGTCATTTATGTGCGTGCCCTCATTATGACCTCATGCATACAAGAGATTGGTGGTAGGGACTCCAGGATTGGTTCATAAAGGTAGGCGTAGCCTACATTAATTAATGTGGCCCACTTTGGTTTAAAAGAGGGCAGAGCCCCTCTTTTGAGTGATCATCCGAAGGCTTCACCAGAAGCAGAAAAGAAGAACTCATCCTTGGACCTTGGCTTAAGATACAGTCTGACTTACATTTTACGCCAGTGAAGAAAGGCCAGAATTTCCAAAGAGGGAAGCAAGATCCCCCATCACATCGCCCAGGGAATGGAGGAAGATCCAGAACTCAGAGGACCCTCCCGCTACTCTATATCCTGTACCGAGCCAGCCCACAGTGTACCCTCCTAGGCTATGCAGCAAGCTTCCTACGTAGGAAGGGCCAGAAGGTCTCTGAGCCCACAACGAAGGAAAAGGCAGCTGCCTGCAACACACACCACAGCTGTGGGCCGTCCACCTTGAAGTGCGTTTCATGCCCATTGGAGAAGCTAGGAGAAGTGCCTCGATGAGCATCTAACACTGTCCGCCTTAAAGGAGTTCTTTGAGCTGCAACCAACTGCAACGCTGACCGTTGTCATGCCGCAGTCACGTAAAGACATCCGAGATGTCTCAATCAATGCTTCAGAACTGCCGATCCGCACTGAGACAATGATTCCTGACCCCGAGCTGCAGTGTAGGCCAGCCTGCAGCGTTTGTTCAGCTTCGCTCGCCAAACTGTCTTGCCGCCTGATACCCGCAGCTGACTCCTGTCTTGAACTCTGTCACAGAAGCCTGCAAAGCACCCTGAAGATGACTCGACCCTATCGAGCACCAAGAGCACCTACAACACAAGGTACATTGTGGTTCTGTCCCTGGTCCTTACCCGATGGCCCCTAGAGACATAGCAAGACCCATTGCCAACAAACCTTAAACTGTTGTCAATTTTCCTTAATTGAAAATGTCTGTCCTCTGCATTCCTTTACAGTGTGGGTTATATTTTGTAGTGTTGCTAGATCTGATTGTTTTGATATATATATAAAGTAAATATTTTGGATACAACCTTGAATGGGCAATCCCTTTCATCATTGAGTCATAATCCTATTTTCGCTGTGTTGCAACTAATCAACGTACCACAACCTTGCGGAGATAAGCCTGCTATTCTGTCCATGTTACCAAAATTTGACAAGGAGGTTTATAATTAGCTTGTTATTACAATCTGTTCAGATCCCTTCTGGTGTAATAGAGGTGTGGGGCTGATTGATGTTTTAGAAACCGATATTCACCCCTGGACCACCGGTACCCCTGAAGTTGATTCCTCACATGGGTGCAAAGCACTTGAAACACACTAGTGAAGCAAGGCAAAAGGGTGTAGGAGAAAGCAAGCTTATGCAGCACCATCAGTCACTATTGGGATGTTGAAATCCTGTGATGAAATGGGAAATAAATGCAAGCTTTGCCACATTATCATTTGGTGAGAGAGGTCATTTATGTGCGTGCCCTCATTATGAGCACATGCATACAAGAGATTGGTGGTAGGAACTCCAGGGTTTGTTCATAAAGGTAGGCATAGCCTACATGAATTAATGTGGCCCACTTGGGTTTAAAAGAGGGTGGAGCCCCTCTTTTGTGTGATCATCCGAAGGCTTCACCAGAAGCAGAAAAGAAGAACTCATCCTTGGACCTTGGCTTAAGATACAGTCTGACTTACATTTTACGCCAGTGAAGAAAGGCCAGGATTTCCAAAGAGGGAAGCAAAATCCCCCCATCACATCGCCCAGGGAATGGAGGAAGATCCAGAACTCAGGGGACCCTCCCGCTGCTCCATATCCAGTCCCCAGCCAGCCCACAGTGTACCCTCCTAGGCTATGCAGCAAGCTTCCTACGTAGGAAGGGCCAGAAGGTCTCTGAGCCCACAAGGAAGGACAAGGCAGCTGCCTGCAACACACACCACAGCTTTGGGACGTCCACCTTAAAGTGTGTTACATGCCCATTGAAGAAGCTGGGAGAAGTGCCTCGATGAGCATCTACCACTGTCCGCCTTAAAGGAGTTCTTTGAGCTGCAACCAACTGCAACGCTGACCGTTGTCATGCCGCAGTTGCTTAAAGACATCCGAGATGTCTCAATCAGTGCTTCAGAACCGCCGATCAGCACTGAGACAATGATTCCTGACCCCGAGCTGCAGTGTAGGCCAGCCTGCAGCCGTTCGTCCAGCTTCGCTCGCCGAACCGTCTTGCCGCCTGATACCTGCAGCTGACTCCCGTCTTGAACTCTGTCACAGAAGCCTGGAAAGCACCCTGAAGCTGACCCAACCCTATCGAGCACCAAGAGCACCTACAACACAAGGTACATTGTGGTTCTGTCCACTGGTCCTTACCTGATGGCCCCTAGGGACATAGCAAGACCCATTGCCAGCCAACCTTAAACTGTTGTCAATTTTTCTTCATTGAAAATGTCTGTCCTCTGCATTCCTTTACAGTGTGGGTTGTATTTTGTAGTGTTGCTCGATCTATTGTTTTGATATATATAAAGTAGATATTTTTGATAAAACCTTGAATGGGTAATCCCTTTTATTATTGGGTAATAATCCTATTTTCGCTGTGTTGCAACTAATCAACGTACCACAACCTTGCGGAGATAAGCCTGTTATTCTGTCCATGTTACCAAAATTTGACAAGGAGGTTTATATTTAGCTTGTTATTCCAATCTGTTCAGATCCCTCCTGGTGTAATAGAGGTGTGGGGCTGATTGATGTTTTAGAAACCGATATTCACCCCTGGACCACCGGTACCCCAGAAGTTGATTCCTCACATGGGTGCAAAGCACTAGAAACACATTAGTGGAGCAAGGCAAAAGGGTGTAAGAGAAAGCAAGCTTATGCAGCACCATCAGTCACTATTTGGATGTTGAAATCCTGTGATGAAACAGGAAATAAATACAAGCTTTGCCACATTATCATTTGGTAAGAGAGGTCATTTATGTGCGTGCCCTCATTATGACCTCATGCATACAAGAGATTGGTGGTAGGGACTCCAGGATTGGTTCATAAAGGTAGGCGTAGCCTACATGAATTACTGTGGCCCAATTGGTGTTTAAAAGAGGGCAGAGACCCTCTTTTGAGTGATCATCGGAAGGCTTCACCAGAAGCAGAAAAGAAGAACTCATCCTTGGACCTTGGCTGAAGATACAGTCTGACTTACATCTTACGCCAGTGAAGAAAGGCCAGAATTTCCAAAGAGGGAAGCAAGATCCCCCCATCACATCGCCCAGGGAATGGAGGAAGATCCAGAACTCAGAGGACCCTCCCGCTACTCCATATCCAGTACCCATCCAGCCCACAGTGTACCCTCCTAGGCTATGCAGCAAGCTTCCTACGTAGGAAGGGCCAGAAGGTCTCTGAGCCCACAACAAAGGAAAAGGCAGCTGCGTGCAACACACACCACCGCTGTGGGCCGTCCACCTTAAAGTGCGTTACATGCATTTTGGAGAAGCTTGGAAAAGCTAGGAGAAGTGCCTCGATGAGCATCTACCACTGTCCGCCTTAAAGGAGTTCTTTGAGCTGCAACCAACTGCAACGCTGACCGTTGTCATGCCGCAGTCACGTAAAGACATCCGAGATGTCTCAATCATTGCTTCAGAACCACCGATCCGCACTGAGACAATGATTCCTGACCCCGAGCTGCAGTGTACGCCAGCCTGCAGCCGTTTGTTCAGCTTCGCTCGCCAAACCGTCTTGCCGCCTGATACCCGCAGCTGACTCCTGTCTTGAACTCTGTCACAGAAGCCTGCAAAGCACCCTGAAGCTGACTCGACCCTATCGAGCACCAAGAGCACCTACAACACAAGGTACATTGTGGTTCTGTCCCCTGGTCCTTACCTGATGGCCCCTAGAAACATAGCAAGACCCATTGCCAACCAACCTTAAACTGTTGTCAATTTTCCTTAATTGAAAATGTCTGTCCTCTGCATTCCTTTACAGTGTGGGTTGTATTTTGTAGTGTTGCTCGATCTGATTGTTTTGATATATATAAAGTAGATATATTTGATACAACCTTGAATGGGCTATCCCTTTTATCATTGGGTAATAATCCTATTTTCGCTGTGTTGCAACTAATCAACGTACCACAACCTTGCGGAGATAAGCCTGCTATTCTGTCCATGTTACCAAAATTTGACAAGGAGGTTTATAATTAGTTTGTTATTCCTATCTGTTCAGATCCCTTCTGGTGTAATAGAGGTGTGGGGCTGATTGATGTTTTAGAAACCGATATTCACCCCTGGACCACCGGTACCCCTGAAGTTGATTCCTCACATGGGTGCAAAGCACTTGAAACGCACTAGTGGAGCAAGGCAAAAGGGTGTAGTAGAAAGCAGGCTTATGCAGCACCATCAGTCACTATTGGGATGTTGAAATCCTGTGATGAAACAGGAAATAAATGCAAGCTTTGCCACATTATCATTTGGTGAGAGAGGTCATTTATGTGCGTGCCCTCATTATGAGCTCATGCATACAAGAGATTGGTGGTAGGGACTCCAGGATTGGTTCATAAAGGTAGGCGTAGCCTACATGAATTACTGTGGCCCACTTGGGTTTAAAAGAGGGCAGAGCCCTCTTTTGAGTGATCATCGGAAGGCTTCACCAGAAGCAGAAAAGAAGAACTCATCCTTGGACCTTGGCTGAAGATACAGTCTGACTTACATCTTACGCCAGTGAAGAAAGGCTAGGATTTCCAAAGAGGGAAGCAAGATCCCCCCATCACATCTCCCAGGTTACGGAGGAAGATCCAGAACTCAGAGGACCCTCCCGCTGCTCCATATCCAGTACCAAGCCAGCCCACAGTGTACCCTCCTAGGCTATGCAGCAAGCTTCCTACGTAGGAAGGGTCAGAAGGTCTCTGAGCCTACAACGAAGGGCAAGCCATCTGTCTGCAACACACACCACAGCTGTTGGCCGTCCACCTTAAAGTGCGTTACATGCCCATTGAAGAAGCTGGGAGAAGTGCCTCGATGAGTATCTACCACTGTCCGCCTTAAAGGAGTTCTTTGAGCTGCAACCAACTGCAACGCTGACCGTTGTCATGCCGCAGTCGCTTAAAGACACCCGAGAGGTCTCAATCAATGCTTCAGAACCGCCGATCAGCACTGAGACAATGATTCCTGACCCCAAGTTGCAGTGTAGGCCAGCCTGCAGCCGTTTGTTCAGCTTCGCTCGCCAAACCGTCTAGCCGCCTGATACCCGCAGCTGACTCCTGTCTTGAACTCTGTCACAGAAGCCTGCAAAGCACCCTGAAGCTGACTCGACCCTATCGACCACCAACAGCACCTACAACACAAGGTACATTGTGGTTCTGTCCCCTGGTGCTTACCCGATGGCCCCTAGAGGCATAGCAAGACCCATTGCCAACCAACCGTAAACTGTTGTCAATTTTCCTTAATTGAAAATGTCTGTCCTCTGCATTCCTTTACAGTGTGGGTTGTATTTTGTAGTGTTGCTCGATCTGATTGTTTTGATATATATAAACTAAATATTTTGGATACAACCTTGAATGGGCAATCCCTTTTATCATTGGGTCATAATCCTATTTTCGCTGTGTTGCAACTAATCAACGTACCACAACGTTGCGGAGATAAGCCTGCTATTCTGTCCATGTTACCAAAATTTGACGAGGAGGTTTATAATTAGCTCTTTATTCCAATCTGTTCAGATCCCTTCTGGTTTAATAGAGGTGTGGGGCTGATTGATGTTTTAGAAACCGATATTCACCCCTGGACCACCGGTACCCCTGAAGTTGATGCCTCACCTGGGTGCAAAGCACTTGAAACACACTAGTGAAGCAAGGCAAAAGGTTGTAGGAGAAAGCAAGCTTATGCAGCACCATCAGTCACTATTGGGATGTTGAAATCCTGTGATGAAATGGGAAATAAATACAAGCTTTGCCACATTATCATTTGGTGAGAGAGGTCATTTATGTGCGTGCCATCATTATGACCTCATGCATACAAGAGATTGGTGGTAGGGACTCCAGGATTGGTTCATAAAGGTAGGCGTAGCCTACATGAATTAATGTGGCCCACTTTGGTTTAAAAGAGGGCGGAGCCCCGCTTTTGAGTGATCATCCGTAGGCTTCACCAGAAGCAGAAAAGAAGACCTCATCCTTGGACCTTGGCTTAAGATACAGTCTGACTTACATTTTACGCCAGTGAAGAAAGGCCAGAATTTCCAAAGAGGGAAGCAAGATCCCCCCATCACATCGCCCAGGGAATGGAGGAAGAACCAGAACTCAGAGGACCCTCCCGCTACTCCATATCCAGTACCCAGCCAGCCCACAGTGTACCCTCCTAGGCTATGCAGCAAGCTTCCTACGTAGGAAGGGCCAGAAGCTCTCTGAGCCCACAACGAAGGAAAAGTCAGCTGCCTGAAACACACACCACAGCTGTGGGCTGTCCACCTTAAAGTGTGTTGCATGCCCATTGAAGAAGCTGGGAGAAGTGCCTCGATGAGCATCTACCACTGTCTGCCTTAAAGGAGTTCTTTGAACTGCAACCAACTGCAACGCTGACCGTTGTCATGCCGCAGTCACTTAAAGACATCCGAGATGTCTCAATCAATGCTTCAGAACCGCCGATCAGCACTGAGACAATGATTCCTGACCCCGAGCTGCAGTGTAGGCCAGCCTGCAGCCGTTCGTTCAGCTTCGCTCGCCAAACCGTCTTGCCGCCTGATACTCGCAGCTGACACCTGTCTTGAACTCTGTCACAGAAGCCTGCAAAGCACCCTGGAGCTGACTCGACCCTATCGAGCACCAAGAGCACCTACAACATCAGGTACATTTTGGTTCTGTCTCCTGGTCTTTACCCGATGGCCCCTAGAGACATAGCACGACCCATTGCCGACCAAGCTTAAACTGTTGTCAATTTTCCTTCATTGAAAATGTCTGTCCTCTGCATTCCTTTACAGTGTGGGTTGTATTTTGTAGTGTTGCTCGCTCTGATTGTTTTGATATATATAAAGTAGATATTTTCGATACAACCTTGAATGGGAAATCCCTTTTATCATTGGGTAATAATCCTATTTTCGCTGTGTTGCAACTAATCAACGTACCACAACCTTGCGGAGATAAGCCTGCTATTCTGTCCATATTACCAAAATTTGACAAGGACTTGTTATTCCAATCTGTTCAGATCCCTTCTGGTGTAATAGAGGTGTGGTGCTGATTGATGTTTTAGAAACCGATATTCACCCCTGGACCACCGGTTCCCCAGACGTTGATTCCTCACATGGGTGCAAAGCACTTGAAACACACTAGTGAAGCAAGGCAAAAGGGCATAGGAGAAACCAAGCTTATGCAGCACCATCAGTCACTATTGGGATGTTGAAATCGTGTGATGAAACGGGAAATAAATACAAGCTTTGCCACATTATCATTTGGTTGGAGAGGTCATTTATGTGCGTGCCAGGAGCTGGCATTTGAGATGAGTATATCACTCCACAAATAGCGACGATTTTGAGATGAGACAGAATCAAAGAGATGAGAAAGAAAAAAAGAGATTAATAGAACACAAAGAAGTAGCATTCGAGGAAGTGCGTTCAGGAAGTGTGTGAGGAGCTGCTTTGCTGCTACGTTGCTCTGTGTGTGACCAGTCCTGCTGCATGATCTTCTCCCAAATCGTTTGGATCTGGTTGTATCTGCTTGGATCATTGACATTGCTTTTGTTATCAACTTGCTTCATTTTGTCACGCAAACGCCGGATTCTGGCATGCTCCTCCCTCTGTACAGCCACTTCCTCTAACTGCAGAACGCCTGCGCATTCTTCCACGCGCATTCGAGGAAGTGCATTCAGGAGTGTGTGAGGAGCTGCTTTGCTGCTTCACTGCGGCGCAAGCAGCTAGCAGCCGAGTTTCTCACAGGTAGGTTTTTGTATGCCCACACAATTGTTTGTTTTATTTGTTGTCATACTCTAATTTAGTGTTACAGTCTTATATTTAGAAGAGAGTTACTGATATTGTGAGTTTGAGAGTGTGGATGCAATCACACTTATAGCTAATACAGCAGAAAATGTCACTGCGCTCCGTAGTTACTAGAGCCTCGGTTATTCCTAAAATTCGTTCACTCAAACCTGTTCATATGACTCCTTCTACGAAAAAAACAAGAAAACTATTGAGCTAATGAAAAAGAAGCCAATGCATGTGGATATCCGTGAATTCATAAAGTTAGGTCTGATATCGCTGATACACTATCTGACACTGATTGTTTTGTTACTCCTTCTGAAATTGATGACTTGAATTTTTGTCAACTCAGTCGAATGAAGCGCAGATGGTTGGCGTTTGTTGTAAGGAAGTTTCTGACCCAGTGCTGCTTGATAGTGAGAAAGAGGGCCCTGTTACAACTGGTGTCCAAAATGTATTTCAGACGGCACAAGTTCCATGTGAAATCATAGACATGTCAAGTAATATGCCTATGCAAGATGCATTTTTAGACAAAGAGGTGGGAATTCTTGATGTCTCTAATTCGGTTGCAATGAGTAGTATAACACCGACCGAAATTTCAAACCCAGGGTTGCCTGTATTGAATTGCAAAGCTGCCAGCCATAAGGTCTTGATTCCTATCTCCCCTCCTAAACCTGTTAGCTCAGCGAATGGATCTAACTCACTATCGCAGTCCCCAGACATCTTTGAAATCTCTAGGCAAGATTTGTCAGCTTTATCATTTATTCAGCCGACACCCCGTAGGAGTACTGTAGCCCACTGATGGAGTACAAAATCCATATGTAAATCAGGATTTATTTAAAACACAACACCCTCTTTTAGAAGTAACCCTCATGGCAATGCATACTACTATTCAATCCTTGGTAAATTGCTTGATACCTTAGACACTAAAATCACTAAACAAAATAGTCAGATCGATCAGATCATGCTATGGATGTTGTCTCAACAAACAAATGAACATAGAGAATAGGAGTTCGTTTAATGGGAATGAAAACATTCTGCAGTGCATACGAATCAAGTAAGTAATACTCTACAGTCATTCCTGCAATCTCGCATGTAATACAATCAGAGGAGGCACTATGTGCTGATCATAGGTCAGTTCTAGACAATTCAATAAAATTGATGGATTCTCTGCCAAAATGTACACTTGTATGCCCTTTAAACAATCAACCTCTGAATTCACATGCAATATTTCAAACACAATTAACTAGTCATGGGAAGACTCACAGTGTAAAACCATATTTCGCATAATACCGCTTGATAATGAACATTGGCCTAAGGACATTCGCATTGCACTGAAAATCACATTTAAATGAACCTGAATAAGGCTGACTACCCCGCCATTTTAGAATCATCCACCAATTTGTTTAACTCCTGTTTTTGCCTCATGTTAAACTTTGTGTTTTCAGCTGCAGCAGGGAAAAATGAACTTTGCACAGTGTCAACGCAGATAAACATGTTGTGGCTGCTAAGGTGGATTGTTTGTCCTGCACTAAGAAACCTTGGAGCTGAACTGAATTTCAGTTTAGATGTTGTCTGTACCAATAGTATCATTCTTATTTAAACATTGGAACAGAATGCTGAATAGCTGAAACCGTGTGCCTTTGCAGAAATTCTTTGTGTTCGTTTCTTGAAACTGGACTTACTTTAAGCTTTAAAACAAATGTTATCATTGTATTTTGTGTGCAGGAAAACATTGAACAAATGTATAATTATTTGATTCTGTATTCGCAATGTGACCCCTAATGAATTGTTAACTTGAAGTGGGGCTGGACGATGTAACCGGGATTGGGGAAAAGAGTATATAAATTGATGTCTTTGTAATGTCTAGAACTCTCTCCCCTCACAGTGTCTGCTGGTACACACTGTGAGGCATTGGGAGCCATATATCCATCTGCCTATTAAAATTGTACATGTGGCTCTGAACTTGTGACTGGTGTATTTCATTTTTGGTGGTACTAAGCCTCGATATTTCTTTTGGTCTTTCAGATGGCACCCGAATAGGGACCCTCAAGATTGATGTCACATGGCTGAGAGTGAAGGGGCCCCAGCAAAACGAGACGCGACTCCTCAGCAGTACTGCATGATCCGATCCCTGGACGGTGAGCAAGCTGTTTAGGAAGACATCTTGACGAGGGTCCCCATGTCGAGGCCAGTTTAAACAAAATTGCCAGCCACGACAATCCTTTGAAATCCGATCGGACCCTTTGATTTGAAATCAGGTGAGTCATGCCCCGATTCCTAAGAATCCTGATATTGGTTGCAGTTTTGCACTTGCAAGTACAAACAACGCCAGGTAACACCAGTAATTTGACATGCCTGGGAAATTGTCATCCTGTTTCAGGGTATAATTCCACAGAGATAGACAGTCTTTGGGACGAGGCCAACCGGCACCACCCGTTGGGTTGCCGGCTTTTTTAATGTACAGTAAGTATGGCCTAGGAGTTATTGTATTTAATTAATGATATTTGGCACAGGCAGAATTTACATGTTTCCGAACTTCAGTGGCCAGTCTATGGCAGTTTCGAAAATTGCCTGCCTAGAGTATTTAGAATCCATATTGTTGAAGAAAAAGGCTAGGCCTGCAGCATTTGATGCAATTAAAGATTGGAGAAAGGAAGCTATGCAGCAACTTGAAAAGTAAAGAAAAACATGCACGTAGACACATGACAAATGCTGAAAAAGCACTATTGCATGATCAGCAGAAACAGTCAGAATCTATTAGAAGTATGGATAGGGGTTTTTCACTTGATGTGCAAAAGATATATCCATCTCAGGATTTTCATACGTCAGATGAGTAGATTAATAAATTGTTAAATGAATGTAGAAATGTTTCCAATGCACCACCTCCTTATGTGCCTCCTCCCGTTGTAGTTCCTCCTCTTCCTGTTGTTGATTCTCTTCCTGTTGTTGTTCCTCCTCCTGCACCTCCACCCTTACTGGCAGTTGCCGTCCCCATAATTCCGTCTGCACCACCAGCGGTATTGCCTTTTTTACCTATTGCTTCCTTACCAAGTGGTTATGCTCCACCTGTAGTAGTTGAAGGGACGGGAGTTGATTCAAGAGTGGTGACTTGTGGTACAGTATTTAAAGCTAGAAAAAAAGAATTGTATATGTGGGCTAAATAATATATAGAGGAGGGCGATGAATCGGCTGTTTTGGTTGTGATTTCTGTCCAAGAAAGTATTCCTGAACAGACTATTTTGATAGAACAGATGGGAACGCATTTAGCTGATGTATGGAGTGATTTGATGGACATGAATGTCTCACATGGGTTGAGGGATATTAATGTCCTAGCCTGCTCAAGTGGCACTGCGGAAAAAGTACATGAGCATGTTGAGAAGGTATTTGAGTTTAAAAGGGAGGTAGATCGGTTACAGAAAGAGGAAATGGATGGTAATGGACGGGAAGCTTCATATGTGCAGAAGCAATTTCTTCCTCCATTGAAACCAATGAGTGAAGAAATGCGCGTTTGCACAAGAGACGCTCTTAGATGGATTTCGGATGTTTCAATTTCTCCCATTGAAGTGCATGACACGTTTATTCAGTATGCTCTGGAAATGCAAAGGAAAGTGTTACAGGTGATGGTAGAGTATCTAGAAGATGAGTTTATGAAGAGAAAGATTTGTTGTCCCGCAGATTTAATGGTCATTTATAAGAGAGCATTTTCGCCCGATACTGCTTTAACTACTTTGTCACTTGATTTAGCTTTGTTGCTTAATAAGCGTTCAGATTTGCCTACTTTACAATTGCCGATGAGGGAGGTTCACCCGACATTTGTTCCGAAAGTAGAAATTCCAGCTGATGCCGCAGCAGGAACACCTGCCACTACTATTGAAGCAAAGTATGTCTCACAGTTTGTTCATGTCCTATTTTCTAGCCAGGAAGTGAATACCATTAGACAAACAATTCCAGATATTAGGAAGAATCCAACAGGATTTTATAAAGAAATTGAATCTGTCTTGGCAGGGATGGGTGATACATGGGATAACTTAGTATGAATAGATGAGGAAAGGAATGCCGGTGAAAAACTGCCACAAGTGATACTGATGTTGCAAGATAGAATAGTAGCTAAATTAAAAACTCTGGTTCCTGAGAAATGAATCATATGGGGCAAACGTACGGCTTGCATACAATTGAAGTCAGAGGGTGCAACTGAAGATTTTAATAGATTTGAGCAAGTATTTTCAGATTTTAGTGGTCAAGACTTGAGTACAGAGTCAGAAAAAGGCTGTTTGTAGACAAGTTTGTTTGTGGATTGTTGCCTGAAATCCAATCACAGATTATGACTTCTGAAAGCGCTTGGCAAGCAAAATCACAGTCTGAAGTATTACATATGGCTCAGTACTATGAAAATAGAGTTAATACAGAGAGGAAGAAGGTGGAAAAGAAGAAGGGAGACTTGAAAACTAAAGTATTATTGCAGCAGATAGCTAAAGGAACCAGAGGTGGGAATACACAGTTTAGAGGCCAATTTACACCACAGGGTAATGTGCAAATGGGTCCTGTACACATGAACCAGTGTGCATATTGTAGACAGGAAGGCCATTGGCGCGCACAATGCCCAATCCTTCAGCAGAGATCAAATACCACATATGGTACCAGGGGTAGACGATCCAGAGGCCGTCCTGGGATAGGGGTCCTGGTAGAAGTCAGTTTGCCCAGAATCAACAGACACCTTCACAAGATATTCAGCAACAAAGTGTTAATTGTGGGAACATTTTCGATAATCCTTTCACTGTCTCTTTTTCTGAGGATCTTGCATTTGACGATATATTGTTGCATTAGGACAGCCCGAAGTAGAGTCTGGAACCGGTATCTATTTCCATTGATCAGAAAGGGCCCTGCATTTAAATGAAGGTGGGAATAGGGAGCATCTATTTTTAATAGATACAGGAGCACAGAAGTGTTCTATTGATTATTCACGGGTTCCAGATATTCCACTGTCAGGGCAGAACAACATTTCTGGAGGGGTTTCTGGTACACCAGTGGTTAGTCCGGTCACTCAACCGGTACCAATTTCTCTGGGGCCGTTTACTGATTCATGTTCATTTCTTTTGATGACAAATTGTGCTGAAAATCTTTTGGGATTAAATGTATTAAAAGTATAGAATGCTGTAATTTAATGTTCTCCGGATGGAGTGCATTTGACGATTTCGCCTCGACAAACTTCCGTTTCACACTTTTTGTCTAGGCCTTTACTGACTGAATTGGATAAGGTTCCGAGGTGTTTGTGGGCCGTTAATGATAATGACGCTGGCATTTTACAAATTGAACTAGTTAAAATTGTATTGAAACTAGGTGTCAAATTGACGTGTATTCCGCAGTATAATATCTCAGTTTATGGTGAACAGGCTTTGAAGAGTATTATTTCTGATTTTGTACACACTGGTGTGATTGAGGAAATAGCAGGGAACGTGTGTAATAGTCTGATCCTACCAGTTTATAAGAAAGGGGATAATGTGATTCTTTTTCGGTTTATAGATGATTTACATGCCATTAATAAGATTGTTGCTCCACAGTTTCCGATTGTACCTGATGTACTACAATATTGACGATAATTCCAGCTTCAACTACACATTTTAGTGTTGTGGATTTGGAAAACGCATTTTTCAGTATTACTGTACACGTTGAAAGTAGATATTTGTTCACGTTCACCCTAGGGTGAGGCTCGTTTAAATTCACTTGTGAGCCACAAGGGTACACTGAGAGTCCAAGCATTTATAGCAGAGCATTGAAGGAACAGCTTGATACGCTTGAGTTACCTTCTATTGACGTTATTGTAATATGTCGACTGTCTTTCGAGCTGCTGATTCCAAAGTTGCTTGCAAGGAAGGCACTGTGTTGTTGCTTATTCATTTAGTGGAACATGGGCATAAGGCATTGTTGAAAAAGTTTTAATATTGTCAACAAGAGGTCGCCTATTTAGGCTATCTCCTGTCAAAGGAGGAAAGAAGACTGACACCTGAACGGATACAAAGCATTTCTAGCATGCCTGTCCCAAATACACAGAAAGAGGTCAGAGCTTTAATAGGCATGGCTTCATACTGTAGACAGTGGATCCTGAATTTTTCATTAATGATAAAACCTACGTTGGCACTGACAAAGAAGGGCATTTCTTTGCCTTTACCATGGAGCATAGATTGCCAGAATGCTTCTGGTCTGCTCAAGGCTGCATGGTGTTCAGCACCCTTTTTGGGCACACCAAATTATGAAAAGATCTTTGTGTTGTATGTGTATGAATGTGATGGATTTGCTTTGTCTGTTTTGACACAGGAACATGGGGGCAAGGATAGACAGTGCAGTTATTTATCCTCCACGGTAGATCCTGTTGCATGCGCTTTGCTGAGATGTTTGAGAGCTGTAGCTGCTGCCACTTCATCCGTGAAACAAAGTGAGGGTATGGTTTTAGGTCCTTCTTTAACCGTGATGGTACCCCACTCCGTAGACGTTCTATTAAACAGAACACAGTCGCAACATCTCACATCGGCTCGGCTAACAAGGTATTAGCTGATTCTATTTGCTCCGCATATCCAAATTAAGAGATGTTGCTCATTAAATCCAGCTTAACTATTGCCTCTTCCGCAAGAAACAGACTGTAGTGACAAGATGTCACATGATTGCCTCTAGAAACTAAGGGCAGAATTGATTTAAGTGATACACCTTTAAGGAATCCACAAGGGGAGCTGTTTTGTGATGGCTCCTGTTTTAAACTCCCGGATGGTACATCCACTGCTGCTTACGCAATCACTACATTAAGCATTATTGTGGAAAACAAACAAATTCTGTATAATTCTGCGCAGACCGCAGAGATTATTGCGTTAACCAGAGTCTGTCAACTTTCTGAAGGGCTTAGTGTAAATATCAATATATACACAGATAGCCAATATGCCTTTGGGGTAGTTCACAATTTTGGTCGACTCTGGGCTGAGAGAGGTTTTTTGACCTTGCATGGTACAAAGATTCAGCATGGTACTTTAATAGTTCAGTTACTTTCAGCACTTGCACTTCCTGCACAGTTAGCAATAATGAAATGCGCTGCACATCAGAAAGTGACAGACGACATGGGAAAAGGAAACGCTTTTGCTGATAGAATAGCTAAGCAGTCTGCCACTGATTTTCACTCAAAAATGTATGTGTTAGATCCTACAAAAGGGGTTACTCATACTTGTATGGTAGATGAAGGAATTGGTTGTATAAAAGAAATTCAGGCTGACGCTACTTCAGATGAAATCAAACAGTGGGCTGAGGGTCCAGCGGTTCTAGATGATGAGGGTTGTTGGGTGGATAGTGAAAAGCAAAGATGGATGCTACCCAATGCCTATGTTACTGCTATGGTGACAATGGCTCACGGTCCAACACACATATGTGCCAAAAAGATTTGTAAACTGTTAGATCCTGTCTGGTATAATACTAATAATCAGAAAACTGCTGAGCGTTTTGTCCAAAGTGGCATGATATGTTTGCAACATAATATTGGAAAAGGAACACTGACACCGAAGGGTAGTTTTGGTCCCCCCTCCATGCCTTTTTTTGATGTTATTCACTTTGATTTTATTGAAATGGAACATTGTCAGAACTATAAATATGTTTAAGTAGTCATCTGTGCCTTCAGTAAATGGGTTGAAGCTTTTCCACTAAAAGGTGCCACAGCAATATCAATGGCGAAAACCATGCTTAAGGAATATTTTCCTAGGTTTGGCTTGCTGAGAGTCATTTGGTCTGATAATGGTCCAAATTTTATCGCTGCTGTAATCCTGCAAGCATGCGCGGGATTACAGATCAATAAACAGTTCCATATGGCCAGGCACGCTCAGAGTGCCAGACTTGTAGAACGCCATATCGGAATACTAAAGAATAAAATGGCAAAAGTGTGTGCACATAGTAATTTGAAATGGCCTGACGCTTTACCAATAGCCTTATTATCAATGTGGACGACCGCTCAATTAAAGACAGGGCTCTCCCCCTACGAGACTGTTATGGGGAGGCCAGCCAATATATGGAACATTCCAAAACCCAAACTGTTGAAGAATATTGAATATCCACTTTTTTCTGACTACTGTGACCATTTAACTCAAAACTTGTATTTTTTTATTTTTATTTATTTATTTACAATTTTATATACAAACAAACGACAAACCATTGAGCAGGTATAATAATGAATCCAGAAGAAAAAAAAGGAAGAAGAAGAAGAAGAAGAAGAAAAAAAAAAATTCCAAAAGTTTCCATACAATGACAGCTTATGTTTCAATTTGAAAATAATTTTTTCAGTTCTTGAAAGACAGTGCATCTCCTGAACCCAGTCCTCAAAAGAAGGGGGAATCCGGCGTTTCCATCCACGTAGGATTATCCTTTTGGCCACGATGGTAGATCGAAAGAACCATTTTTTGAGAGCAGAGCTAAGATCAGATAACCCTGTATCATCACCTACACCTAGAATCACAGTCTTGAAATCCAATACACACCCTCCACCAGTAATCTTGTCACACACATCGCAAACATCGCTCCAAAAACCTCTGACTCTCACACAGCTCCACAACATGTGTTCCAGAGATCCAACCTCTTGATCACAACCCCAACACACATCACTGTCCGCCATGCCTCTCCTGTGCAAAGATTCCGGACACCAGTACACACGATTAAGAATCTTAATTTGCCTAGACCGTTCTCCCAAATTCAGCGAACACAAGGATACATTTCTGCACAAATTTTGCCAACAACCAAAATCAATCTCAGAACCAATACTTTCACTCCAAACTTCCCGAAGTTTGTCATTACCCTGAAATCGTGACACAAACAACTTATAAATTTTGCTCGCCATACCCCCTTCCTTTCTATTCAAGTTGCCCAAAAAGATGTTCAAGTCTACGGTTTTCGATCAGTGAACTTCATCCACCGCTGTCTTCAAACGTCTGTAAGCGGAGTTCGAAAGATTACCAAAACCCCATCTGTCTCTAATCTCAGCAGCAGTTAACCATCTTCCATCCTTCCCTAAATCAGAAATCTGTCTAATACCCGCCAGGAACCAGTCGGGCCAAAAAATCATTTTTGAATTATCCCGAATCTTTGGATTCAGCCAAATGGAGGCTCTCTGTCACTTAAAGGCGTCATAACACAACAACGCTAACACCTCACACCAAGAGCTGTGTAAAAACGCCATCACCAATAGTTTGTCCCCAGAGCCTTTTGTTTTAGTGGTCAATAGAGCTTCAGGGCCAAGCGGCCCAAAGGCATTCGATTCCGCTGCCCCCCAGTGATCTAACTCACTACTCAAAAAGGGAAGGAAAGAATGAGATGAGAAGGCGAAGTGATAGGCTCTAAAGTTCGGGACCCCCAGTCCACCCAGATGAACAGGAAGCTGCAATTTCCAAATAGCCAGTCTCTGAGGTTTTCTATCCCATATAAATTCCTGAATGAGACGGTCCAAATCTTTCCAATAACAGTTTTTAATCTTCAAAGGAAGCATGCTAGCCACAAAATTGAGCTTTGGAGTCAAGTTAATTTTCAAGGCATTTACTTTACCCCATATCGACAGATTAAGAAGAGACCATCTGGCCAAATCCATTTTACAGTCTTGAATAACCCTGTGCATGTTTTCATCAACCATAAGCGAGACAGGAGACGTCAGCCAAACGCCCAAGTAGCGTAAGCGCGTATCACACCATTGAAATCCCAAACCGTGACTAGATTTTTATCACATCTGTGTGAAAGTGGTAAAATCTCCGACTTTAGCCAATTGATCTTATAACCTGAACATGCATAAAAATCAGATAATATCCGCATCAAACAAGGGACACATCTAACTCCTGAAGCACCAACAAAAGATCATCTGCATACAGCCACGCCTTCTCCACAACACCCCAGCAAGCAACACCATGCAAATCAGCTTCATTTTTGATACAAATAGCCAGAGGTTCAAACTCCAGCAAAAACAAAAGAGGCGACAACGGACACCCCTGACGAGTGCCCTGTCTAAACTAAATGACTCTGGGATAACCCCGTTAGTCTTCACATCCGCCGTTGGATTGGCATATAAAAGTGCAAGCCAAGAAATTAAATTCTCACCAAAATTCATCTCTCTCAGTAATGAATACAAATAGTCCCAGCAAACCCTGTCGAAAGCTTTCTCAGCATCAAGGGAAAGGACAGCAGCCCCACAGTCCATCGCACCAGCAATCTCCATGGTGAGCAACAATTTTCTAATGTTACTAGACGTACGTCTGTTTTTCATGAATCCAGACTGTTCCACATCAATCAATTTAGACAAGAATTTTTCCAAACTTAAGGCCAGAACATTAGCCAAGATTTTATTGTCGGTATTGATAAGACTGATGGGACGGTAACTGGCTGGGAGACTGCCGTCCCACCCCTTTTTGAAAAAAACAGAGATAGAAGCATGACTCGTACTTTTAGGCGGAGACCAGTCCAACCTACAAGCAATGAACACATCCTTCAAAAGTTCCAGTGCCGAATTTGGAAGAATCCTATAAAATTCACACGGAAGCCCATCAGGACCTGGGGATTTACTATCATTCAGCTTTGAAATAGCATTTTTGATCTCATCAATGGTCACTGCTTCACCTAGAAGGCAACTTTCTAGATCCTGAACCTTAGGAAGATTAACATTTCTGAAGAAGTCCCCCCCTCTGCCAGAGATACCAGCCTCATTGCTGTACAACGTCATATAAAAGTTACGAAAGACAGAATTGATTTTCCTAGGATCAAATGTAACTTGACCTTCCCGATCAACAACAGAAGTAATAGCAGACTCCGAAAACCTCTTTTTCAACATGTAAGCAATCCATTTATCGCACCGCTCTCCTTTTTCAAAATATGTACAGCAAGAGTAGAATAAACTACGTTCTGCCCTAAGCGACAAGATGTCCTCCATTTCCTTCTTTAACTTTTTCAGTGTCCCTACTTTCGCTGAATTAGACAGGTCAAGCATTACATCCTTAGAAATCTCACTGATTTTGTGATCAAGTTCCAATCTGTTTCTCTCTTCTCTTTTCCGTTTTCCACTATACAACCCAAGGCAAATACCATGCTTACAACATTTAAAGCTCTCCCACAAGGTCGCCAACTGGATCTCATCTGAACGATTCTCTGCAACAAAATAATTGGCTTCTGATACAATTCGCTCTAAAATATCATCATCCAACAAAATCGATGTATTCAGTTTCCATGAAAACGACCTGTCACGCTGAAATTTCAGATTCAAATGTATCTCCACCTGGGCATGATCACTCAGTAGAATATTACTGATTACACAGGAGACAAAACTCTCCATCACCGTCCCTCCCGTAAAAACATGTCTAGTCTGTAATACATCCCATGGGCGCCCGAAAAGAAACTGTACATCCTGGTTCATGAGTCGCCAATTGTCTTTCAAGTTGTGTTCCGCCAAAAGTGTCAAGAGAGTCCTATGGTGATGGTCACTCCGTGCCATCCTTCCGACCTGACTTCGGTCAAGGAAAGGGTCAATAACAGTACTGAAGTCACCTCCAAGAAGAATATTAGGTGTGTCAAATTCTAAAAGAGTCTGCGCAACCATTCCAAAAAAAGAGCCGTCATCCACTGTTGGAGCATACACATTGGAAAGAGTCACAAGAACCCCCTGAAACTCAACCAACAAGGCAATCATTCTCCCATCCTTATCAGCACGCTCTCACACAATTTTCATGGGTACTTTTTTCCGTAGTAAAATGGCCACACTCCTGGCCCTTGAAGTGAAGGAAGAACCAAAAGCAGAGCCAAACCACTCCTTTGTCAACTTTGAAATTTCATCACTTAAAATGTGTGTCTCTTGTAAGAAGCATATATCCGCATTCATTTCACGAAGCATTGTGAACACTTTCTTCTTCGGGATATTATTAACCCCATTCACATTCCATGAAACAACAGAAGGATCTCTAACAACCCCACTGTGATGCAAAGAAATCTCAGAAACCGCCGTAGAAAAGACAGAGAAAGAAAAGAAAGAAGAAAGAAAAACCGAAAACAGGAGCAAAGAAGACAGGGTGAGCTATCCGTCCTGCGTTTCCTGTGCAGGGGCGCTTGACGTTTGTTGGTGAGCTGCCCGAGTTGCTTCACTGGTACAGTACGCCTTCCTTGTGCCCAGGCCTGCTGTGACCCCAAATCTGCTGGTAGGCAGGTAGGTTTGTTAATTGTAAGTCTTTTTTCTGTTTATGGTGGGAATTCATTAAAGTTTATCTCCTTCTTTTCGGGTACAAAGGTCTTGATGCTGGCGTGCCGGATGGAGAGGCACGTTTCTAGGTAAGAGGAAGTGCAAAGCACAGCACCTTTATTGTCTTTTGAAGCTAACATATGTTTTCTTCTTTTTCTCCTCACAGACCGCTGTGGTGCTGCGAGCGGATGAGAGCGCAATGAAAAACAGTCCCCCGGAATCTGTTATGGTAGTACAGCGCTGTGTGGTTGTTTAATATTGAAAGCAAACCTGAATATGTCTCTTTTATTTTACAGATGTTGCTGTGGTGCTCCGGATGGAAGTGTGGCATAGGGCGATGGAACTCAGGTAAGACTGATGGAATTCAATGTTTTGGAAGCGTGCGTTCTAATATTGTTTTTCCCTTTCTCGTTATTGCTGGTCGCAATGTTCGAACAGCAGCTGTGATAGCGGTTCGCCGGAAGTCCTTAAGCTAGTACTCACAGGTGAGTGATGTTTCTTCTTCTCTCGGTTTCCACAGATTGCAACCCAGTTAAGATGCTGAGTGCTGGATGTTGTTTTCTCAGGTAAGACAGAATAATCTTGCTCTTGTTGTTGCAGGTTTACAGGAAGATGCTGAAGACCAGGAGCTGGACACAGTGAGCGTCACGCCGCTGGTTGCAGAATAACACAAAGCATCTTCTGCAGTCAGGGTGTGGTTTATATAGCCCAGGTAAAGTAGTACCAGAGAAAGTAGTTCCAGGCTTGCCACACCCAAAACACTAGACCGCATGGCTTGGTTCTTAGAACTAGACTGTGTGGGTGCTTCCATGTTGAATTTAAAGGCCCATGTACATAAACGGGACCTAGTTTGAACAACCCTTCTTTCCTACATATGAGCCTGGTGCCAAAGGCGCCAGGACTGGCTCCAGGAGCCCTTTTGCAGTGGTTTTAAGGCACTCAGGGTTCTGGTGGGAGCCTGCTTGTGGCACAACTTGTGCCCCCTCACAGTGGTCATGACAGCACCCCCCCCCAGGCCCCTCTCATGGTATCCTTCCCATCCGGTCTGAGTTTGGTTGGGTTATCCAGGTGAAACCTCTTAATCAGACGTGGTGCGTGAATATGTTCACTTGGTTCCAAGTTCTGTCTTGAGGCCTGTATCCTTTCGAGTCCACTAAATAGTATAGCTTAGATTTGGTACGTTTCGAATCCAGGATGTTTTTAACTTCAAATTCAAGCTCTCCATCAACTAGCACAGGTTTTGGTGGTGTTAAGACTGGTTCCTGGTTGTACAAGTTTTACAAGTGACACATGGAACACCGGAGGAATTTGCTTGCTTGGTGGTAAGGCTAACTTGGCGGCCACCGGATTTATCACCGATTCGATGGTATAGGGTCTTAGATATCTTGGACGAAAGGTAAGGGTACCTTTTATGGGCACATGTTTTGATGCCAACCAGACTTCGTCTCCAACTTGGTAATCGGGAGCTTTCTTTCGATGCCGGTCTGAGAATTTCTTTTGTCTTTCTTTGGCTTGCAGTAAATGTTCATTTGCCCTTTTGAAGGCTTGGGTTATATTTGTGTGTAGAGTCTTTACCTCTGGCATTTCCAAGGTCGTGGGGGAGTCTAGTTCAGAGGTACGTGGATGTCTTCCGTATATTGGCCCTCATTACAAGTCAGGCGGTGGACCATGGTGCTACTAGCACCATGGTCCATGCCGGATTCCGCCATGGTGGATGGCGGAATTACCGCCCCATTCCTAGGTGAGTGGGGCGGTAATTCCCCATTCACCATTTGCCCTTCCCCATTCCCATTTTTGCTCCATAGGGCATAATGGGGATGGGGAAGGCGCTAATTACGGCACCGTAAATTACAGTGCCGTAATTAGCACCAAGGTCGCTTAGCGCCTTGGACTTTAACACCTGCAAAAAGCAGGCGTTAAAGTGTGAATCAGGCGTTAAGGGTTAACGGCGCCGACGGCGCCGTTAAACCCTTAACACCTGACTTGTAATGAGGGCCATTGTGTAGAACAGGCTTAGTCTCGTGCTGGTGTGTATGGAGTTATTGTATGCATATTCCACTATCCATAACAAGTCTTTCCAATTCTCTTCCACTTGATGCAGCATGCAACGTAGATACTGTTCTAATGTCTGGTTTGTTCTTTCTGTTTGTCCATTCGTTTGGGGGTGATGGCTAGTGGATAATCGAACATTGATTTGTGCCATGGTACAATATTTCCACCAGAAGTTGGATACAAATTGGCTTCCACGATCTGAGATTAGGGCTGAGGGGAAACCATGCAGTTTTATAATCTGTTCAAGACATGCTTTTGCCAGACTGGTAGTGTTAGGAAGTCCTTAGAATGGAATGAAATGTGCCATTTTAGAGAACAGGTCTACAACCACCAGAATGGTATTAAAACCTTGGCAAGGAGGTAAGTGTGTAATAGAATCAAGAGAAAGAGTATGCCAGGGAGCCGATGGAATATCCAGTGGTTGTAGGAGGCCAGCTGGTTTCTGTTTTTGTGATTTATTCTGTGCACATATCCCACAGGATAGAACGAATCGAGTAATGTCCTTTCACCAGGTTGGCCACCAATAATTCTGTTTAACCTTGGCTAGAGTCTTAGCAATTCCGGGATGGCCTTCAATCAGGGAATCATGATATCCAGACATGACCAATTATTGCAGATCTTTATTTGGTAGATATAATCATTCCTTGTAGTAGGGTAATCCATCCAGAACTGTGTGATGTTCATTTTGGGAATTCCATTTCTGCAAGATCTCGGGGTTCATTAAGGTTTGAATCTTATCTTGAAGTTCACTGAGAGTCAATGTGGTGGTGAGTCCCTGTAGTTTATCACTTGGGATGATGGCAACAAGGTCCAGGGTACTGCTAATTTTCTCTTCAACAGCCATAAGAGACAAGGCAATCGGCCTTGCCATTCCGAACTCCCGATCGATATGTTATTATGTAATCGTATTCTGCGAAGATCGTATTCTGCGAAGAATAGAGCCCATCGCAACTGTCGTGATGATTGGGCTTTTGTTGACTTTGGGTATTGAAGGTTTCGGTGATCTGTGATTATGTGATGGTATGTCTGGCACCTAATAGATACTGCCGCCAGGCTTTGAAGGCTGATTTTATTGCCAACAATTCTTTGTCTGTAACTGCATAGTTAAGTTCTGGTGGTGAGAATTTACGTGACCAAAAGGCCACTGGGTGTAATTGGGCTGTGTCTGGATCTCTTTGAGAGAGAACTGCTCCCATAGCTATGCTGGAAGCATCAGTTTCCACTACATTGGGGAGATCAGGGCGAGTATGTTGTAAAATTGGCGCAGAGGTGAATCTTTTCTTGAGTTCTTGAAAAGCCTGTTCTGCCTCTTCAGTCCATTGGAAGTTTTTGTTGTTTTTTTCTCAGTAACAATGTGATTGGGTGGACTATCCGTGAGAAATCTGGAATAAATCGGCAATAAAAATTTGCAAAACCGAGCATGCTTTGGGTTCCTTTAAGTGAAGAAGGTGACGGCCAATTAAGGATGGCATCTAGTTTGTGTAAATCCATCTTGTCTCCCTTTGGCTAGAGAACAAAACCGAGGAACTCAACTTCTGTGACATGGAAGGAGTGTTTCTCGAGTTTAGCGTACAGTTTGTGCTGGCGAAGTTTTGCAAGGACTGAGAGAACATGTTCCACATGCTCTCTTTCAGAGGGGGAATACACCAGGATGTCGTCAATATAGACCAGGGTACAGACATCGATTAATTCCCGTACTACATCATTCATGAAGTATTGGAACACTGCGGGAGCGTTGCACAGCCCGAAAGGCATTACCTGATATTCGTACAGGCCATACTTGGTGCCAAATGCGGTTTTCCATTCATCCCCTTTCTTAACACGTACAAGGTGGTATGCTCCTCTGAGGTCTAGTTTGATGTAGATTTGGGCATCCTTGACTTGGTCCAACAGTTCCGGGATAAGGGGCAAAGAGTAGCAGTTTGTTACTGTGATTTGATTAAGTGCGCAGTAATCGATGCAAGTCCTCAAATCTCCTTCCTTTTTGGGTACGAAGAATAAGGGAGAGGCTGCCAGTGACTTTGACGGGCAGATAAACCCACCAGCCAGGTATTGCTCCAGATAGGACTTCAAGTGGAGATTTTCGGTTTCCGTAAGTGCATAAATTCGACCACAAGGAATCTGTGCGCCAGGTATCAGGTTGATCGGGCAGTCATAGGGCCTATGTGGCGGTAATGTGTTAGTCTGTTCCTTCTGAAAAACATCTTGATAATCCTGATATTCTTTTGGTAAGGTGTCCATTGGTTCCGCAATCCCCGATGCTATTCCTTGAACAGATTTCAGGTTTGGCTGTGGTATTGATTTCGGGTAGCAAGTGTGGGCACATTCGTCAGTCTCTTTGCACGCCAGTCTATGTGGGGATTGCGAGTTACTAACCATGGCATCACTAAGATCAACCGGAACTGAGGAGCTTTGATGAGGTCAAACGTGATTGCTTCTTGATGTCCATCCTGACACAGAATGGTTAATTCTGTTGTGCATTGGGTTATTGGTCCGAAGCAATTTCTGTACCGTCAACGGTAGTTACCTTTTCAGTTGTTGGTTTTGTGCATAAGGGAAGTCCCATTTCTGTTGCCAGATCTCGATCTATGTAATTACCAACTGCTCCGCTATCTAGATATGCCTCTATGGCATGCATCCGTGATGGTCGCTGGTGATTCATCAAGGTTACAGGTAGGACGAAATGTGAGGTCTGTGACTCATCCTTCTCACTCGACAAACAGACCTCTAGTCTTGCCTGGCCTGGTAGTTTTCCTATTCCTTTCCATCATTTTCTTTCACCTTCCTTGGAGGTTTCACTAGGCATTCTTTGAGGTAGTGACCCGATTTACTGCAGTATAGGCATAACTGTAGCTGTCTCCTCTTGTCTCTTTCAACCTTGCTTAAAGGGGGTCGTACTCCTCCAATCTGCATGGGTTCTGTGATATTTTCAGATGGACGATGAACATTATCTTTTGAACGTATGTACATGGCACGATTTTCGAGTCTACTTCGGTCTGTTTTTCGATCCTGTAATATGTTGTCTAACTGAACTACCAGGTTGATAAACTCTGCACAATCTTTAGGTGGGTCTACCACTTGAGCAAGGACATCCTTCAGGTCTCCTTGTAGGCCCCAATGAAACAACATAGTTCTTTTATCTTTTATCTTCTGGCCACCTGCTTCTATAACCAGTCTATTAAAGGTGGCAATAAAAGTCAACAAATCTTGATTCCCTTGGCGGAGGGACAGGAGTTCGTTATCAAGAGCTTGCCCATGCAAGTGTCGAGCAAATAACTTTTCCATCTCCTGTTGAAACCCCTGAAGTTCTGCAGTAATGGGTCATCCCGGCTCACTAAAGTTACCGACCAGTCTGCGGCACTTCCACTCAAATATGATAACACAAAGGCCACCCTCACCTGGTCATTTGGGAAAGCCACAGAGCTACAAAGAAAATTAAGGTGGCACTGGTTCATGAATGTTGTGTACCTTCTGGGGTCTCCATTAAACCATTCTGGTGGTGCCAGAGGTACTGCTCCCGGCAACGTTATCTGTACTGGATTGACTGATGATGGTGTAGTGATGGATGGGGTGAATCCGGGCAATGGAGCCTGCTCCACCTGTGTTTTAGTAGCTGTTTGCTTAATTCATCAGTGCAGTCTTTTGTGACTATTAACTCTCGTTTTAAGGCATTGGTTTCCTGTCGGGCTGTGTGTACCTCGGCGTGTAATTGTCCCAAAAGCTGGGCTAACTGATCAGTTTCAGATGTCTCCATGGCGCCCTGGTGGATAAGGTTTAAAGGCTTCATGTTCTGTTACGCTCACCTGATATCCCCGGGGGCGTCTGGAAGACTCTGAGATCTGGAAACCTGGATTCGTAGTTGCACAGTGCTGAATAATGAATCTGCAATTACAGAAGGGAGGATTTGCGATAAAAGTCTCTAATGGGTGAATCTCCCACCTCCCTCTGACCGATTCCCTTACCACTGGGTTCTTTTCTCACCTTAGTTATTTGTAGGGTGAGCTATCCGTCCTGCGTTTCTTGTGCAGGGGCGCTTGACGTTTGTTGGCGAGCTGCCCGAGTTGCTTCACTGGTGTAGTACCCCTTCCTTGTGCCCAGGCCTGCTGTGACCCCGAATCTGCTGGTAGGCAGGTAGGTTTGTTCATTTTAAGTCTTTGTTCTGTTCATGGTGGGAATTCGTTAATGTCTTTATTTCCTTCTTTTCGTGTGCGAAGGTCTTGATGCTGGCGTGCCGGATGGAGAGGCACGTTTCTAGATAAGAGAAAGCGCGAAGCGCGAAGCGCAGCGCCTTTATTGTCTAATAAAGCTAACCTGTGTTTTCTTCTTCTTCTCCTCACAGGCCGCTGTGGTGCTGCGAGTGGATGAGAGCGCGATGAAAAACAGGCCCCCGGAATCCGTTAAGGTAGTACAGCGCTGTGCGGACATGAATATCTCTCTTTTCTTTTGCAGATGTTGCTGTGGTGCTCCAGATGGAAGCGTGGCGTAGGGCGATGGAATTCAGGTAAGACTGATGGAATTTGATGTTTTGGAAGCACGCATTCTAATATTGTTTTTCCCTTTCTCGTTATTGCTGGTCGCAATGTTCGAACAGCAGCTGTGGTAGCGGTTCGCCGGAAGTCCTTAAGCTAGTACTCACAGGTGAGTGATGTTTCTTCTTCTCTCGGTTTCCACAGATTGCAGCCCAGTTGAGATGCTGAGTGCTGGATGGTGTTTTCTCAGGTAAGACAGAATAATCTTGCTCTTGTTGTTGCAGGATTACAGGAAGATGCTGAAGACCAGGAGCTGGACACGGTGAGCATCACGCTGCTGGTTGCAGAATAACACAAAGCATGTTCTGCAGTCAGGGTGTGGTTTATATAGCCCAGGTAAAGTAGTACCAGGGAAAGTAGTTCCAGGCCTGCCACACCCAAAACACTAAACCGCATGGCTTGGTTCTTAGAACTAGACTGTGTGGGTTCTTCCATGTTGGATTTAAAGGCCCATGTACATAAATGGTACCTAATTTGAACAGCCCTTACTTCCTACATATGAGCCTGGTGCCAAAGGCGCCAGGACTGGCTCCAGGAGCCCTTTTGCAGTGGTTTTAAGGCACTGAGGGTTCTGGTGGGAGCCTGCTTGTGGCACAACTTGTACCCTCTCACAGTGGTCATGACAGATTCCTTTTCCTCTGCTCTAAGACAAAGGAGAGGAGAAGGGAATTGGTAATCTTGATGCTCACAACGAGCCTGCTCTAATGGAAACAGAGGGTGTCACGGAAATTCTTCCTGAGCCCGTGGGGCCTGGGGAGCCTGCTGTTTCTTCTTTGAAAGTCCTTCCTGAGCCCATGGGGCCTGGGGAGATTGTTGCATCTTCAATTTCTTCATCACCGTTAATCGATCCTGCTTCTGTTTCTTCATTGTCTTCAGGGAATGACAACACTTTGTTCTCAGATCACACCATACCTGGAGTCTCAAGGTATAACCTGCAACCACGGAATCGGATTTAGATTTAGAGTTGCTGACATTTATGTTAATGTAAATAGATTAGGAAAGTGCAGTTAGGCTGTGCCCACAAGAAACCCACAAGAAACCACTGTTGAGCCAATCCCTCATCATTCCTTTGCTGCATCAAATAAGAGACAGGTACTGGCAAAGTTACCTTAAATCAACATAGGCCACGTGGTTAGGGGCCACCGACGGATGAACTAAAAAAGACTAACAGTGAGGCTTCTTAACAGACGCTGAGAAACAATGCCCATTTTAAAAGCCACTCGTACTAAAAAGGATGTTGGTCACTTGTTTGATGATGAATCTGCCCATCAAGGGTCATGGTCTCTGAAGACCAAATGGTTACTGGTTACAATAGCAGTATTTATTATAATTATATTGACAATGGGGTTTTGGTATCTAGAAAATGCACATCCACTTGATGTTTTGTTACCAACTGCAAGTATCTCCACTGTGTCTCCACCTTACATGCATTTGCACACTCTTCCTCCTCGTGACCTCCAACATAGAGAGGGTTATCATAATAACACTCTTTTGATAATTATGAATGCAACCCAGGCCATTCTAAATAAGACAAACTGCTGGATCTGTTCGCATTTGCCGCAACATGGGGAAAAGGGACTTGGGTGGTATATACATCCTCTTCCTTTAACCACTGCCTGTTATGCCTCACTCAGGGCATTATTCTTTGGCCGTTGGAATAATTGTGTCACTGGGAATTTTGACGGGACTAATCTTAACGAATTTGAGAAACAAGTCTTAACACCTTTAGGATGTTCTTTGTTTGCAAATAGGAGCAAGCTAAATGTTGCTCCTATTAGGCCTTCTGACAGACTCTCTAGACCTTTTCAATCATTGATTTCCTTTAAGATGGCTCCCATAGGCAATAGGGATGCTATGACTCCTTCCAATACCATCAATCATAGTCCAAACTCGATTCTATTCTGCATACAAAGGAAAGGTTCTCAACCAATGGGCACATTTGAGGAAATACACATATTGCAGTTTTAACTAGTGAGGATAGACCTTTGAATGTAGGAGATCCTGTTTACTTGGGTTGCTGCAATGAGGCATATCCGTGGTTACCCAGGGACTGGGAAGGTACTTGTTATTTGCGTATATTGTTACCAGGAGTATATGTTTCCACCACCGCTGAAATCTCTACAACTCATCCCAGGCGGTATGGGGATGTTGATACTCCTTCACAAGTCTTTGGTGATGTTGCCAAATACTTCGTGCCATTCTGGGGACAGATAATGAATTCTGAAGATATAAGGAGATTGGCAAGGGTACTGTAGAAAACCATCAATAGGGCCACTGACATTTTGTATAACATGACGTTAGAACAGAAGGCAATTAGATTAGTGGCTCTCCAAAACAGGATGGTGTTAGAGCGAAAGAGATAACTGAGAAAGCAGAAAAGGTTAGCGCTCTTGAGACCTGTGCATGAAAGGTCAGACTTGCTATGATCTTTGAATTGTAAATATAACAACTGGCGGAAATATAAAAAAAGGGTTTTATACCAAACAGATGGAGAGTTGATGCTAAGAGCCATTGCTAATAAAAATTCGGCGCAGATACAGGGATTTTTTAATCTGGCAACTCCCAATATGCAATTACCAATACAAATTAATGGTGTGACAAATGAACAATGGGTTGACTATTATACAAAATTGTACGCATATCCATCTGTTGCTCCAAGGTGCCTGCCATTGTTTCCCAGTCCTACTTTTCATCTGGAATTTGACGATGAGGAGGTTTTGTATTTAATTAATAAATCAAGCATATGTCGAGCCCCGGGCCCAGGTGGCCTTAACAACAGAATGTTTAAACAACACCCCCACATTTGGGCAACTATCCTTTGTAATATATTTCAACATGTGTTAATCACCGGTAAAATTTCAGATTCTTGGCGACGTTCGATAATTGTTCCAATATTCAAGAAGGGCGATCAGTCACATCCTTCCAACTACCGACCAATCGCCCTTCTTGATGCACCTGGAAAAATGTTCATAAGACTCATTCTGAGAGATTTTAATTTCATGGACTACTTCCAAGCAGCAAAGAAATCACTTTCAGAGAGGCTTTGTAGCAGGTCTAGGTACATCTGTCAATTTATATACTATCACTGCAATTCAACACAATCACTTCATGTCTGGGCTTACACTCTACATGGCCTTCGTAGATTTTCAGGCCGCATTCGATTCTATGTCACGAGAGATCTTATTCCAAAAACTGCAAAGAGAGGATTGCCCCACAAATATGTGTGTTCTAATCGAAGCACTACATACTAACACTCAGATACAAGTAAGAACATTGATGAAGGACGATTTGACCCCACTCATTCCAACATATCGAGCGCTGAGGCAGGGGTGTATCCTTGACTCAGCTCTCTTTAATTTCTTCATTATGGACATGAGTGTGGGATTTAAGATTATTGATAGTGACGCTCCTAAAATATGTAATCAACAAATATTGGCTCTATATTATGCAGATGACTTAGTGTTAATGTCAAAGACACCGCAAGGGCTACAACATCTGTTGGATGCTCTATCCAAGTATGCTGAACAGAACGTATTAACTATTAATCTAAATAAAACGAAAATTCTGATTTGAAACAACAATAGAAGGAATGCAAAATATAAACATTGGTCGCTCCAAGGCACATCCTTGGAAATTGTACAGCAGTACACATATCTTGGAGTAGCACTAAGCAACAATAAGTTGGATAAACCATATTTCATGAATTTAGAAACTAAATTGACTACAGCAATGGCTCAATCAGGTATTATTCAGGCAAAGTATGGAAAATGTTCCATTAGCCCCACTATTACATTTTATAGACAAACGGTCACGCCCATGCTACTTTATGGGGCGGAAATAAAGCTATTTACTGAAGTCACCTTGCAGAAACTTGAAGGTCGATATTGGCGATGCGTGTTGGGATTACCCAATTGTGTCCCGGTTGTGTGGGTAAAATAGGAAATAGGTCTAATCTCGCTGTATTCTAGTTACTTATGGCAAGTAATTTCCCTTTTCAGGAAATGTATAATGGCTCCCAACTCAAATATGATGTTAATCATTCTGTCTAGATACATGTTTACAACTAGTCATAAATTTGTACAAAAATTGAATGATAAAGTTATTCAGACCTTAAGTCAAGCTGAAATATCTTTGGAAGTCTTATTGGAAAATCCAAATTTATCGAAAACAAAACTGTTCCAAACTGATTGGATTTGCACTATGGAAATGTGGCAAAAGTATAAAGATTTTAAAAGCAATCCATTTTCTGAAAAGAAATATACTACTGTTGAACCCTATATATTGAAATCTCCATCAGTTTTGCAAAGATGTGGCTTTCCGGTTCTAAGATTTAATTTATGGTTGACAAGAGATGTACAGAATAGACGTGGGCAAATTAATAACCATGACAATGTATGTCGCTTTTGCTTGGACACCCAGAACAAAGAAACGCTGCAACATTTGTTACCCAACTGCAAAATGTTGAATGATTTACGCACATTGCACTTTGAAAGACTGTTAAACAAATATCGTACACTTACCTGTGATCAAATGTGGCAAGGCTTATTTTAAGGCCAAATGACCTCTCTTCGAATTGCTGCTATATATTTTTTGCATGCATTGAAATTAACATAATTGTGTTTTAAGAATAGTTACTCAAATTGATTTACTCTAATTTTAGAATACATGGAACAAGTTACTTACCTGTAACTGTTGTTCTCCAGCATGGGTCTGGCATGGATTCACATGCTCATGAATATTCCCCGTCGTCAGGCTGGGAATCCTCGGTAAAGAAAAATCAGTATCAGTTTCGTTTCTGATCTGTCTTTCGTAGTAGTAACCAATCACTGATCTCTGCGTCATACTGACCACAGCCAATGACTGCCATCTCCCTAAGCCCCTGGCAGCCATCTTCAGATTTGGTAGCACGTGAAATGGCAGTATGACCAAGTGTAGAGCCGCAGAGGGGTAGGCGGGAGGATTCGCATGTGAATCCATGCCAGACCCATGCTGGAGAACAACAGTTACAGGTAAGTAACTTGTTCCTTCTCCAGCATGGGGTCTGGCATGGATTCACATGCTCATGAATAAAAGAATACATAGCAGTACACACATGCACAACCACGGGAGGTGGCAACAGGCTCAACATTAAGCAATACAACAACTCAACATTAAGCATCTCTTACCTTCTCACCAGGCTCACCTTAGGCGAACAGGTTGCGCAGCACTGCTTGGCCGACCCTGGACTCCTCCCTGGAATCCCGGTCGACGTAGTAGAATTTCGTGAAGGTGTGCGTCGACCTCCACGTAGCAGCCCTGCAGATGTCCAGCAGGGGCACACCAGATAGGAACGTCTTGGTAGCTGCGATCGCTCTGGTGGAATGGGCTCTCGGACGGCCGGGCAGCGGTCGGTTTGCCAACCGATGACAGTACATGATACAGCCGGAGAGCCATCTGGAAATGGAAGCCTTTGAGAGAGCCTTCCCCTGATTGACAGGTCCAAAGTTCACAAAAAGTTGTGACGTCTTCCGAAAACTCTTCATGCGGTCCACATAGAACTTCAACGCTCTAGCCACATCCAGCGAGTGCAAAGTCCTTTCAGCCGGCGACGAAGGCGACGGGAAGAAAACAGGCAACACCAAGGTTTCGTTGAGGTGGAAGTCCGACGGCACCTTGGGCATGAAGGAGGGGTGCGTCCTGAGCACTACCCTTGTGTTGTGAAAAGTCAAGTATGGGGGCTTGCAGGAAAGGGCCTGTATCTCTCCCACCCATCGTGCGGAGGTGATGGCCACAAGAAACGCTGTTTTCCACGACAAGAACTTCAACGGAGCTGAGTGCAGAGACTCGAACGGAGGTCCCATGAGCTTGGTCAGCACCACGTTGAGCTCCCACACCGGGGCCGGAGCCTTCACCGGCGGGAATGATCAGAACAGACCATTCATGAATTCTTTCACCAGACGATGAGACCACAAAGACGTCCGTCCCGTGGTTCTGGTGTATCGGGAGATCGCAGCAAGATGAATCTTGATGGAAGCGTGCGCCAGTCCAGCCTTGGCCAGCGTCAGTAGGTACGGCAGTACTTGAGGAGCCGTAATCCGTAGAGGGTTAATCTTCTGTGCATGGCACCAGACAGAGAACCTCTTCCATTTGTGTCCGTAGCATTTAAGAGTTGAGGACGCCCTGGCCTTTGCAAGAACCTCTCTGCAGTCGGCCGGTATGTCGTAACCTCCAAACTCTAACGCTGCAGGAGCCAGGCCTGCAAGTTCAGCGACTTCGGGTCGTGATGGAGGATGGCGCCTCCTTCCCTGGATAGAAGATCCACGTCCACTGGCAGCTTGAATGCCGGGGACGCTGACAAGTCCAGAAGGTCCGGGAACCATATCTGCCTCGGCCACGCAGGTGCGACGAGGATCATCCTGCACCGTGACCTCTTGAGCTGGTTGATGAGCCAGATCAGCAACGGCAATGGGGGGAACACGTATAGAAATAGGCCCTCCCAGGGGAACGAGAAAGCATCGCCCATGCTCCTCGGCTGGGGAAACCTGCTGCCGAACCTCTGGCACTTGGAGTTCGTCGCCGTCGCGAACAGATCGATCTGGGGTGTTCCCCACCGTCGGAAGAGGCGGTCCACTAGATCCTGTCGTAGTTCCCACTCATAGCACGAGCGCAGCTCTCTGCTGAGCGAGTCGGCGATGGTGTTTTTTATTCCTGCCAGATGAAACGGCACCAGAAACATCCCTTGGGCGACGGCCCAATGCCACAGATCCTGCGCCTCCTTGGACAGGGCTGGGGACCTGGTGCCACCCTGCTTCCTGATGTAGAACATAGTGGTGGTGTTGTCGGTGAAGATCCTCACCACCTTGCCCTTGAGGGGCGGAAGAAAGGACCTGAGGGCCCAAAACACTGCACGTAGCTCCAGGACGTTGATATGGAGGGACTTCTCCGTCGGAAGCCAAAGGCCTCTCGCGTGCAGATTTTCGGTGTGTGCTCCCCACCCTTCCAGGGAGGCATCCGTGGTCACTGTCTTCTGGTGGCCCGGGGTCTGGAAGTCCATGCCCGCCATCAGATGCGCGCGGGTGCCCCACCACCGGATCGCTCGTCGGAAGCTCTCGTCGAGTATGATCCTGTCCTCGGAGCTGCCCGTCGTCTGGATCCAGCGAGCGTCCAGGAACTCCTTTAACGGGCGCATCCGAAGCCTGCACAGGTGGATGAGATAAATGCAAGAAGACATCATTCCGCGGAGGGATTTGATGAACCTCACCTTGGCCGCGTCCGCAACCAGCATCCGCTGCACCTTGCCCATGATGGCTCTCGTCCTTTCCTCCGACGGAGAGGCCAGAAGCGCCACTGTGTCGAGTTTTGCTCCCAGAAACAGTGCGTCTTGCGCGGGCACCAGATGGGACTTGGCGTAGTTTATGGAGAATGCCAGGTCCGTGAGTAGTTGGACAGTCCTCGCCGTGTGCTCCGCGGCGAGCTCCCTTGTCTTTGCTCGGATGAGCCAGTCGTCCAAGTAGGGGTAGATGTGGATCCCCTCCAGGCGCAGCCGCGCCGCCACCGGTGCGAGGCACTTGGTGAACACCCTGGGTGCCGACCTCAATCCGAAGGGAAGGGCTCTGAACTGGTAGTGACGCCCTTGGACCACGAACCTGAGAAACTTTCGGTGTCCCTTTAGGATGGGGATATGGAAGTAAGCATCCTCCAAATCCAACGACGACAGGAAATCGCCCTCCTCCAGCTGACCCAGGACGTGCTGGAGGGTGACCATCCGGAACTTCTGTGCCTTGATGAATTTGTTCAGTCGTCGTAAGTCCAGGATGGGACGCCATCCTCCTGTCTTCTTCTTCACGAGGAAGTATCTTGAGTAAACTCCGGAGCCCCGAAGCCTCTTTGGGACGAGCTTGATGGCGCCTTTCTTGAGCATCGCCTTTACCTCCAAGAGAAGCTGAGGGACATGATGTTCCTTCCTGGCCACGGGGGGGACGCGCAGGCACTTCTTTAGAAACTCGAGCGCGTGACCCTGGGCCAGGACGTCCAGCACCCAACGGTCGGTGGAGATGGACTCCCACACGCTGAAAAAGTTCGCCAGCCGGCCTTCCACCGGGATGCTTCGGTGGGGGCTCGACCCCACGGCCGGTTCAGTCCTGCTTCGACGAGGCTTTGCCGTCTTGTCCTCCCTGGCGACAACGGCGGGTCCGCCCGACTTGCCTCGTCCCCTGTAGGCTTCCTGTGATGACGAACGGGCCGCTTGACGGTAGGTGGAATATCCGCCGCCGGAACCTTTGGAGGCACCCCGCTTGCCTCCGGCGCTCCGAAAGGGCGGCCGTCGCTGGAGAACACCAAGAGCCCGGGCCGTCTCCGTGTCCGTCTTGATGGCTTGTAGGGAATCGTCCACTGTTTTCCCAAACAGGTTGCTCCCGTCGAACGGCATGTCCAAAACTCTGGTCTGCACGTCCTGCCGGAAGTCCGTTGCCTTGAGCCATCCACGCCGTGTAAGGCACACGCCGTTGCCCAACTGGTGAAACCCAGTGTCAGCGATGTCCGTCGCTATCGTAATGGCGTGGTCCGACGCCACTTCTCCTTCCTACAAGATCTCTAGGGCTTCCGCCTCTTGTCGTCCGGTAGGAAGTCCAGCAGGGGGGCGATCTTGTACCACAACTCCCTGTCGTAGCGGGCTACAATAGCCAAGGCGTTGGCAGCCTTAATCATCGTCGCTGCCGATGAGATGACTCTGCGTCCCATCATGTCCAATTTCTTTCCATCGCAGTCCGGGGGGGAGGTTGACGTAGAGGCCAAAGCCCCCCCCCGATTTCTTCCTGGCCGCCGCGGAGACGACCGAGTCCGGGGTCGGCTGTGCCCGAAGGCACAAGGGGGCTGTGTCCAGGACCCGGTAATTCTTCTCGTACCGATCCCTTCTCGCAGGCGTTGTGGATGGGTTCTTGAGGAGGGCGAGACCCTCATCCCAGATATCGTCCAGTAGAGGTACAGCGAGGACCGTCTTCCTCTTGGTCTCGCGCCGTTGATAAAGGAAACCTTCCTTCTTCTTCTCTTCCGGGCAGAGCTGGAAAAGCTCGGATGCCCTGGCGATCATGGCATGAAACGATCCAATCTCGTCGGGCGGGGAAGCCCGGGGAGGAGGTGACGACGGAAGATCCTCGTCGTAAACCTCGTCGTCTGTACCCGTCGCGGCCGTGTCCGTCCCCGTATCATCCCCACGGGTCGTGGACGGGGAGGAGGGCTGAGCAGGGCGCGATGGTTGAAAAGGAGGTGGAGGATGAATCCTTCTTCTCTTAGGAGGAGGGCTCCCAGAAGGGCCTGGCTCCGGGTCCCCCGTCGGGAGCGGTTCCTCCGTTGGTGGTAACGGCAATCTCGTCCTTATCTCCGAGCATAAGGACTGTATAGCCAACAAAATGGCCACCTAGTTGTCTTGCAGCACTGGTTGAGGGGATTCCGACGGGCGGTCAGGAGCCTCGTCGGCACCCTCGACGTTCTCGTCGTCTCCTACGTCGGGGTCCCTCCCGACGGGCTGGTCTTCTTCCACGCCAATGCTGTGGCTTAAGACTTCGATCAGCTCCTCTTCAGAGGTTGAGGCCGAATTCACGACGACCTCCTGCCCCTCCTTTTTCTTCTCCGTCGGAGGTTTCACGGGGGTCCTGTCGCTGGGCTTGAAAGAGGACTCCCTCTGGGCCCCGAGTGTAACCTCCACAGGCTGAGCCAGGGCCGCCACGACTGTCTCGATAGAGGCCTTGGCAGGGTGGATCAAGGCTTTCACCACCTTAGGTGCGCTCACCGCCTTCTCCTTGGGGGGAGGGTCACCACCTCGCTCCCCCTCCGATGGGGCCTTCGAGCTCGACCGGGGTCTCTCCAGGAGCTTCGCCGGGTGCTCGGCCTTCCTCTTACCCGAGCCAGAGCGTTGGCTCGTGGTTGATGGCGCCGGGGAGGATGCGCCCTGCCTGGCAACCGTAAAGCCCAACCGTTTGGCGCTCCCGGTGCCAGCGGACTCGCGGTGCTTGGCCTTCTGTTGGGCCCCCGTCGCCGGGGCGCCCTCAAAGGTCTTAGAAGACCGCTCGGACTTCTTCTTTTTCTCGCCTGACGGGCTCTTCCCTTCCAGCCAGTTGGCGAGACGCAGATGGCGGTCCTTCATGGTCCGCTACGACATATTGCCGCAAAACGCACAGTCCTTCTCCACGTGCGTCTTGTCCTCATGCAGGCAGTAGAGGCAAAGGGAGTGTTCGTCCTCCTTAAAGACATTCTGAAGCTGGCATCCAGGGCAGACCCTGAAGAGCTTTCCGGGCGTCGAGCTTCCCTTCTCCTGGGCCGTGTCCGAGATGGGCCTGAGAAACTTCTGGAGTCCTCCAAAAGCGTGGCTCGATGAAATCTTCACCCTTGAGGGGCGTAGAAGAATCCGACACGGGTTCCCGTTGATCGGATAAAGAAACGGTGGAGCTTGAGGCTCTTTTGACCGAAAAAAGAGAGAATTTTCCTATGAAAAAGCGTGAAAACGCACTAAAGCTCGAGAGCAATAGCACGAGGATCCCAACACTTGAACATGCGGTAAAAATCTGAAGATGGCTGCCAGAGGCGGGGCTTAGGGAGATGGCAGTCATTGGCTGTGGTCAGTATGACGCAGAGATCAGTGATTGGTTACTACTACGAAAGACAGATCAGAAACGAAACTGATACTGATTTTTCTTTACCGAGGATTCCCAGCCTGATGACGGGGAATATTTAGGAGCATGTGAATCCATGCCAGACCCCTTGCTGGAGAAGTATAGATTTTAATTAATGAGTTCAAGATTGTGTTTTAAGAAATGCCAAATCTTAAATTGTTAAAGTTTTTAATTGTAAAGTTGATTTATCAGCTAATCCACTAAAGGAAAATAAAATAAGTAGCAGTCACAATCATGGCACAAGGAATTACGCCGCCAGAATTACGCCGCCACGACCTTTCTTGCAAATGTCCACCGTACCATGGCCCGATGGAAGCAAACCTTTGAATTCTATGCTGAAGCATTGTCGGCAGACCAAGAGCCAGAGAGGCTGTATTGCTGTTACTCGTGCTGGGAACTCAAGGCCAGACAACATTCAACACTACCCCAGACAAGAATCCAGGTGGGGTGCAAATTGAAGACGGGTAGGGGGGGGGCCTGAAGAGAGTGGCCAAGAAATTCCAAACTATACAGAATATCATGAAGCACAGACTTAAATTCAACAACATGAAGCCATGCGCGAACGAAACAACAAATTCATTCCTACAAACTCAAAAGAACTACCTGCCTCCTGCCCTTTTCCCCCCAACACAGATGAAGCAATCAGGGACATGGCATTGGGGGGGGGGGGGGAGGTGCAGAAACACCTACATACAATAGAAGAGTGCAAAGCAAATTCTACACCATTGATGAAACACAGGATATTGCTAACAGTGTAGAATGTAGGTCAGTGGAAAAAATACATACATCAGGACCAGGCTCCTGCAAGATCAATGTAATACAATGCAGACAAAATGGCCGCTGGTGAAGACCAGCGATGGCAAAACCACATACACATGTTTCAGATGTAGTAACAAACAGCACACAAAGCGAACCACTCAAATTATTATGCCAGAAAAGCTAAAAGTGCTAAGTGTTTGCGATTAGGCCACTTGGCAAGGTCTGTTAGATGAAGAATATAAGGGTTGTGACCCGGGGAGAGGATATTTTCAGCAGGTCCACTTCCACCGAAAAAAAAGGAAGAATATGCGTATCGTGTGTCCGCAAAGAAGCTAAAAATATACCTTTATCTCGGGAGTATAGCTCAGGGGCAACTTTCTCGCCTTGGAAGCAAGACGACACGGAGCAGCACGGTTTCGATCTCTGGGTCCGCGCTTAGAAACCTCTAGTTATTAAGCGCGTTATAAATAACCTATCATACTAATCATACCTAGGAGGAGCAAAAGAGCGTATTCTAGCAGAGCTAGGTGCTGGCTGTTTCCATACTTTTTTCAAAGGAAATGACATGCGAGTGAAACATAAGGGCAGGACAGAACCAGTCACCGCAAGGTCGAAACTATTGGAGCAAGAGGTAGATCGGGTTTAGGAAAAACAGGGAGCAACGAAAGGGACCTATTCCCCTAAACAAAGCAACACTCTATGTCAGGGGTGTTGCTAGGTCTGGAAAAGATCTGGGGATATGCTACTGTAGGGATTGTCGCGACTAGGGCTAGCTAGCCTTTTAGTTGTAGCCCCTGAGCTTCTATCCAAGGCTACAACCAAAAGACCCAGGGCTATACCGCCCACCCCCAGCCTCCTCCTAGCAACACCTCTGCTTACAAAATATCACACTATTAACTACTGAAGAGGCCACACAAAGATTCATAGACTGAGTGAATGCTAGTGTGTGGTTGCTTTAGCATTGATTTAGTCCTTAATTGGCCTCTGAGTTTGCCCCTAGGCGGAAAGGGGACAAATTGCAAGGTCCAGTACACCACCATTTTACGTAGATTTTCTGTTCCATATGGAACTGAAGGGCATTACAGGAGTTGAATATTTCCAAGACAACATCCTCATAGACGGTAAGACAAAAGAAGAGCATAATGACATCCATGACAGGATCGTGGAAGGATTAGGAAAATGTGGGCTGCCTTTCTGTAAGGAGAATTGCTCCTTTCTACAAAAACAATTGGAGTGCTTGGCATAGTACCTGTCGGACGTATTGGCATAGTTGACCTAATGCCAACTTGACCTACTCCGATTTGACCCCATCTTTTTGGTCGAATTCGGTAGGTCAAATGGTATATTTTAATAAATAAAAAGTTGTGGGATGGGGTTATGGAATAGGTTGAGGTATACGGAAGTTGGGGGGCGGGGCTGAGGGGAGTCTCACCCCAGATTTAGGTCAAGAAACATTTGACCAAGAAAACTAGGTAACATTTTCAGTAGGTCAAGCTTTTTAGGTCAAACAACCCATATCCTGTGTTAGAAGAATTCAGCCCCACGAAGAATAGCCTTGTAAAATGCGCTGTCGAAATACCAACACCCGCAGACTGAGAACAACTCTGGTCTTCATGGGACTAGCTGAGTATTATGCAAAGTCTCTCAAGAACTTTTCCACCAGCACAGAATGCATATGAGCACTACTTCATCAAGAAGATCACCATAAGTGGTCTGAAGACTGAGAAAGGGCCTTCATCGCAGTGACGGAAGCCGCTGATCCACCCTGCATGAGCCCCCTTGACTTTGAGTTGCCAACCATTGTGCCAGTCGAAGCCAACGCCTTCGGACTGGGGGATGGCATTTATGCAAACGACAGCAAGTGAAGCAGAAACATAGCGCCTGTCTCCAGATTGCTCCCAGATGGAGAAAGACAGTACCCAGTCATCCAGAGTGATGCTGGCTTGCGCGTGGGCAACACATCCCTTTTGCACATACCTGTGGGAAAGGCACTTACACCTTCAAACCGATTACAGACCACTAGTGAGCATGCTGCTGCAAATTCTGGGAACCTCACACTCTGCTTAGCCAGGTTGGCATCTAAAACGCAGGAGTACAATTACACCAACAAACACATTCCAGGTTGACAATGCAGTCAAACGGGCAGAACTACTTGTCGAGATTAACCATCAAACATGATGAAAACACTACATAGTTCATAGGCAAAAGTGTGGGTGCCAGCATAAGTGTTGCAAAAACTCAATGTCTAGGGACAAGCATCCAAGAAGAATGGACAGGCCATTCAGAAGCAGAAAACACACTTGCAGCATAATGGACTTTGTATCAGTGGCGGAGGCAGCTTTTGGTGCTAGGGGGCAGATAATAGGGTGACAGCAGTGTGCTGGGGGATGACCTGGGCCCCATGGGAGAGCCAGGAGGGGCGGCTGCTCCCCCCCCCCCCGTCTCTGCCACTGCTTTGTATCAAAAGGACGGCTAGCCAAAAAAGCAGTATTGCAAAGTCTTCAACCATTCTGCAAGATAGCGAACCAACTACATACGAGTGGAAAGCTGTTACTAGGAACCTACAAAACGGACTCAGTAGCATCATTAAGAGAAACACTGGGACTTAATGCCCATGAAGGACATCTACGAAAGACATTGAGAAAAAGATGACCAAGGAACCTCTATCAGTGACCACGCATGGACCAAGACAAGGATCCAGCAGTGGAACATTATTGTCAAGAGAGGGACACAAGCCCATCTGCAAGCAGACCACCTTCACAGAACATGGAGTGGGACAGAAAAGTCTGGTAGAAAATAGCCATAGACTTCATCAGAATTATGGTACATGGATCGGGAGCAAGGATTTGCCGTAATCCCCACAGATTATGCATCCAAATTCATGGGAAACACGGCAGCACATACAACAATTTCCTCCCTCAAAGACATATTTAGCAGAGACGGGGCACCAGCATAACGAGTTATGATAATGCCGCTACAAGATGAGAGGTCCTAGGAGAAATGGGCATGTTATGTAACACCTTTGCCTGGCCCTGGAACCCTACAGCCCCTGCCACCCAGCCCTTAACCTTCTATCTCTTTAATACAGCAACAAGGGCTTGCAAGCACACGAGATAGAAAGGACGAGCTCCCAATGAGGCACCACCATGTTATCAGTATCATCAATGCTGCTTGTCTTGGAGGCTCTCCCCACACCAAATGCAATACCATGGGCCCCGGCAAGTTGAAGGGTTGCAAGCATGGGTACATTGTAGAGTAAGGCAGTGGTGGCGTGACTGGGATCTTCAACCAAAGACTTCTGGCCTTGTGTTAGTAAGGGCAACTGTCACTAATTGTACTGCTGTGTATCTAAAATAATGGTTTTGTAGACAAATGACAACTTCAAAGCAAAAACAAAGAGGTGATGGCTGGAAGGTTAGAATTAATCTTAACTTCTGGCATTGCTCTGGTCAACTCTCCAGACCATCGTTCTTCACCTAGCAAGCCATTACAAAAGGGGAAAAATCATATGCAAATTGGGCTTGGACCCACCCCCAACAGTGCAGCCAGCCTGAACAGCTAGGTCACATCCGTTCTGCACTAGACCGCACGCATCCCTAGAGATGTTTCAGCCTCACTGGGTGTCATCAGTGAGGAGTAGCTTGGGTCTCTAGGCCCAGCAGGCACGGGACCCACGTCTTGGCATACCCGTCCCACTCGGAGTGAAAAAAGAAAAACAAAGAGGGGATGGCTCCATAGCATAAATTGTCCCATGCCCACACTAACAAAGTCTAAGAACATAGCAATGCAAGTTGAGCATCTTTCTGGTTTGTCGCCCCAAATGGTGTGAGTATTACACAGACGGTCCCTTCACCACCTCCAGGGGAGGATTGACAACCTTTGGCCTAAGCAGGAAGTACCATTTTCTGGCCCATATTTCAGTGCTCCAAGCCACAAGACTGAGGCCCCAACTTCCAGAACAGCAAAACTCAATATTAACCTCTCCTCCAGCCACACATTTTCAAATATAGATAGTAAAAGTCATTTCCATTACTTTGCTTTTATCCAACACATGTTTAGTTATGCTTTTGGTTTCTTTGAGACCTTGCCCCTGGGAACATCTGCCGTATACCAGAGTAAAACGATTTCCCTAAAATATTATAATTTGGTGAAATGGGAATGCAGGGATTTGATCCCAGGTTTCCTCATGTTCAAGTTTGCAATTCGACAGCAGGTGGCATCTCCTCCCATCCCATCTTTAGTTTTAGACCAATCCAAAGAGGTGGGGAAGTTAAACATTTGTTGGTAGAGCTGAACTGTAGCTGAACCAGGGTTTCTGGCTTCACTCTAAAAGCCAAACATGAGCTGGCACAGCAAAAGGCCCATACCTGGCTTTCTGCCTCCCCAGCCTACAATACAAAATCCATACCGGGTACCTTGTCTACTGCCCGCCAACAACCTAAACACCCCCACTTGGCATCCTGCCTCCCTGCCAGTAAGCATTATAGAAATTGTTAATATTATAATTATTAATGGAATAACAATATGAGTGAGAATTTTCCTGATTGATAGTTAAGCAAAATAAGGCACAATGATAAAACGTGATTTGCTCAGGATCACATAATGTGTGAAGTGTGGAATGCTGGGCTTTGAGACCTGGCTTCCTGGACCCATAATTCCCAATTTAGACAGCAGGGGAGACTTTTCTTCTCCTATTCCATCTTCCATATTAGAACCTACAAAACACTTTCTACAAAGTTGTAATCCAAGGGTTAAACTAGTACACTGTTCCATAAATCTGACATTCAAAGCAACAAGTCGCAAGATAAAGCACCCTGACAAAATATAGGAAGAGTCTTAATGGAAACAAATGTTCACAAATCAAGTATGCATCACTTTGTCAGAAAAATAAAGGGGTCAATCCAGGCCCACAATCGAGTTCTATATTGTCTTTTAGGGAAGTACTGCTATGAACGTAGTCTATGAGCCCTAACAGTGCAACTATCTCGTACACCATTTGAAACCAGTTTGGGGTCTTCCCTTTCCTTTCCTTTCCTTTCCTTTCCTTTCCTTTCCTTTCCTTTCCTCTCCTTTCCTTTCCTTTCCTTTCCCTCCCCAGCGTAGCAAGGAAACAAATACTTCTCTCAGCAAAGTAAAAGTGCAGTAAACCATTTAGTGAAAAAGCCACACATGCTATAGCTAGTGCCAGCTGGTAGCCATTTCTGGAAGTTCACCTCTAATTCTGCGACTTAAAGAAACACAATATCAGTATGCAAATAATCTACTTATTGAATGTTTTGCTGTGTAGCTTTGAATGATGACCGAGGTAGAGTAAAGCTCGGGTGGAATGGACAAATTAAGGAAGGCATGAATATAGTATATTTTTTGTTTTGGAATGCCATGTGCCATTTTCAATTATACCACTAGATGGCAGTATTTCTCAATATTCGACTTTGTTCGCACATCCCGCCAGTAGTAGTCAGTGATCAGTTAAAATCTAGTGAAGATTTTAACAAAACATAAGCACGTGACCAATCTAGAAAGTTACCTTATTGATCTCTGATAATGGGGACGTGTTTTTGAGTATGATTGTGTATAAAATGAATCATGCAATCGAATAAACTGTTTTTTTTTTAAAAATCACATTACATTTTTAAGCCACTTTAATTCCCTTCCATGTCAGCGGTACAAATGGGTCGACATTTTCGATTAGCCGAGTCACCGTTTTCCAAATCAATGAGCTACAAGTTGCAGAATCCCGAGGGAAAACACAGAACTGCGCAGCCACAGTGGTGGAAATGGAAATAATGTTAAGGTGGATGGATGCCACGAGGTCCGGTTTGGGTGAGGAGTGCTGAGGAGGTCCGGAGTTGGCGTTTCAACTCTGCTCAATGGAAATTTTCAAAATAATAGTTTATAAATTGGGCACTTTCTTTCAGGCTGATTCTTTCCAAACTCCACTCTGTACATCAATTCCACTTGAAATCCCTTGCATGATAGTGGTGCACCCAAAATACTGTAATTGTTTGTGCTTTAAGGGATCCATAGACACGCTCTACAGTAAAAGGTCACATGGGTAGCTCAGCAGGTTGAGAGACTATTGCTGAGATGTTATACATTAAAAACTATTAATCGTATGACTTTCTGCAATTCCTTATTTTTTTAAAAAAACAAGTATTAACCCTTTGGAACCCCCACATTAGGAGGATTGATTCGCACGTAGCCTTTCGCAAAGCGACCAAAACGATACTATTTACATAACATAGCTCCTCTTGTGCTGCTTCCCTACTTCTGGCCCTATTTAGGCTATACGCGAGCACTATTTAGTAGGAAAGCGTCTCAGACTGTATTATACTTAACCACCTATGAATGTTTTTTACGTTATTCACCGTTAGGCTAAAAGCACACTGTAATTTTGAGATATGGCTTCTTCTTGAACCACTTGTAAATGTAACTAAAGAAAATCTTACTGTTTGGGCTGCACGTTCAATGTAACCCTGAACCAAGCCCTCTTACAACCTCATGCGATAGCGCCTCGATGCCTGTGGGCTGTAGTGCGCTCTACAAATCCAAATAAATAAATAAAATAAAATGTTTTTGGCCGGAGCATGGGTTGGGCTGGTCGCTTGCTTATATTCAGAGCGTAGGTGGGGGTAGGTCTACTCTATTTTGAAAATCATGAACCCACAGTTTAATTCTCAGTACTGGCTGTCAGCACAACAGAAGCATTTATTTGTGATCAAGCAGTTTGACAAGCGTATCACATCTTTATAAATATAACCTGTGATAAAACACAAAGGAAGTGGCACAAACATTACCGAGTATTTGTGTGGTAGTCTGAGAAAAAAAGAAACACATTTCAAAGACAACTACTGAATGCAAGTTTAAGTAGCCTGTTTGAGTTTGGAAAACAATAGTGGGCCCAGCATGTATAAACCCTGCTTTTTACAGTGAAGGCCACCACCCAAGTGGTAGTCATGGCCCGTTAAGTCCCTTTCAGTTCAGAAGAAAAGAAACAGGCTCAGCAAATAGAACCTACAAACGCACAAGGGACGGCTGAAGTGGAGGAAGAAGGATGGAGCAGATTATATCACCGAGCTCCCAGCTTCCCTCGGCGAAGCTGGGGGCTCTGTGAAGCGTTGTCATGGTTGAGGCAGGCCGGGTCTGAGATCCGGTCAGACATCTGATGCCGGATCTCGATCCAGCAAGAGCCGGCCCATTGACCAGGGCTGTGGCAAGGGGAACCTTGAAAGCACTGACCATTAAATATGGCTGGTTAGTCTTCTAAGGAAGAACTCGCTGTATTTATGTCCAATAAGGGAACTGAAGCACCAGAATGTGCATTGTTCACACAATTTGGCCAAGAGACAAATCTGTGATTAGAACTCAGCTATGCAGGTTTGTTTCAAAGCCAGCAATTCAGCCCTTAAACGTAATTGCCATGTAGGTCAAAAAATATTCCAGATCGAATGTGAAAAACATATACTCGTCACTTGCCCAGGGCTAGTCAACAAAGCACGAGACAAATACAGCTTAGACTGCGACCCATCCACATCCACTCAATGAAATGATACATTATGTATCACTCATTGGTTATGTATGACTGCGTCAACAAAGGTGCCGAGAATAGGCCTGTTACTGTAGATATATTATGCGTTTATTCCCAGCCAAAGAGTTCATAGCATTGCAATCGTGCCTGACCAAATGGTATTCATTTATAGAACGACAGAGTCTGAATGCTTGACAAGTGACTGCCTTTGCTTAAGTCCTACTGACCTTTCTGAGGTCATTGACCTGCAGCCCTGGACTCTACCTATTTTTGTAGCAATCACCTCCATTCAAAGGGGCTACAGCGCTGGTAACCCCCATCCAGCCTCAGCGAGGGTCCAGGGTTTACCAGACCTGTCCACCCCACCACGAGGGGGTGATTGCTTTTCCCAAACTAGGGTTTATCCTGGTTGTGAATAGTTTTATTTATTCTCTTTTTACTGGAGAAGGCTCTGTGCACATTTCACAAGCCCAATCTCCAGTTAAAAAAAGTAGAAAGATGGCCGCTGCCATAGTAAATAGAAAAGAGACTGAATCCCTTTTCTATTTCTACGGTGGCGGCCACATGCGGGAGTACAAAGCTCCTCCTGTATAACAGGTAAGTGGGGAGGTAGGGAAGGGGCTGTGGGAAGGATGCAGGATATCTTTGGGGGTGGGGGCATGGGGAAGCGCAATCTAGATGGCGGCACATGAGGAAAGGCCATGTTTCAAGCCAACTGATTGGTCGCAATAACCTCAGTCATTCCCGTGGAAGCAAACTCAGCTGGATGAAACTTTATACACCCCTAATGCATGAAGGCCTTTGCCAGGAGACTGCAGGAACAAGGTTTGCTTATTTGCTCTCTCCTGCCTAATATTTGTCTTGGAGGGACTAATCGGTCACCTCCCCCCTCTCTTTGGACCAAAGGTGGTCAGTGTTTACCAAAGTGATTTCCAACTGCAAGAAGACACAGGGCCTCATTACAACCTGTCAGGTTTGGACCGTGGTGATTCCGTGATGGCGGTAACAAAGTTTCCGTGTCCGCAAGGTTGCGGAAAGACCGTCCGATTACGTGCTGTCGGTCGCGCGCACCACACGGACGCGGAAACGTTGTTACCGCCATTGCGTAAAAAGCCACGGAAATGGACATAGCGCTGCCACAAGTAGCGCTAAAACCGTGTCCGCCTCTATCGCCACGGACACGGAACCGGAAATACCATGATCGCCAAAACAGGAAACAGAGAGGCGGCCATCATATAAAGCACAATCCATTGCCATCCAGAGTCAGCACAAGCAGAATCCACACTTTGAGAAGGAAAAAGGGACCACCAGCATGTCTGCCAGGATTCCAGCTCAGAGGCAGCGCAAACAGCGCTTTAGTGAGGCAGAGCTAACTGTTGCGGTGGAGCATATAGTGGAGCATGCAGAGATGCTGTTCAGTGCCGATCAACGGCGTGCCACACAGCAGCGGAGGAAGGAAGTGTGGGCGGAAGCAGCACGCAAGTGCACTGCTGTGGGCGTGACTGTGAGGAGCTTAAAGTACTGCCACAAGTGGTGGGACGACCTCAGGCTGAGGGTTCGGAACCTGATCTCCACACACCACCAACGCAGCAGTGGGACAGGATTGAGGACCCCCTTCCCCACTGAGGCTGCAAGCAGGGGAGGAGCGTTGCAGCAGTGTCCTCCACCTTGAGGGCATCCATGGGATTGGGAAGGCTGAGGCAGGAGTGAGCCCACCTGCAGATGCTGGTAAGTGGTGAAACATGAATGCCACATGAGAATATGTTGATGGCATGACTGGGCCAAAGGACCCATTAAACCCCCCCCCCCAAGCAGTGCATGACTGGGCCAAAGGACCCATTAACAACCCCCCCCCCCAAGCAGTGCATGACTGGGCCAAAGGACCCTTTAACAACCCCCCCAAGCAGTGCATGACTGGGCCAAAGGACCCATTAACAACCCCCCCGCCCCCCAAGCAATGCATGACTGGGCCAAAGGACCCATTAACAACCCCCCCAAGCAGTGCATGACTGGGTCAAAGGACCCATTAACAACCCCCCCCCCCAAGCAGTGCATTACTTGACCCATCATGATCCGTATGGCAACCAATATCACTACAATGCATACCCCCAACAAGCAGATACATGTAACTGTCACTATTAAATGATCAACCTGTATGATGCATGTGATGCACCCATCAGGCACCACCACAACACTAATTACATGTCCTCTGTGTCCCCACAGCCGTATCAAGTGACAGTGATACTGCACAACAGCCCAGGCAATCAGCACCAGCACGTGTCCAAGCCACCGCCCCTGCACAAGAGGATGCTGCCAGCAGTTCGGCATCTCTGCCCCCAATACCAACTGCAACAAATGTGCCGGCACCACCACCAACATCCCCAGCGTCTCCACGCTGCCTGAGTTAACACAGGTGCCACGGGAACCCATCGTGCCCACCCAAACCAACACAGAAGGCAGCTGCACTGCAGAGGAGGCGGCCTGTAGTGACAACAGTGCCCCGGCAGAGCACTCTGATACTGGGCCACAGGGGGAGATGCCCACATTTGATGACCTGGGATCCTTCCATCATCTTGAGTTTAGTCCCACATCACTCTGAGGTCCCATGAGGTCACCCACCCCATCTATGGCAGAGCTAAATTCCCGCATGCAGCGGATGGAGGAGCAGCAGGCTACCCTCACCCAGCTGGTGGAGAGGCAGCTCGAGGAATCTAGGCTGCAGAGGGAGTGCTACAGCACGTCAGTGCGTCGCCTATCAAGGTCCATTGGACGCTTTGCCAGCACTATTGTCACCCTGGCACGCCATGTGCGGGAGGGTAATGACAACACCTCCAGGCTCATAGAGTCCATGTTGATTGGGCAACAGGCAAATATTGCACGTATGCCATCTATACCTGATTCTGTGCCATCCAATACCACCACCCCAGCCAGCTCCACTACTGCCAGTCCAAGGAGGCGCTCAAGTCGGCTAACAGGGCTCTCGGGCAAGGATGCACAGGCACAGAAGTGCACACGGAAGTGATGGCACGTGTGTGGGGCACTGCAGGACACACGTGGACTTGAAGGGTGTGAGGGGTGGGTAAGTTTGGGTGGTGGGGGAGGTTGTTTTGGGTGTTTGAACATTGGGGCCTGGGTGGGGGTGGGTACGTTTGGGTGGTGGGTGGCCATGGGTGTACAGCTTCCCTAACCATTGCACCTCCTTCCCTGTTGTTAATTCATCAATATATTATCATTTGAAATCAAAACATACATGTGTGGACATCTATCATTTCATTTGCAGTACAACAAATCATTTATTGTCATCACCATGTCCATGCATTGCTGTGAATGTGCTGTGTCTCAAAAGTAAATGGGAATCAGTTCTTCCTGTGCTCTTTGGCCATCAAGTGGACCCCCACACGGAGGTGGTGCCATCCCATCCCCATCTTCATCTCCATCCCCATCCCCATCCCCATCCCCATCCCCATCTCCATCCCCATCTTCTTCATCTGCGCCTGGGGGCATGGGATGTTCCTGCGCAAGCACAGATTGTGCAGCATGGCACATACAAGTGTGATTTTACCCGTCTTCATTGGGCTGTACAGCAGTGATCCGCCAGATCTGCTCAGACAGCGGAACCGGGCCTTCAGCAGTCCGAATGTCCTCTCAATCACTCCACGTGTGCGGACATGTGCCCTATTGTATGCCTCTTCATGCCTGTTCCTTGGTCTCCGTACAGGTGTCATCATCCATGGCGTGAGTGCATATCCAGCATCACCTACATGGGATGTAGATGGGGGGACATGTCAGTGTTTGTTGTATCATGTCTTCATCAGATGCTGTGCTATTTTGTATCATTGTTCATTCATGCATGTGTGCCATGCAGTGCTTGGAAGTGTTTATTGGCCATCACAGTGGATGTAGCCAAATGGATATTGACCTACACATTTACGTGCATGTGTACTCTGCCCTGCGGGTGACATTTGATTGTGAGTATGGCATAGTGCAGTGATTTGCACACATGGCAGAGCACTCCACTGTAATGAAGTAGTTAATGCAGGACGTCTCATTTACAGGCATCATGTGCATTGGGAGGGCAGTGTCCCATTTGTGGGTGGGTGTTTGCAGTGGCACAAGGTGTATGGGACAGTGACAGTATCGGCTGTGTGTGTCATGTGACAGGGTGTGTATGGGCACACTGTGTTGACCTGTCATGTCTTCCTTTGTGATGTTTAGGATCCGCTGTCTATTTGGTTGATGGCAGGGGGGGTGATGCATGTGCGGTCACAGCAGCACACTCACATTGCTCATTGGCCTGGAGACACACACACCACTTCAACAGGGTCGGAGCATTGTCAGCTGTACTCACCTAATAGCCATGTGTTTTGTCCAGCAAAGCGTTCCATGTACCGTGGCAACGTGGAATTCCACAGTACCATTGAGTCATGGGTTGAGCCTGGGAAACGTGCGCAGCAGTGTGTAATCAGTAGCGTGGCATCACACACCATCTGTACATTCAACGAGTGATACTGTTTTCTATTGCGGAACACCATCTCAATTGCACATGGTACTGTCAGCTCAATGTGGGTGCAGTCAACTGCACCTATGCAATTTGGCATGCCTGCTATGGCATGGAAGGTCAACTTGGTGGCAATGACCTCGGGGAGGGTACGGGGTAGGGCTATGTGTTCCGACACATGGCGCAACAGGGCATCCAGTACCTGTATTAGGATTTTAGAAAAACAGGGTTGTGATATGCCGTGCAGCTCACCGACCGTGTGTTGATAGGTGCCAGTGCCAAGGAAATGCAGCACAGACACAACCTTCAAGAGGTGGGGGGGTGGCGATGTGGGTGTCTATGTGGCTGCTGATGTTGTCCTCAATCATGGCAGTGATGTACAGGATTTTTGGACGGTCCAGCCGGTATAGTGTGTGGATCTGTCCTGGGGTAAAGTTCCAGGGTGAGGCCCTGATGCATGGTATTGCAGGCTGCCTGTGGGGTTGTGCCAGCTGAACAATGGGGTTTGCCATAGGTGCAGAGTTGGCTGGTTGGCACCTGCGCCTCCTCCGCCTCCTCCTCTGCACCATTACTGCCATCATGTGCAGTGCTGCCTGTTGGTTGAGTAGGCCCAGTCCAAGTGCTACTAGAGCTGCTGCCTGCATGGTTCTGTGTTGTGTTGGGCTGTGTGTGGCCCTTTGGTAGGCTCGCAGTGTGCTGCTGGGTCCAGCTGTGCTGATTTGGTGCACCTGTGCCCTGATTCAGTTCAGCAGGCACTGTTTAACGTCACGTTTGTGGTGGCGTCGGTACTGCCACCGTGATCACGGTGTTAACGCCATTTTTCTGGCAGTGTTTCTGTGTCCGCGCTAGTTGTGATGCTCGCTGTGTTTCGTATTGCCGGTAACAGAGGAGTTTCCGTGCAGGTAGATTTTACGGGACCCTTAACTCCGCGGTGGCGGTTGGGGGAGGTGCTATTTCGGGGCCGCGGGTCATGATTGGGCAGACGTGGAAACGGTGCCGGTATGGTTTTACCGGCGGCGTTAACTCCGGACCGGAGTACTTGTAATGAGGCCCACTGTCTTAACCACGTGGTGGTTTCGGGAGGATATCTCAAGGGCAACGTGCTCGCCTTGGAAGCAAAACTACCAGAGCAACACAGGTTCGATCCCCGGGTCCGTGCTTAGAAACATCTGGGTATTAAGCACGTAATAAATAACCTATCATATCAAGCTGAGAAGGAGTAGCTTACACCCTGTGAATGGTGGTATAGTGGGAAGGAATTACCTGGAACACATGCCCATCTGGCCCTCACCAAGGAGACACCCAATGTGTTTCTATTTGCCCCTGAGCATACTGGTAATAAACCCACCATCACCACCCTGAGCTGGTGGTTCAGATTGTAAACTCAGCTGTTTACCAGGCTTCTGGAAGGCCCCTCCTGACTTTGACGGGCGTTCTTCCAGATTCATGCCCTCCTCCTGGGCCACCCTCAAGGGGGAGGTCTCCTAGACACCATCTCCAGGGATGCTACCTGGACCTTCTCAGACATGTTTATCACACATTGCAGGCTATAGGTGTGCTCCTCATGGCTGCCCTCTGATCCTGACATCCTTTCTTGTGTGAATGGCTGTAATGAAAATAAAGGCTATACGTTTGTGCACCACGTCTTTGCCTGCCTTGAAAATGGGCAATAGCTGCCTGTGTACTGCTTTCTGATCCTCATAGTGTAAGGAATGGGACGAGAAAGGGGGGCAATAGGGTAATGTTAATGTTAAAGGATATTTTCACCCCGCACTATCACCAACGGAGTGGTCCCCTGGCGCTCTGGCGGATCTGAAACAAGAGGGGGGTAGGTTAGGCGTGTTAGTAGGGCAAAGTTTGGAGAAGAGCAAGGGAGTTGTGAAGTACTGTTGGCAGCTTCAGTTTGGTTAATACCGTTCGCCGAGCATATTGGTGTGGTATTCGGTTTTGAATCCGCCGTGTGCTGTTGTGTGGGGGTCTGAGTGGTGTGGATGTTGTTGCGGTGTGGTGAAGTGCGTGCGGTTTCCTGCAGCTTTAAGAGGTGTGGTTGTGTTTGGTGAGAGTGTGAGGGGTGTGTGAGGAGTGGTGAGGTTTTTAGTAGTTTTTTTGGGGGGTGGTTGGTTAGTAGCCTTGTTGTTAGGAGAAATTCACTTACCTATAGCGTCTCCATCGAGATCTAGAGAAGGTTGTTTCCTTTCGGTGATTAAGTTTTAGCGTGATACGGTTGTCTCATCTCTCTGTCATTATGCTAAATCAGCTACTTTAGTGTTTCCATCTTTGTATTCAGCTAGCCCTTTCATGCCTTCAATGCGGTTGCTTGCCTTGTAGTTTAAGGAGTCAGTGTAATGGGATTACCTGTAAGTGATCTGGGCATGCCCGAAGAAGGGGCATGGGCAGGTTTCTGGTCAGTCTTCTGTCAGCTTGGATGTGATTCTGCAGGGCAGCGAGGGGGGCAGGTGATGGGAGTCAACATAGGATTAAATTAGCACTATGTCGAATCTTCAGCCACAATGGGGGCAGACCAGGAGAAAGAGGGAACTTGCCACTTGCTCTCTGTTGGGTAGCAGGCAAAACGTATTTTCCAAAGTGGTGTGCAGGGGCACTCAAACAAGCAATGCAATTCAAAACAGTAGGGGAATGAAATCTTCTCTGTCAAGACAGCGAAATTCAATAAAAAATAAGTAGTTAAGTTGTATAATCGACGTCACCATCTCCTGGTGTGAATTCTATGTGACACTTAACACCTCATGGCGAATTTGACTGCAAATGACCTGTACTTTTTATGTCCCTCATGCCATACATATACCATATAAAGCCACATCACAACTATGGGCCATTTCAAAAATAACATTTATTTAAAATACCAAAGGTTTTTCCTCTTCGCACCATACTCAGGCCTTTAATGGAAAGGGCGCTCTGGAATTGCAGAATAATGAAGAACTGGAGTTGACACTTCTGCTTTTTCCTCGATTGAAATTCCCTGCACAGCAAAGGACGTGTAGGGGTCCCAAATATGCATTTGCCTTGAGATTAATGGAAGTGACATCACAGGAAATGGTTTAACAAGGAGTGCCACTCGTCCTTGATACTCCTTTGCATTAGGGAAAGTTACAATGCAAGGAGATGCTAGAGTAAGCCAAGAGACACATAACGTTGTGCTGAGCAATAGGTCAATGGCTATTATTATTATTATTATTATTATTAAGGAACCGCGCTAAAGTTAAAGCACGAGGAAGGGCTTTTAATATAATAGCATGCAATGTAAACAGTGTTACTTATCCAGACTTCCAGCTTTGGCACATAAGGCACAGAGAGATTACATGATTTTGCCCAGGATCACAGGCTTCGTTATTTGGTGAAGCTGGGATTTGAACACCGCCTTCAATATAGGCTCATGCCACATATCTATCCAATACAAATGGGTACTAATATTTGTGAATGTTTAACTTTCCAGAGATAAAATAATACTATCGTTTAAAGAGATGCATGGAAAACAAAATCATGGAAGGGATTGACTAGTTCGTTTGTTCTCTCAAATCTTGGCTGTGCCAGGAGCCCCTGCTTTAGCCGAGCAGCCCACAAAGAGTCCGAAACGCTGCAGCTGGACTTCTTCTGGTACCGCAAAGGCATAAAGACATCACCCTAACCATTGCAACACTCCACTGCCTCCTGGTCAAAATTCACCACCGCACCTTCACCTTCCATGGCGGGGGAGCAGAATCCGACATAAAGATATCCATGCACAACAAGCACTTCAATCCAGCAATGCTGCCTTAGTAACGATGCCAAGCTTTAACCAAAAAGGCCACAGAGGATCTTCCTTATCCTCTGAACCAAACTCTGGAATTCCATATCAAATGTCTGCACACACAGAGAAACCATCTGACCTTCAACACATTCCTGAAAACCTAGCTATTCAACAAAATGGCGGCAAGCTAGGGGTGGCATAGATAAGACAGCACTGCCTCTGCAAAGAATAACACAAACAAACATGACAAAAATCTGCACACAATTTATCAACCAAGGACTATGGAGACTGGGCTCTATCAGGTCGTTCTGCGCGCAACATCTAAGTAGAATCGACAGACATTCGCATGAATATGCAATTGCCCAGCACAAAAGGAATGGCAGATCAGACCCATTCCGGTTGGCTTCCTCTCGCCCTTTAAACCAAACAGAAACAGCAACAACCATTGTTAACAGAGACAAGAACCAAATACTCCAACAACACTGGACCAACACTCCTGAACCAAAAGGATCTCTCTTGCTAACTCATCCCCCTTCCTCAAATCTAACCAAATCTCATCTTTTTCTCTCCCCGCTTTAACTTTTCAGACAATCGACCCTTGCACGCTTCAACCCTTGCCTACAACCACAACACACTGACTGAGCAAGCCCACTTCTCACTTCTTTATCCCTATGACACCCACACATCAGCAACGAAGGAGGTCCTCAAAGTTCTGATTTTAACTGATGGACCTTGGGCTGTCGCTTCTGGATAAAAGACATTCAAGGTTTGTCTTGGTCAATAATCACCTACAATCGCAAAGGCCCTCAAGATACTGGTGCTTCCGGCTTGCAAGCTTCAACGCCACACGATTCACATCTGCCACTCCTTCTATCCCATTAACAAGCCCTCTTCTTTTGTAGAGCCACGCTCAATGAGGCCTCCAAAATCAAACAAGCAAACATCATGAATATAGATTTGACCGTTTTTAAAAGGGAATTTGTTTTGTGAATTCATTTAATTGTCTTAGAAATCGGCATAGATTTGGGAGCAAACTAGAGCTGTGCGGGCGTCTTTCAAATGCAAATGTCGCTCAAACTCAGCTCAGACAAACATTCAAACTTGAAATGGTCGCTATAATTACTAATTTCTCGCTCAAAGCTGTGCCTGCTGCAATGCACCTCCAATGAACAGCCTCCTAATTTAAATGTGTTTCTGATAACCAATGGGCATGTTAGAAAGACGTTAGCAAGGACTCAATATGACACCCTGTGAAAGGTGGTGTGGGACGATAGCCGAGATGCCACATCAACAGGAAGCTGAACATGATTAACCTATTGGCAAAGTCTGTGAGCAAAGGCTGTCAGGCCCTCGTGAGCGGGAGGCCCCATGCTCCAGCACAAGACAAGAGAGCCTTGCTCGAGCCTCGGCCACCATCTACAAACATGTAAGATTCCTTCATGAGATTATCCAGGTAAAACAGAAGCTCAGAACCATTATTCTCAGTACTGGTGAGATGAATCACCACCCTACAAGGCCAGCAAATCGGAAAACATTAGGGAACAGTAAAGAGGAATAACAAAGGTAGCTTTGAAAGTTAGTGTACAACTGGGGCAGAATGCCACCTGGTGAGGATGGGACAGCGCAGGCTTGCTTTGATTTTGAACAATAAAATGTTGTGGGCATTTCTTTTTTTTAAATGGAGGTTTGCTAATCAGACCCTGTTTTCATCATGCTCAATGCCAAAATTATAGCACACTTGTATGCCTTTTCAGAGGCACCAGGGCAGGTTCGAAGGACACATGTGCATTACTGACATCTGCTATAACACAAAGTTTCCAAATGCAGTTGTTGCTTTTTAATTGTCTGCTTCTATGAGTTAAACTATAAAAAATAGGAATTCCAGTCACCTAACAGCAAATTAAACTGTACATTTAAGCCATGCCTGGTTATGGCATGATGGTGACAGGGGTCACAGAATTGTACAGCCACAGCATTTGGATGTCATACCAGTGTCAGCTTGGTGATCAGTGCTCAAGCTATGGCAGGGATGGTGGGTATTAGCTGACTGGTCTGGCTGTCTCTAATATTACCCAAAAAGTAATGGGTGGAAGGTTTTAAATAATCTGAACCACTGGCACTGCTCTGGGCAAGCTCCCACACCACCGTTGTTTAGACATCTGCAGCATTGCAAAAGGGTTTATATACAAATCAGTCAGGTACTGCCACAAACGGGAGCGGCCCAGCACAAACTGCTAGGCCAGGCCCCCTCTGCATGGAAACACATGCAACCCCAGACATATTTCATCTTTGTTGGGCCATGTCAGTGAGGTGCAGCTTGGTTCCATATGATGCAACGATCAAGTGAAACACGTCTGGACATACCCTCTCTCACACAGGGAGACAAAGTTTAACCAAAAAAGTGTGTAAGGTTTTGAATAAATCTGAACCACTGGCAATGCTCTGGGCAACCTTCCACACAAATGTATACAAAAGCCATGTGGAACAATGTCCAGGAAGCTGGCTCCTTCATCCTCCTGAAAAAGGCAAAACCTTCCTCCCATGGCATGGGAACCCTCTCCGTGAGGTCGCCTGAGAACCATTGCTTTAAAGGCCCACTTTGAACTGCTACTGGACCTGCAATGTTGTTTTTGGCACTCTACATTCTTCAAATCGCAGACCTGCTGTTCGAGCTACGTAGACGCTGGTGTGACCCATTGTAGTGGACCACATAGATTCAACTCGATTGCTGGCTCGGCTCCTTGAAAACAACTTACTGAAATACCAACTCAACCTGCTGGAAGCCATTGACTCACCATCTCAAATGCCGCCTTTGCTAAGCAGGGGCATCATTTCAATGCTAACTTGACCGCTGACCCAAACCATTGTAAGCCACGGTCTTCAGTACCGATTCAAACAAATAGGAGCCTGCACCTCAAACCGACTCCCGCTGACTTGCCATTGAGACCGCAAAACCCCATCTTCTCAACACCGGATCAATTGCAGCAAAGTACCTAGAAGCCCTGCTTGATGCTATTATGCCCCAGAAGCAAGCTACACAAGAGATTTGAAGTGGCCCTGCACACCTGATCCACCTTAAAGAACCACAAAGGCTTTACGCTCCCCTCTTCTTGCCTTTTAAGGATATATTCTTGAAGGTTGACATTGCTGGTGAAATTCTGTTGGCCGAACAACCCAGCTCATCACGCCAGGGTTGCCTTTTCTTATCAAAAGTCGCATTCTCTGTATTTCTCTTACCAGGGTGTAATATCAGGTTTAAGTGTTTTTATTAGCTTTGAGCATTGCTTATTTTTATTAAAGTTCCTATCTCAGTAGAGCATTGGTTGGACATTCTTTGTTTTTTCAACCACTGTGCTATTGTTGTTGTGTTGCAACTGTATTAGCCCACACCCCTCCTGAGATATAGACTTCCCTCGGCCTGCGCTACCAAAAGAAGAGAAGGAAGTATACCTGTCTGGCTGTGTGAGGAGGAGCAGGGCTCGGGAGGTGTCCTCTTCCCCCTGAGGGATGAGCAATGAAGCAGTGCTGGAGCGGGGGCTTGGATGTGCAGTGAGCGATTGAATGCCTTTGAGGGCAGTGAGGGGATTAGTTTGAACTTTGGTTGGTGTGAGGGGGTGGGCAGGGATGTATGAGTGAAGAGGAGCGTGGGGGGGGGCTCGCGGTGCATGCAGTGCTGGAGCGGGCACTTGGGTGTGCAGTGAGTGGTTGCTTGGCCAGCCTTCTGGGCAAGAGAGGGATTAGTTTGAACTTTGGTTGGTGTGAGGGGGTGGGCAGAGATTTATGTGTGAAGAGGAGCGGGGGGTGGCTAGAGGTGCATGCAGTGCCTCCTGAGGGGTGTGCAATGAAACAGTGCTGGAGCGGGCACTTGGATGTGTAGTGAGTGGTTGCTTGGCCAGCCTTCTGGGCAAGTGAGGGATTAGTTTGAACCGTGGTTGGTGTGCGGGGCGGGCAGAGACTTCTGAGATGGGGAGGTGGTTTTGCAGGCCCACGGGAGGTATTTGCGGCTGTGAGAGAAGAGGTGGTTCTGCATTGCCTGCCTGTGTTGTTTGGTGCTAGCTCTTGGTCTCTTTGGGGATGTTTATTCTTAAGGGGAACAGGACAATTGGATAGTAGAAGAAAGAAGGATAGTAGAAGATGGAGGGAGCAGTGAGGAGCATGTTGACCATTCTGGGGTTGATTAGGGAAACAGAGTGTGGATATACTGAAGAGGTGCAAGAGGGTCTTGATAGGGTCCAAGGGCCATTAAAGGTCACTAGCCCATCGAGGAGGGCTGCTTTGGAAGGGGTGAGGGTTAGGCAGCATGTATGACATGCCTGAACCCGCTCATTAGGCCCTATGCAAGTTGGTAACATGCAAGATGTTCAGGTGGTTGGAGCCAGGGCCGTTTCTTGGGGAAGACGAACTGGGCAACTGCCCAGAGCACAGATGCGGAAGGGGTGCAACAGTGACAGCAAATGTGTGGGGGCTTCAGAATTTAGAAAACAAGGCCTCTGCTTCCAGTGATCTCACGCTTCTCTCCATAATGGTGGCGCCGGCCCATGGGTATCTCATGCTTGAAGGAATGCAGCATTATGGATGAAAGGCATTTGTTTTAAAAGCATGAACCTCTCGCACATGTGCGAGAGCTTCAGGCTTTGGAAAAAAATCCTTGTCATGTATTGGCCGGGGCTGCGAGGGGAAATTAGTGAGCCCTGGCAGGGCCCCGCCTCAAAACGAGAGTTCGGAGCCTGCTGGGGCTCAGCCCGGGCTGGCCCCAGGCAGACTAAAAGCCCTGGCAGCAACACATGGATAGAGCCAGAACACTTGCTCTGGCCACATTCATCTACCCCCCTATGTTGCAGTCAATGGCTTAACAGCTCACACCTTCCAAATCAGCATCTCTTTATGAAACTAAACATCTTTAAAACACTTCCACAGCCTTAAATAAAGTGCAATCATTACTACATAGAGCCACTGATATGCCAAAATGGAGGGTTGGGGACTTTGGGTGGGAAACAAATGCCTTTTGTTTTTGCTGCTGGCTTAATGAAAAGGACCAGCAACTGCCTGGAGGAGTACCTGGTTGTGAGGGTAGGTGTGGAAGACTGAGGTAAATGGCCAAAGAAAGGCATAATATATGCAGACATTTGCATTGTTTTAAAGGCATGTGGCAGAGGACTAGAATCATTTTCTTGTGTCTGCGCTGTTCACAGGTGATCAAATGTGTGACTGGGCACTACTGGGGGTTACCGTGAAAATCATTGTTTTCTGGTATGTTAATCCCATTGACATTGTTAGAAAAAGTCTACAACTCTCAGAATGCATTGATTTATTACTTTAAAGGTCATCTCTGGAAAGCACGAGTCCTGGTGAAATGGAGATACCTGTCCAGCCTATACTGTTTCCTGGGTAGCGAAAAGAAACACACTATTGTTACCAATGATGGCTGTTGCTGCTCTTCACATTTTGGCCAAAGGAGCCATACGTTGGAAGAATGTGTAGGATTAAGGTTTAGAGCAGAGAAATGTTTTAAGGCTTCATGGATTCCCCTTAAGCAGATGTTCAGAAGCAATTTCGAGTCTTTGGGTTTCTGTGCATGTTATTTACTGAGATAAACCTGCATGTATGAAGGTAGAAAACAAGCATTAATAAAGCCAACTGTTTTGGCTTGTGTGTAGTTAAAAAAATCTTTGTTGCTACTATAGGTATTGAGATCAAATTCCCATGAACCCTCATGATTTGCCTAGTGTTACAATCGCAAGTTGTCATGATTTGCCAGGTTTGCCCAGGATATGTTAACAAACTCACATACCATTACTGGTATTGTTGTCATAAAGTAAGGTGCGATTGACATATAGTGATTGACAAGTATTCAGACAAATTGCCATCTTCTGTTTTTAGACAACAGAAACCCACACAATACTCTAGGTTCTTTCGTACGTTTTCCTTTTATTTGCATCATATAGTATTTGTTTTAGAGATGCATATAGACATACCTCCACTAAGTGCTGTAATAATCAGTGTTATTACTTCCCACTAATGGTAGGCTATTTATTCACCTGGGAAGGATGAAGGGTCCAGTCGGCCTGGCCAAGATTTTGAAACCATGTCCCATTCCCAAAACAAGCCTGTTGTACATGAGCTATCCATCCCGTGGGCAACCATTTTCCCGATGTTAGCATTACAAGCTCAGGTACTCACACCATTAGGCAGCTATTGCCTCTCTAAAGCTCTGTGAGCAAGGCATCCATGTCTTGATTACCCTTAGTGACAGTAGGTGAAACCCCAAATATTACAAACTTTCCAAGGGTGTGGCAGCCCCAATACTGACAGCAGACAAGTTTCAAATAACCTGTTCTATGGAATATCTTCTACTCTGCAGGGTCTACAACCATGTTTTAACTCACTGTAAACTTCACAGAGGAGAGATATCCATTTGCATATCAGTCTGGTTCCACCCACATGGGCAGTCCAGCACTGAAATACTCGGCAATTCCCATCTGAACAAGAGTGCCATCAGCAACCCCAGAAACGTGTTTCAGCCTAGTTGGGCCTCATCAGTGAGGTGAAGCCGAGACTCTCTAAGGCGCCGTGAGAAAAGGGTCCACATTTAGATTATCTTTAGTGACTTGGGGTGAAATCCCAAGTATCACACAATTTAGAAGAGTGTGGCAGACCTTCCACTGAGAACATTGTTCAAATAACCTATTCTATTGATTTTCCACCACTCAGGAGGCTCTACAGCCATATTTGCGCTCACTGTACTCTTGACAGAGAGGAAATAACCATTTCCATATCAAGCTGATCCCACCCACGTGGACGGTCCAGCACCGAAATTCTTGGCAATTCTCCTCTGAACAAGAGTACCATCAAGAACCCCAGAAACGTGTTTCGGCCTTGTTGGGCCTCCTCAGAGAGGTGATACTGAGCCTCTGTAAGACACAGTGAGCAAGGTGCCCATGTCTGGATTACCCTTAGTGATTTGGGGTGAAATGCTAAGTATTACAACATTTAAAAGGAGTGTGGGAGACCTTCCCATGAGAACAAACATGGGTCAAATAAGCTATTCTATTGATTGTCCTCAACTCATGAGGCTCTACAACCACATTTTAGCTCACTCTACCCTTCACAGAGGAGACGTAACCATTTGCATGTCAGTGAATACTTTGAGACTGGATGGCATGCCTCCTGTCCTCCCTTTCGCAACCACTAATTCCACTGCCTGTGTGGTCAGTATACACGTTTTAAACATTCACCAGGCTCATACAGAATGCAGAGAAACCCATGCATCCCTTTGCATGCCGACATCTTTCCTCTGTGTGCCTTCACATTGCCCTTACCACCACTCAACTACCCACGTTCTCTTCTTACCCACAGTCAAGTTGCAGCAAAAACAATTCCTTCAATAACTATTGTAACAAAGTCCCTCTGCTTACTCTGGGACCCCCAGTGGAATGATCAAGATGGCTAGAGACCTCCCAGAGCCAGTAGATGATGCTCACAGAGGTTGGATAGAAGGCATCCCCTGGCCACCCTCACTTAGCCCTTCATGCCAGACAGAAGTGCTACTTGTCTTTAAGGGCATTGGCAGGAGACATGAGTCTTCATCCTAAACCTACATTCAACAGGATACACAGCTCACCACAATGTATCATAACAATTGCAAAACATTGATAATGCACACCACGGGCTGAAGATGTGGCTTCCCTGTGGTCCATGGAAACCATTGTTTGTTTGTTTATTTATAATGCACTTAATACCAAAGAAGTTTCTAAGTGTGCACCCGGGATTCGAACCTGTGTTACTCTGCATTGTCATGTTTCTAAGAGAGCAAGTTGCCACTGAGTTATACTACCCGAGAGTACTGTCCATATGCAGACTCACACAGATAAGAAATCCAAGATGGCAGACAGGCTTTTTAAAGCCATAGTCTAGCCAACGTGAAAAGCACACATCAATACATTTAACAAGGAAAGCAATTCCCTGCAAACCGTCACACAGCAGCACTAACAAGTGTACACACGTCCAGACGCCAACACAAATGCTGGCCCCAGAGGAGTATCTAATAATACAACGGAAGTGCTAGCGAAGGGAAATGTTAACATTTAAAGAAGGTTGTGGCAGGAATATGGAGCAAGATGGAAAATCGGAACAGAGGCTGTAAATGGAGAAAGACAGGGAAGAGAGGAGAAGGATGGAGACAGGACGGTGGGAAGAGACATGAGGAGGTATAGGAGGCATACAGCAGGTGGTGACATGGGGAAGACAGCAGGAGGTGGCAGGAGAGAACAGCAGGTGGTAGGAGGGAGGCAGCAAGAGGTTATACAGAGACATCATGAGGTTGTAGGAGTTAGACATCAGGAAGAGTTAGGTGGGAGAGGCCAGGTGTCACTTGGAGCAAGATGTAAGGAGAGGGTCGACATCAGGAAGTGGCAAGAGAAGGACATCAGGGGGTGGTCAGAGCAGGAAATAAGGTAGTGGCAAGATGAGTACATGTGAAGGTGGCAGGAGGAGGACATCATGTGGTGGCAGGAAGAAGAAGACATTACTTGGAATTGGGAACCAAGAGAAGCACCAAGGGCTCGTGAGATGGTAGCGAGTTAGATCAGGATTCAACGAGAGAGCATGCTTGGCACAAGGCAGGGTTTAGGGGTGAGACTCCAAGCTGAAGGGCTTGAGCCCATGTGGGAGGAGGGATGAGTATGTGGTGAGGCATCGAGGAGTAGGTCAGAGAAGGAGTAGAGCGATTGGCCAGAGGGAAGAAAGCAGAAGCCTTTGAAAGAGAGTTGACGAGGTCCTTTTAAGCTTCCGTGTGGAGGCCTGTGCAGGCAAACCCTGCTGTCTGTCTGCAAGTGGAAGGGCAGCTTTACCTGTATCTGTGACTCGTGGCAGAGACACATCAAATTCTACAGGACATGGAGGTAGTATTGGTGGTGGTCATATCCCACCATCAACTGGGGGCAAACTGGAGGTCGCTTGAAGAATGACTGTGAGTAATGGGGAGATGAACTTTGCAAAGATAACCTTGAACTGCTGGAATGGTTGACAGAAGATTCTCCTGACACTTTACTCCTGAGGATGAGCTTGAAGAGAAATCCCTTGTGTTGAAAATAAAACCAGTTTTTACCTATGATCATCTCTGGGCTGCTTGTGGAACTCACTCGGCCACATGACACCACCTCAACATGTCCCATTCACTGTGTCTTGCCAAAGTGCTGATACAGGAACAATTTTCTGCACAGTTTGTGTCCAAAGAAAAGTGTACATGGGAACAAGAGAGCAAGTGGCACAATCAAAACCATGGCCCAGTATTCACAGAGGGAGGACTTCAGTGCAAGGGCCGCTACAGGTAAGCAATCATTTCTTAGATGCATGGTGTAGGTGAGTATTTTGAAGCAGGTCCCCATAATGTGCAGGTGTGGCAGCTTCCCAAAGTGTGCTGTATGAAAGCGTTGAGCGGGTTGAGGGTTTCAGTAGTGCAAACCTTTGACAGTTTCTCAGTGTGTGCCTATTTGCGCTGCAAGGATGGGTGGGTTGGGGACAATCCCTCCTGGAGTATATGAAGCAACAATGAGGTGGGGATGCACCCGCTGTTGATGATGCAGAGAAGTCAACCACAGTGGCACCTGGGGCCAAGCACAGCAGCCGCGCACAGTACTAAGGGGGTGAGGAGTAGCATGGTGGGAGGGGGTAGATCCGAAGTGAGCATTCTGGTTGGTCAAGAAGGTTATTTATTTATTTATTTCTATAGCGCCGCAGCCGCAGGCATTAGGGCGCATTACATAAAGACAAGGGCAACAGGAAAGTGACGGGACAGAAGAGCAGGATTACTGGTCCTGAGTAGATTACTTTAAATGCTCTTAGTATTTATACAGGTCCTTTATTTGAACAGCAGTGTCTTCATGGAAGGCTAGATGAGGAGATAAGTAGGCAGAAGGTGGACTGTATTGATAAGGTTATGGAGAGGAAGTGATGGAGGAAGGTGGGATAACAGAGTGTCGGACTAAAAGGGGGAAGGTCCTAGGCCTTGGTGGGCTGACTCTGGGCTAAGAGGGCTCGGGATACTGGCATGACTTGGGGAAGGAGGTTCAGGGTAGGGGTACTAATGAACGGAGAGAAGGGATTGGTGTCTTTTGCACCAGGAGTCCACTCAGCATGAGTGCAGGAGCGTGCAGATATGAAGGATGACGCAAAAGAGATCTGGATCAGTGGAGTGAGGGACAGAGAAGGCAAGAACAAAGAGGACTGACACAGCCTGCCTTCAGGTGAAAACATTGAAGTTTGGTTGTTGGTGTGGAGTGGTACCTGGGGCCGGGAAAGTGGTGAGTGTGAAGGAGGTTTGGAAAAGAGAGTGTGTAGAGATTTGACACTATTAAATCAGGAGGGACAGTTTAAAGAGGGTATGACGTGGGAAGCGAGAGAATGTTCTAGTACCTACGTTTTTAGTATGATCGAGACCTGCACATCAGCATTTCTGATGAACTCTATTGTGTGTTTCGAGCATTTTCTGGAAAGGTTGCCCTTCTTCTCAAAAGTTTAGTTGTCATAAGGGAAGCCCTGGTGAATTTTGGGAGCATGACTTGAGAAAGATATGATTGAGAATTCAAGGCAAGGATGGGAAGGATGACACCGCGGTGTGAGTTGCATATTGATCTGTGTGATTGCAATGGTTGCTCTGAGCTCGCACAAAGGTAGTGACCCCCTGCTGCCTAACCAATTCTTTGTTGCTGTACACACCCCACCCAGGAGTGGGTTGGGCCAACAAGCACAGCAGCCAGGGTTCCTTTGGGCCTACAACTAGCAGGAGTGCAATGGGCAGCTATGCAAGTTCAGGTACACATGAACTGCGTGGGGAGACAAAACCGCCATGCCAGCGTTTCACTGCTTTTGCCAAAGCTGGTAAAGTGACCAATGAGTGAGGCTGGGGTTTCCAGGGAGGAGTTGGCAGCGAGAGCACCTATGCCAAAAAAGGTGGCGAGTTATTGCAATTGCTGCATGTTTACCCATGTAGGGAAGACGCCAGGAGGGATTTAGGTTGCAACGCTGGTGGTCGCGAGTGTTAATAATGGTAGGGAATATCAGGTCGCCAAGGCAACCTCAATGGAAGGGCAGGCATTATTTGAAGAAGCGATGCAAGGTGGATGTGTTTTGGAGTATCCTCACCGCTGGGTCTGGCCTCTAAATAAGAACAAATTTAGTTTTTTCATAATCAAGGCCCCTTCAATGAACAACTGGATTGACCAGGAGGACAATTAAGTGCGGTCTGCAAGAACCGACCAAGCAGTGGTGCAGGCAGGGAGCAGAACTGTGATGTGAAAGCAGCTTTTTCGTCCAGATGTTTTATATGCAATATTAATTGATATATAATACGATAGGTTATTTATAACGCCTTAATACCCAGAGGTTTCTAAGTGCAGACCCGGGAATCGTGTTGCTCCTCCTCGTCTTGCTTTCAAGTCGAGAACGTTGCCACTGAGCTATACTCCCGAGACAGAATACATTTTGTTCAGAAATAGCACTGCTAACAGGTTGTTCAGTTTCCAGTTAATTTGTGTGCTTAAGTACATTTTTAATAGAGTGTTAGGTATAGGGTAGGGAAAGATCCAATACTATATTATTTGTATGAGTGTTTGTGGGAAGAATATTGGTGTCAGTGGAGTATAAGAGAGAGCGGAGCAAGTTTACCTTGTTAGTACAGTAGCTGGGGATGCCATTGGCCTCGAAGAAGAAAAAGTGAGTACATTGTTAAACCAAACCCTTTTAGCGATCCATGGGGTACAAGCCCTAGAGTGCTGCAGGGCAAGGTGCTGGCATTGCTGGAGATGCTGTACGAAGCCATGCAGGGAATTGGAGATGAGGATGGTGAAGAGTTTATTGGGTCATCTCAACTTTGCATGTAATTTAGTTGTGGTAGGAAGGATGTTTTGCTGGAACATTGGACAGGCCATGTTCGGAGCGGGGTTGGCCCACCACAATGTTTGACTGTTCGGTGTTGTGCAGGAAAACTTGAAGATGTGGCAACGTTTTTTGAAGCATTTTATCACAGTTTCAATGTGGTTGCCAGAGATCTGCTTGAATGGCTTGTGCATAGATTTTCACAAACTGTGGGGGCAACACGTTTTGGCTTGAGTGGGCAAGTGTGGTGGTGTGCAGAGAAATGGCTGGAAGCTTGGGCAGCTAAGAAGTTGAGTATTTGGGTCATGGAAGTGTTCCCACTAGTGCTGGCATTGGAGTTGGGGGTAAGGAGCTTGCTAACAAGAGGGTCAACGTCAACATGAGCTATATATGGCTGTGTTGCAGGTGATCGATTAACAGGCCTTTGGCGGAGGATGAGAAGGCCTTGAAGTTGTTGAGTTTGTGTTGGAAATCTTGGATGACAACATGATCTTTAGGCCAAGTCAAACAGCTGGGATGCACACTTCTATAACAGCCCTGTTATCTTGTCTGCAGCTGATGAGGTTCTTTGGGTTGGCACAGGCAGCATGAGAGCACCCCAGGCGGGTACCATGAGAGATGTGGTCCCTTGACAAGTGACGCAACACGCAAGAGGCACTTTCCCAGTCCTCTTCTAGGATCCGTTGATACTCTATGAGCATTTTTACTCACTAACAGATCCCACAAGATTTATTAGTAACAGAGCTAATCACACCCTTCCAGATTCTATCCCTTTATCAAGAAGATGCAATAGAAACAGGCAGAGCGGTTCCCTGGAGATGGACAAATGTGTGAAATGCAATGGACTAGTTGCAACATGTTCTGCCTGTGTTTTGTTCTTTTGATTTCTTTTATGGGGAAAAAAGAAAGAAATGGTTGGCATAAAAACAGTGGAATCACAAGAACGGAAATGATCTGACTTTTTCTTATTGACCTTCATCTCGAAGCAAGTGGATGAGAATATGTGATTAACTCATACAGAGATCCTACAAGGTTCCTGGCGTAGCTGCCAGGACCTTGCTTTTGCCTTCTCTTGACAAGTGAAGCCATTGTAGATGGTGGAGAAGTCGTTGGTGCGGCTGATTCTAAGAAGCGATAGGACTGTGCGCGTTGAGTTTCTGGAGACTGTGGAAAGAAGAACGGGACTGGGCAAGGCCTTGTTGAATAGAAGAGGGCATGTACTGCATGTTATGCTACATATATTGATGAAAGGCTTATCTCGGGCACTGATGTCCAGAGAATTGGCTTGGAGGTGCTTTGTGGGCGAAGGTATTGATGGTACAAACCGTCCACGGGAGAAATATGGAGGAGGATGTTAGAAGGTTGTGCGACGGAGAGGGGTCCCTGCATGTACATGTAGGTGACAGCTATTCAATTATGCATCTTGTGGATGATTTGTGGAGCTTTTCAGGAATCGGAAATGCGGGGACCAAGGGACAGTGAAAGGCCGAAATGGAAGATGAGGATGGAAAGGGGATTGTGAAGATTTACTTCAGAATGACACATGGGTGACTTTGGCGAGAACCGATGACACAATTTCTGGCCAATAAGAGATATATTGACATGAAAGGAAGAGAAAAGGTGGTTGGGAGACAGAATGTTTGTGCATGAGAATGGGGCGGGGTTGACAGCGGGTAACGGTGAGCTGCAGATATTTAAGAGGTTGATATAGAGGGGCTTAAAGGGCAGACATTTCGGCACTTATTATTTGTGAATAGGCACAGCTACAGGAGGCGCTGGGTGGGTTTTGGTGAAGAGGAATTGAATAAACTGCGGTGGCAGAGGTCAAGACCTTTTAAGGGTTATGTGCTTTTAGACAATGAGTTTTGAAGATTGAGCTGAATATTTTCTTATTTTGAGATTCTTTAAGCTCAGGCCCCTACTATTCCCTCCTACCCACTTCTTTCTTCAGTTGCAAGCATTAGTCCCACCCCCTTGAATATTAGCAAACAACTGAGCTTGACTCTTTCGCAGACGGAAATAGTGCAGTTTGGAGCACATTTTACAAAAGGAATTCAAATAAAAAAACCTAAAGGAGTTGTAGGTCGAACTCAACATATAATATCTCAGCAACGGCCTCCCAACCTGCTGTGCTATCTTGCAGCTTTCTGCTTTAAGCACCATCACTCAACTTAAAATAATTCAGCATTGCAGGTGGATCCCGGACACTACTCAACGTCATTGCTGTAGAAACAGTGCAGTTCATGTACATGGCTTAGAAGCCAATCGTGTTGCCTCTCCTGCAGTATTGACATGTGTGCAGTCTCATTTGGGAAGTACAGTCGAAGATGAAAAGTGTAAATATCTCTAAGGGGACAAAGGGTGGCTCTGCCAGCATTGCTACAGATGTAAGGAGGCAGTTACTCCCATTGCCCCTGTACTCAGCACCGATGTCCGAGGAAATCTATTTGTAAAAAGGGCAGAGAAGCATGCAGGGAGAAAGACGTACGGTGGACAGTAAAGGTTACCATGAGGGGGCATGCTGCTGTGGTGAGCCTACGTGGAGGGGTCAGTTAATGCCTATGTTGTGTGAATTGCTGCCTCACTCTTGGGACATTTAGGTGAGTGGACTGGCCGATGGGATTGACATGCTACTGTGGTGAAGGGTTTAAGACAAGGGCAGTTATTGATATTCTCAATAAACAGAAAGGTTCCCAGGTATGCTGGTAATAAGGTGATGAAAAGAAATGTTCAAAACTACAAAGTTCCAAGACTGGGGTAGCGCTCCTTTCCCCTAGACGCATTCTTCTATTAAGATGCTAAATGACAAGGTAAAGTGTCTTATATTTCCAGTCTTTATATCCTATTGACTTAGGATCCCTCTCTGCCAAGTACAGGATTCAAGATATTATTCCCACGGTCTTTGTCACCCTGGTTTTCAATCTTCTATGTGGGTGTGAGACCCAGACTCTCAAAGGTGGTTTGGTATCTTCTCTTGCCAAACAGGGTTATTCTCAATAAATGTCTCTTTCACAGGATCCCTGAACCTCTCATCTTTAGACCTTGGTTTCTGATATGGGTGCGGGTCCCAGTCGTGCACACGAGCTTACTCCCCCTTGGTTCACTCTCCTGCCAAGTGACAAATTGGTTTTGGTTCTCTTTCAGGAACCGGACCCTCTCTTCAGGATGTTGGTCCCAGAATTGCACAGTGGTGTTACCCCTCGCCCACTTGGTTTACTCTCCTGCCAAGTTAGCAACTGGTTTTGGTTCTCTTTCGGGTTCCAGACCCTCTCTTTTGGGTGCATGTCCCAGACTCACACAGTGGCGTAACTCCCCCTTGATTAGCTTGCCTGCCTAGTGGGTAACTGTGATTCTGTTTTCGGGTCACTGACCTTCTCTTTTGTTTCTTAGATGTACTTTTTTATTGTTTACAGTTGAATCATTTAACTTTTACAATATAACTTTTAGTATCAAATTATTACAATTCTCATCATTATTCACAGTTTAAAATACAATTTGCAGAATAATATAAAACAATCACGCAAATGTAATTACACTGGAAAAATAAAATCCAAATGAAACCATTTCTTTGCAGATCTAATTAGGCTAAGCATTTAAGTTCCTTTAATGTTTCCATTGACATACATTTATATCTTGCACATAATTAAAAAAAACTAAGAGAAAAAGGAGAAAAGAGAGAAAAAGAAAAAATTAGAAAAGAAAGAAATTTCTTTTTTTTTCACTGTACACGGTTTGCTTTTCTACAGATTAATTGTCATGTAGCTATTCATAATTCATTGTATGTTCAAATGGTCATAGGCAACATTTCTCTCCATTTGTTCTATCAATCAGTCATGAGGACTTGGATTCATTTTTATTTAGATGTTCTACAATTGTAAAGCATTCAAGTAGTTGGCAGTGGCTATTCTGATGCTTACTAACCGAGCAGAAACAATGATTTTCCATTGCAAATCTCGATTTACTTCTGCTAAAAAACAGTAGTTATTTGCAAAATGTGTTTTCCTTAGAGAGACCAACTTCGGCATTCAATGATTAGATGATGTAATGTCTCTTTCTAATTATTTGAAAGACAGTACCTGCAAATATTTTCTTACTCTTCAATTATATGTCTATTGGCTAAAACATCCCTTGTTGGCCACAAGTTGAATCGCAACCGCATAGTTGCAGAGAGAATTTCCAAAGACTGACTCTTTACCAAATAAGGTGTAATAGTCCGAAATGTTTTATGCAACATATAATTGCCATCAAAATGTTTGTAGGTTAAACAGAGATCTCTTGTATGTATCCAATTTGTGGTAAATATTAGCAACTTGGCTTTTGTCGGATTACTGACAAGAACATCAATAGTAATATTTGCAGTTACTAATGTATCATAAATGCTTTGCAGCCACTTTCTAGGAAATATGTGATTAGATGACAACAGTTAAGATGATAACGAGTGCAAGAGAGTCAATGGATCATTACACATGAGACATTTTCTGAACAAGGCACACAACCGCCTGTGATATTGGGCAACTAAAGAAATCAAGCCCAGTTCATAACAAATCCATGCAACCGGTAGTCCCTGTGGTAGATTTAAGACCTGTCTCCAGTAGGTGGCTTCTAGTTTGTCAAATATGTGATCTTCAATCAGATCTAGTGCCTCCATGCCATACAGCAGTACAGGGGTGCATTTTTGGACGTAGTAGGTCCAGGCTGGCATTACTGTGCACTTTCCATATTTTCTCATTATAATTATAGTTTGAGAAATTGCTGTCGCCAGTTTTTGCTGCAATCTTAATAGATGACTTTGGTTACAATGACTGGTGTCAATAGTCATGCCCAGATAAATGTATTGACTCACCACATTAATTTTTACCTCCTGGACAACCCAGTTCATTCTATTGCGAGTCGTCTTTTTCGTTGCGTACATGAGGATTTTAGGTTTCTCCAAGTTAATACTTAGGTTATTATTTTGAATGTACTGAGATAGGACAGTTAATAAATTTTGATGACCTACCGGGCTTTTGGAACAAAGCACAAGGTCATTTGTGTACAGCAATGCAGCCATGGACCTACCACCCAATTTTGGCGCATTTATGATCTGATTTATGAAGATATCTTTGATGTCATGAATGAAAAAACTGAAAAGAGCTGATGCTATTATGCACCCCTGTTTTAAACCTCTGGCAGTTTTTATCACTGGCGAGAGGAGCCCTTCTACATTAAGTCTGATCTGTATTGAGGTATCAGGATGGAGTGCAAAGATAATGTCTGTCAATGTGGATGGACATTGTGCTGCTGACAATTTATTCATCAATAGAGACCGAGAGACTGAATGAAATGCAGCATTAAAATTAACAAATGCTAAATATAATGGCTGTTTGCTGGCCCTTGCTTGACACATAATAGCACTTATGCTTGTCAAATTAATAGCGGTGCCCATACCCGGCACAATCCCAGTTTGATTAGGGTCACGTTTTCCACAAGTTTTTGTCCAGGAGTTAAAAACTATCCTTGCAAATATTTTCCCGGGTGTGTCTAGCAGGGCGATAGGCCTGTAATTACTTGGTTTTGAACTATCGCCCTTTTTGAATATGGGTACAACTATTGAAGTGCGCCAAGAGTCAGGTAAGCTTCTGTTAATTACATGAAATCTAAATATTCTCTCCAGGATATTAGCCCACAAGGTTGGGTTTGCTTTAAACATAAGGTTGTTTAAGCCATCAGGGCCTGCTGCTCTAGATCTACTTGAGCGCATTATTAGTTCTTCTATAAGTGTAGGAGAGATTTCCAAGTCCCATGAACTTGCTTCTGGGTATGCGTAAAATTGATTTTACTAGACCTTTATTGCTGTAAAGTTCAGAAAAATGATGTATCCATTGCCACTCCTTAACACCAGTGATCTGACAAGGAGTTTGTTTGTCGTGTTCTGCATTGTTTAATAAGGCCCATATTTCCGCAGTGCTTTTATTCTGTACGGTCCGCAGCATACATTCACTATCTGCTTGAAATAGTTGGCCGCTCTTCCTCGAGTCCAGTTTCTATATTTGTTTTTTGCTCTTCTAATCACTGACTGCTGATCTTTGATCGGAAGTAGTCGAGCCGCTCTTATTTCTCATCTCAATTCAGTTTTACGTAATTTCACTACAGGATCAAATTGATGTTCGTGACAAAATGCGTTTTGGTCATTTCTTCTAATTACAGTTCTGTATTTACTCAAGACGGTGACATATGACGAGCTACTGCTATTTGCTTCTATTTCTAGGTCCTGTTCCAACATATATAAGTTCTTCTCCGACCATCTGAATCTAGTTTTAGCATTATTGATGATTACATTTTGCTTCATTTGGTTGGGAATATGAGTTGGGTGTTGTAGTTGCCAAGGCCATGTCATATAAAGCAGATGATGATCACTACTTGTTTGTTGCACAATCTTAAACTCTTTGACTAGATTAAACAAGGTGTCATCCATATATATGTAGTCAATGATGTTAACTGAAGGACCACGATGCCAAGTATTTTGAGGTGGTACATCACCTGGAAGGGCTCAATTCCCTAATCTAAAATTTCTGTCAGCCATAAATGTAACCCACCTCTCATCTTGGCTGGATCTTGCTTTGTTCCGATCAGAGATGCAATTCAAATGAATATCACCTACAAGTATAGTAGCAGACACAACTTTTGATGCTGATATCAAATCCAAAAGTTGTGTTAGATCACCATAAAATACGTCATCCGTAATGGCCAAAGGGTTTCGATACATATTAATGTATGCAAGGACCGATTTTTGTAATTTGATCTTGCCATTAATAAAAAATTGTTAGGAGCAACCCATGGTTCGATACTCAATGCACTGCTTTGCTTGACAGCAACCAGTAAACCTGACATGGGTCTACCTCTGGATCCCTTGACTGCTGCAGCAAAATTACATCATGATTGTTCCAGATGGGATCAGTCATCAGCCATGTCTCCTGTAGGGCTAATATATCGTAGTTCTCAATGCAATTGCTTTTTTCCATTTGCAGATGGTAATGCCCACGGGTGTTCCATGATGCTAGGCTAATATTCTGTACACAATAGGTTGATTGTTATGCTTGAATTACATCCTTGCTGACTGATGTTTTCTGATGGTATACTTGAATAGCGTGCTTATTCCTAGAATCTGTTTGTTCATCCAGTTGTACTGTGGCATGAGGGTCCTGTGCTATGATGAAGGCTAACTTGAATATGTCCATCTTGGCTTTCCACAACAAATTCAACACCACCCTTGATGGAATCCATAATCGTACGATTGAGAGGTCTTCATCAGACAGAAATTCAATCTGATCAATGTCCGTTGCTGAGATGTCTTCTAGTTCTGGGATTTCTCCACAAATATTTAACACACTCGTCCGGCACAGATCAAATTTCGAATATGGAGCTGCACAACATTTCATTATGAATGAGTATCTTCGTTCCGTGATTCTGTTCTTGAGTTCTTTGTTGCTCACTGAATTTGTATTTGGATTGTTCGATGAAGGTTCATTGTTGAATCGCTGTCTAGAATTCAATGCCTGTTTATCGATTTCTTGACGAGTTCTATCGTCGTGACCACTTGTGATTCCTCGGAGTGTATTATTATTTATAATTGTTGATTGTCTTGCATTGGTGATTTTGTGTGGTGTGTTCATGGGATTGTTTTGCTTGAAATACGCATCCAGACAGGACATAATTGATAACTCAATCCGTGTTTGTTCTCCAGATCGATCAGTTGGAAGCTTAGTTGCAGTCTGTTGATTTGGTTTTATGACTGGTGAGTAAATGCTACCTGCCTCACGTCTTTATTAAAATGAGATTGTTGACCATGCTGTGTGGAGCAAGTATCCTTTAAAATTTGAGCCTCTGGATTACAAGGAACAAGAATAAGTTGCTTCTCACCCACATCTTCTGTATCCCTCTTCAAAGGTAGGTGTGTATTTGTGGTTAGATTGCTATGCTGAGCATTCATATATGCATCAACTGCTTCTCTAACCTCTTGTCTCCTTTGGGCGGGAGATGAAACTAGTGCAGAATTTAGGGCGGCATTTGATTCAGTTGGTATAGAATGCACTACGTGTGGCTGTTTGCCCAACTCTGGAAATGGTGAGCTATTTGGCAGAACCGTGCCTCAATTTCTTAACATGTCATCTGCCGTACAAACTGGTTGCAGAGGAACACTGATTACTTTGTTCAATGGTGAGTTCTGAATCATGTTTTCGTTGGTTTTCTTCACCTTAACTTCTTTCCTAATATTCTGACGACTTTGTTCATTGTAAACATTGTCAAGTGCTCCTTTGAAAGAGTTTGCGCATTTAGATTTACGTCCAACACAGTTTTTTCTCTGCGGGACTGCGATCGGGATACTAATAGCCAACTGTTCAGTTCCTCTATTCTCTCTATCAGTGGCAATCTGGCGATCATTTAATACTTCTAATAATTCATTCAAACGAACATACATCAGAGTGTGTTTTGCTTGAGGTAAGTCATGGCTATCATGACAGGCATGTCCGTGCTGTTCTGTGGTGCGTCCTGTTTAGCATTTTCACCTTGTGTGGTGCTTTTCTGTGTTTCATGTTTTTTCCCTAATTTTGACTTCCGCACTTTTGCCATTTGCTTCGGTTTTATTGCGGAGCGGGCAGTGTGATGTCAGGAGAGCCCGGATCAATACTAATCTAAGAATTGTTTTACGCATTTCTTGGGCCTCACATGGATTTATTATACCACCTTCTGCATCAACTAACACAGAATTGTTTTTACGCACTTCTTGGTCCTCACATAAATTTGTGAGGCCTCCTTCTGCATCAACTGCCACAATCACTTTTTTGATAAATGGAACTGCTGGCGAAGAACCTCCCACTACACGAGCTCTCGAGGCTGCTGTATGGAAGGTTAAGTTGTTAAAGTGAGACTTCTCATCGTGGATCATGCGTTCATGTTTTGCTTCTTGGTCTGCCGCAATCCACTCTACAATGGAGTTTTGAATCAACGTTGGATTGATGCTGATTGTTGCGTTAACTTGGTGTCTAATGTCTCAAATAGCTTAAATAGACCTGTGATTGTCATGTTGACAGTTGCAAGGGTGATTTCAAGCATAGATGTTTGATCGCTGGCCTAATAGGAATGGGCACCACTCGAGGGGGTATATTTCGTCGTGGAGTTGGATGTACATAGGATATTGCAGAGGCCCCCAAAGCCATAGTGCTGTTCACATTAGGTGTAGAAGTAATTGATACTTTAGAGATGTTAGAAAGGTCATAGTTACCGGCATGAATCGAGATGTCCGGTATTACATAACATGTCCAGACTTTTATCCATCACCCCCGGTGTAGGTACATCTCCTGGGGTAAAGCGGGGGGGGCGGCAGGTTGTGCCTAACAAGGTATCGTCTGAAACAGGGCCCTTATTATGAGTTGATTCAATAGGAGGCCTTGGCAGCGGCGGTAAGCAACTTTTGGGGCATTTATCATTCAGTTGTAGTTTGTCTACAATCTTCATTTCAGCATCAAATACAGGCTGAAAGTTGTCGGGGGAAAAAATTCGAATGTCGGTGATTGGGGTGGTTAGGGGGCGTGTTACTGGCGTCAGGGTGATGACTTTACGCGAGATACACATAGCACTACCTCCTTTTACTACTTCCCTCCCTCTTTTCTGTGGAGTAAGTAGGTTCGCCGGCATGTCTGATTCTAAAGAATACAGACGCTGCAACATGCCCTCACACACTTGGAAGGATACTCTGGAATAGATGTATTGAACAAACCACCATTTTAAAAGTGCAATGAGACGACAATTTCAATTGCAATTACACACAACCAAGAAAAATTAAAGCAAATAAAATACTTGACCAGGGAACTTATAGGTCTTATAAAATCGAGGCAGACTGAAAAAGGAACAAAAAAGAGAGGGGCACACCGCACACGATGCCACGGCGAAGTGGCAAAGTGGTCCTTGCTGGTCCTTGCCTCGGTGCGCGTTTCTTAGATTTACTCTCGAGCTTCCCTGGCACTCTAACAACTTCTGGTAAACCTACGTACCTGTTCTCTTCTTCTTGAACGGTACCATTGTTTCCACAGTCTCTGTGTTGCTTAGTGAGGCTCTGATAGCTTTTTGGAGAGAGGATGGCTCTGCAGCACTTCAGGCGGCATCTCTCTTCTCACCTTGCAAGTAATTCATCAGAGCTTGGGTAGACTTGAGGTAAGTACTGGCACCAACGCACTTGGTCCTTTGAACTTGGACCTTCGTTGGCCTTTCCTCTACCTTGCTCTGTGGCTTCCTGTCGGCTTCCCTCTGCTTGCTTGATGCAGGCACACTTTCTCTATAGGCTCGTTGTTTCCCTCAGGCTCGTCTCTCAGCTGTTTGACAGCTGAGTTCCTTTTGAACTCCTGTGCCGGCCAGTTCCTCCATCCTGGCAATTGACATCGCCAAATAAACTAGACTGCTCACTTCGTCTCTTTGAAGTGATCTTCCTCGTCTCAGTACTAGTTTTCCACTCTGAAGTGGGATACATAGAGTCCTTGTTTATTTCAGGTTTGTCAAGGGTATCAAGATGGTAAACCTTACAACAGATTATACTAGTTCTCCCTACAAAGGGGGGGATTTGGTATTGGAGTAGGTATTGGGTTATCAAGGCAAATGAATACCAAGTTCCCTGAGAGTAACCATGCCTAATTTTATAGGGGGCTTCCCTCCTCATGTGATTCTCCCTTGGTGCACCACCCCCAGGGGGATTATTGTACTGTGGATGCACCGCCCTGGCCCCATGGGAAAGGTCTCCCCCTAGGGGTGAAGGGACGGCATCCTCAGATTCGTCACAGTTCCCAGAAGAGATAGGGTGTTGCTCACCTTGGGCTGGGGTGCCACCAATGAGCTCACCACCAACATAACCTCTCTCCCACCCCCCCCTTGGCCCCCCACAAGATAGTGGAGTACCCAGAGTACATTTTCTAGTGCCAGCACTGGTGTATTTGTATATATATCAGGATGTTTAAGTCTGTTAACGAAAGAGTTTCTAAGGATACATTGTACTATAGTTTTATGCCAGTAATCAGTTGCCGCAACAGAATGCATGCTATTATTTATCATTCACTGTAGCATTATTGAACATATTTATTTGGTCTGTTGGGATTTTAAGGTAGGGCAGAGGCCTCATATTATGTTGTCTCTTTTCTATGTGTTTTGTTTCTCAGCTAGAAACAGAAACGCTGGGTCTACAAGTCCCATAATGCAAGGTCTGCACATTCGTAAGGAGCAGGACATGCACTGCACCCTTTCTTTCTAGTTGAGTGACATATTTTGTGCTGCAAATACTCTTTTCTCACTCGTTGCCGGAGCAAATGTATGCATCTTTCAAAATCTCATATGTTTCTAGTGTGTCACATAGATACATATCTCCAGGGATGGACTGGGAACCAAAAGTGGCCCTGGAAAATGTTTTCAAAGTGGCCCCATATTTCACCGAACGAGCGAGCACAGTGCATGAGCCTAATCCTTCTATGGGGGGATTCCAACCCTACTTACAACCCTACTTGCAGCCTGGCACCATGCCAGAGTACATCACTCAACGTATCCGCCCATCCATTGTTTCAAGGATGCTGTCAGTCTGGCCACTTACATTCTCGATCTTATAGTCCTCTGATTTCTTTTGCATTGTCTGCCTCAACCTGTCCTCCTTTCTTCCTTTTCCTCTCTCTCTCTTCTCATTTTCTCCAGCTTGTCCTCTCTCTTTCTCTTGTCCTCTTTCCTTGGCATGCACTTCTGCAGGATAGCAACAGGGCAGCCTCAGCCCAGCTGGGTACGAGGGACTCGGAAAGGTGACTGTATGGGACGAGGCAGAAAGGGAAAATGAGGAAAGAATGGATGTGGTAGGGGAAAAGGAAGAAAGGAATGGTGCAGAAAGGGATAGTATAGGATGGAAAATACGACAGCAAAGAAACACAAGTATGTCCCCACTGCGTTTCTACATTTGACATTAAACTGTGCAAACTGCTTTTGCCTAATAGCAATCTGTCTGTATGCCCCTCATCTACTCCATAGCATCCCGCGAGTGTCATCTCCAGATGTGCCAGTGAGTGACATGTGCATCAACATGCTCCGCTTAAATCACTGGGCAATTCCACAAGAGCGTGGTGCTGGAGCAGAAAGAAACCTAAGTGTGTTGAAACTTCTTTGAAGGAATTACAAGTTTTGCTGAAGTCTATAAAGGACATTGGGGAACCAGCAAGGAGGAGGGAGACATTCGTCCAGCCCCACAAGGATCCTATAGAACTGTTTTTGTCATGAAAAGCTTGGAACATTTTTAAAAGACTTGCCGTCATTGGGACACTTCAATCCAGTTGAAGGGAGATATTCTCCTGGAGCATGAGCAGAACCTGAAATGTATGATTGAAATGTATGATTGTTTACTGTAGTGACAGGGGGTTGTAGGTCAAAGCATCGAATCAAAAGGATCGAAATACAATAGGGTCGAATCAAAAGGACCCAAAACAAAAAGGGTGATTCTTTTTTTTTTTTTGGTTGTTTTTTTTGGTGTAAAAAACACTTTTTTTCCTATACGGAAACCCCAAAAAATATACATTTAAAAAAAAAAATTCGACCTTTTTGTTTTCAGTCCTATTGACTTGACCCTATTGCATTCAATCCTTTTGGTGTCGATCCTTTGCCCGGACACCATGACAGGGATAGTGTAGGAGCTTTTGGACTGGGACGGTGGCTTTTGATTTGGACTTTCACAGACTTCCTGATGAGCATACGAGTTTCTTTAGTTTAGTTAGGGAAATCCCTTTAGAGTTAAGGACAGAGAGTTTATCGTTTTCTTTGAAATAACATTTTATAACACTCACAATGGCACCACTTGGTCAGTCTCTTCATTCCTTGTCGCCACAGTATATGCCAAGGGATCTGGATTGCTTTATATTGGATGTAGTGGAATTAGATAATTTCTTCTTTGATCTGGCTCTTTCAGCCTCATATCAATTTGTAAATGTTTACAGATCTGCAATTTCGGCACAGCACAATATAGTGGAATTTTGGCTGATTGTGAAAAATCTGTTAGTTTGCCATCTGTTGGGCGCTGTATGGTTTAAATGCACCATAACCTTAGATATTATGGTTTGTGGAATCAGCATTTAGTCCTCTCCCTTTTTTGGGGATGGCCAGACAATCAGGAACTGGCGTTGCATCGTTGCAAGCCCAAACATCCTAGCTGTTTACTCTTTAATGTCCAATATCCTCTCGAAGGCTTCATGATATAAGGGCTTTGAAGCCGAATGGGTTCTCATTTTCTACCAATGGTGTGTGCTTTACCACTTCCCAAAGAACTAAATGTAATTCCAGCCATGGCGAGTAGCCAGCTTTCCTGGACTTTCTTCAACATTGTGTTGTTTCGTTGCCTTAAGTCTTTTGAAGGTCATACCAATGCCCTCAGAGGTTCTTCCTCGCAGTTCTTTCCATTAGACATCCCCTTCTGCCTCTTTTCTCGCCAGCTTAAGTCAGATGGGGTTGATGCCCCCCCACTATTATTCTTTACGTGCACGGTCTGCAGACTGAGGTTCTCAATGTAATCGTTAAAGTACAGGGTAGGCAAGTGGAGTGTCTACCAGGTCAGCTTTGCCAGGCTGCAAAGTGCTTTGGTCTCACAGTAGCTGTTCTATATTGCTGCTGCTTCCCTATTCATAAAGCAGCCCCTCAATGCTACCAGCCAAAAACCAGGAGCTTGGTCTCACTGGTGACAGGTTTCTGTAATAGGGTGTGCTGTTTGAGCACACACCATGAACCACTCATGAGTGGTTCATGAATATATCACTCACATGCCTACTCCATCACCTGTTAGGCAGCACTTTAATACACAGTGTACTGTAAAGAACTGTGGTCAAAACATGACTGTTGGCCCAAATTGGAAGAGTTTTCCTTTCTTTTAAAAATAAACTTACCATATTTGAAATGAAGCTTTGTCAACCGCTTGCAGAATTAGAAAGAATCACAGTATTTCAGGGACTTGCCATCAACCGCTTATAGCATTAGAATGGAGCACAGTCTCACAGAGGCTGGCCATAACCTCTTGTAGCATTATAATGAAGCACAGTCTTGCAGAGGTTTACTATCAACCTCTTGCTGCATGAGAATGTAGCACAGTCTCGCTGAGGCTGACCATCATCCTCCTGTGACATTAGATTGAAGCACAGCCTTGCAGAGACTTACCATCAACCTCTTGTGCCATTCGAATGAAGCACAGTCTCACAGAGGCTGGCCATCAACCTCTTGTAGCATTAGAATGAAGCACAGTCTTGCAGAGGTTTACCATCAACCTCTTGCTGCATGGGAATATAGCACAGTCTCGCTGAGGCTGACCATCATCCTCCTGTGGCATTAGAATGAAGCACAGCCTTGCAGAGACTTACCATCAACCTCTTGTACCATTCGAATGAAGCACAGTCTCACAGATGCTGGCTATCAACCTCCTGTGGCATTAGAATAAAGCACAGTATTGCAGAGGTTTACTATCAACCTCTTGCTGCACGGGAATATAGCACAGTCTCGCTGAGACTTGCCATGAACCTCTTGCAACATTAGAATGAAACACAGACACACAGAGGAAGTATTACTAACAACCACTTCGGCAGTAGAATGAAGCACAGTCTCACAGAGGCTTACCGTCAACCTTTTTCAGCATTGGAATCAAGCACAGTCTCGTAGAAGCTTACCATCAACCTCTTGCAGCAGTGGAATGAAGCACAGTCTCACAGAGGCTTGTCATCAACCTTTATTGACATTAGACTGTAGCAGAGTCTTGCAGAGGCTTACCACAAACCTCTTGTGACATTAGAATGGACCACAGTCTCACAGAGGCAGGATTTCTATCAACCTCTTGTGCCATTAAACTAAAGCACAGTCTTGCAGATGCTTACCGCCAACCTCTTTTGACATTAGAATGAACCACAGTCTCACAGAGGCAGGATTACTATCAACCTCCTGCAGTATGGGACTGAAGCATAGTCTTGCAGAGGCTTACCATCAACCTCTTGTGGCATTAGACTGAAGCACAGTCTTGCAGATGCTTACCACCAACCTCTTTTGACATTAGAATGATCCACAGTCTCACAGAGGCAGTATTACTATAAACCATCTGCAGCATGGGAAAGTAGCACAGTGTCACTGCAGCTTACCATTAACCACTTGCTGCAGTAGAATTAAGCACAGTCTCGCAGAGGCTTACTATCAACTTCTTGCAGTATCAGGATGAAGCACAGTCTCGCAGCGGTTTACAGTCAACATCTTGTTGTATTGTCAAATTCTTGGGCACTTCTCTTGGCTTTGCCAGTATGTGTCTACCCGTACATCATTAATCCACAACCATTCACCTGAACTCGCTTCAGAAGGCTTGAAACAAAAGTGAAACAGTCCTAGATTAATCAATGCCCTATGCTCAATAGCACTCTACATTTCCACAGTCCTCACTGATTAGACTGCAACACTAAATATGACTTCACCAACATTGAGAGGGTTGCAGTGTCACACTGCTTGGTGGCACCTATGGATACTACAAGGCAGAGAAGTCCTCCACGTAGGCAATCCAGGGCTATGTATGTTTCCTAACAGGAGACTCTGGAATGCTTATTTTTTGTTTTTCATTTATCGGTGCAAGGGTAAGAAATGCAGACTGAGTCTTCATGCCAATGCATTAGGACTGACGTTTTAGACTCTTAGTGTCCAGCCAGGCATGGCGGTCACTTCTACTGCACATTATGTGGGAGATTAGCAGAGGCAATGCTGGACACATACATATCTTACGTGCTCTGAAATTCCCAAAACAAATCCCCCTAATCCACATTGAGGGAGGTGCTATGAGATGGATTGATAGCCTATGCAGTGCTGCTCCTCCCCTCTTATGGTTTTCCGAAACAATTCAGTGACTATTTAAAAGATCACAGATAATCTGTTTTTCAACTTCGACATTAATTACTGCATCCTCAATACCAATTTAGTTGGTGATGAAGGTATATTCGTCTTTAGGTATTTTCAGAATATACCCAAATCAAGAAATTGGAAAGAGAAGTTATAGAACACCTGTTATAGGTTGTGGAATTGACTACTTAAATGAAAGCCATTCCTAACACAAACTAGTTGCATTATCTTAGCTAATGCTCTAATACTGTCTAAACATGACTACTGCAATGCCCTATACCTTGGAGCCAATAAATACATTACTAACAAACTCCAGACACTGCAGAATAATGCCCTTAGAACCCTTAATTTACCTTCCAAAGAACATATATCAAATACGAGAAGAGATCACCACTGGTTTAAAATCAGTGATAGGATCCTTCTCAAAACCGTCTCGTTAACTTATAAGTGCCTTAATAATGCAGCCCCACCTTACCTCAAGGAAAGAATAATCAGAAGAACATCGACCGGCCCTTCTAGAGCGGTTAATTCCTACTGCCTACAAATACCTAGATTTAGGTTAAAAAAACAGGTGTAAACAGCTTTCCGGTAAAAGCTGCTCAGCACTGGAATGCACTCCCACTTGATCTCAGAACAGACCAATCCTACTACAGCTTTAGACGCAAAAACCCTTATCTGGCTACGATCTAATGACCACTACGACTGACCCACTGACACTAGCCTCTGAACCTTCTCCTGCACTTGATGATACTTCTGCACCTGGCTCCTGACTATACCCTACCCTGACTTTTGCAATTATGTATGCATTGACCCCATTTTCCTACCTGTCTATACAATGTATATATGTATGTACCCCTGCCGTGTCTTTTTCTACCATGTAACTAAGCTGTAAGTATCCTTTATATTCTGTTGCACCCAGTTACCTAAGGGTTCGACAAATTAATAAACAAACAAACAAAGCCGCCTTTATTCTTTCAAGCTGGTATCGTGCCTCAGCCAGAGCAATCAGGATGCTATGGAATGGGAAAGGAACACCCAGCGTGCCTTGTGTCAGTGTGACTTGTGCTGATGTCATGTTGACTGATACCCTCTGCTAAAATTACCCATCCTGACAAATACCGTGGGATGGAGGATTGCAAAACATATATACGAGAGAATCAAGATTTGAATTTGTGGATATCAAAATATGTAAAATGGGTACTTTCTTTAAGGACAGGGGCTGTGGCGGTGCAACATAGAGAGAGGTTTTGGGACCAGAGGAAGTAAGGGGCTTCTCAGGTTGTGACAGTCAATCGCAGAGCCATAGCATCTTAGGATCTGCAAGGATTCCCTTGGTGTGGGTGGGGGGAGGGGGAATGGGTGGTGGAGGGGGCACGTGCTTGGTGGGTAATGTTTATGTGTATTTTGAATTGTTGCTGTTGCTTTCTGAGGCCTCTGTACTTTTCATAGACAATACCAAACAGATACAGCAATGATTTAAACGTAATTAGACATCATTTTTTAAAAAAGAATTATTTTTGTCTGTGGTCAACGTTCCATTCAGATATGGTAAATCGTCACTTTCAGAATCACCCAATTTATTCATCAGTCTCAAGAATAGTCAAGACAACATGTGTACAAGCCTGATCTGTTGACCTTTGCCTGTGAAAAAAAAGGTCATGTTAGGTTAGGTGTATACACATCCTCATCTTACCGCTGAAAGTGTGATCAATGTTTCTTTCTTCCCCACCATGAGGTGGGTCCTGGAAGAGAAAGCACACCAACAGTAATGGAAGTGTACATTACTTACCCCTCCTTGTCTCTGTCGCCTTCTGCTCCACCTCTGGTCCCCCGGGGAGGCCATGGAACTTCCGCCGGCAAGATCTGGTCATCTTTTCTTTCTTTACCACACCCGGGTGGTTCTTGAAAGAAAAATCACACAAGCAGGTCATGAAAGTGTACATTACTCACTCTTCCTCTTCGCTGTCATTGACTGGCCTGTTGATGATTTCATAGTCCCTCAGGAGGTTGTGGATCATTCATTGGCAGGATTTGGTCAAAGTTTCCTTCTTCCCCACCACCAAGCAGTTCCTGGAAAAGAGGAGCACATCTTTAACGCAGCACAGGATTCTCCAGCAGGCCTGCATATCTCACTCACTGTGTGTTAGTCCCTGGGAACAAACCGCACCACACTGACTCAGCAGTGATGTTTGGTGTAGGGATCAGGCCACCAGCTCTGTGGACAAGGTGCAGTCCCAGAAGAAGTGATATGTTGTGCATCCCCTCAGGCAGTTCCAGAAACAGTTCAGTCCTCTCGCATGCATGAAGGCTCACACTGGCAGACCGCCCTGGACCGCCATCCAGGCGATGTCTTTGTGCTTGTTCGTCAGCCTCGCCGATGCAATGTTCTCTCACACGTGCTCTGCAGTCGCTGAGGGCAGGGCACCGATCTGCTTGCAGATGTTCCTCTCACGGATGTGTGCATGGATGGCCCCTATTTTCCACTGGTCCGGCGCCGCCGTCTCTATTTTTAAGTCCCTCACACATCACTCTGTTTCTGCGTACTACCAAGGTGCCGTCCAGTTGTATGGGGTCCTGGTTTTCCACTCTGCCCACCCCAATCTTTGCCAGACTGGGAGAAGGAAGAAGCAGGCCATCAGGAATCCCATGTGACTCTTGCCGCTGCTCCTCAGTGTGATCCTCACACAGTTGCAGGTGAAGAACCCCCTCATGATGATAGGGATGTCCGGCACTCCCTTCCCTGCTTTCTCATGCTCCTTGCACATCTTGTCCCTCTTCATTCGGTCCATCTTGGAGTTCCAGATGAAGTAGATCACCATCTGGGTGATGATCCTCGCCGTCCTCTTCTGCACGGGCCAGACCTGTGCCACCTACTGCAGCACCGGTAGCGCATCGTTCCTCAGGGCCAGCATCTTTCCCTCGATGGTCAGTTTCTGCAGCCTCCAGAGTCCGAGCTTCTGCTTGGCTTTTGCCACTCGCTCGTCCCATGTCCTCATCGCGGTGCCTTCGTTATCCCTACCAACCTCCCAGGATCTTCATGTGGATTGGTCTGATGGGGAAGGGCAGCGGCTCATGCACAGTGTTTCAGTCTCCAAAGAGAATGGCCTCTGACTTTGTTCAGTTGATCTTGGCTCATGAAGGTTTGAAGTCCTCGCTAGTCTTCACTAGGGCCTTCACAGAGCTTCCATCTGTGCAGATGACTGAGACATTGTCCATGTAGACGGAGCACTTCACCTCACCTTTGCTGTCACTTTCTGGCACCTTGACCCATCTGATGTTCTCCACCAGGAGATCTATAACACAAACAAAGTGAAGAGGTGAGAGTGGACAACCTTGGCGGACCCCTGAATCCACTGGGAAGGAGATAGTCTTCCAACCATTGACCATTGCACTACTGAAGATGTCTTTACACATTACCTTCAGCATATCACGGAAGAAGTCCCCAGGCCCAGAGCCCACAAGGCCCAGTCCATGAACTCGTGAGAGACTCACTCAAATGCCTTTTCCTGATCAAGGTTGACAAGAGCCGCACAGACCCTGCAATTCTGGATGCACTCGATCGTGTCCTTGATCAGGGCCAGTTTGTCTGTGATTTGGCTAGCAGCGGGTATCCCATAGGACTGGTTTGGGTGGACCTCTTTGCAATCACCTTCTTCAGCCGGTTAGCCATTACTTTCACCAGGATCTTGTAGTCCATGTTTAGTAGTGAGATGGGCCAGGTCCTCCTGGTCTCCTTTCTGCTTGTACAAGAATCTGATTGTGCCCTCCCTCAAAGCCTGTGGCATGCTGCCCCTCTCAGCCATCTCCTCATACAGCCCAAGCAAGTCCGGTCCGATCCGATCCCACTGTTCGACATGTAGTTTCACTGGGAGACCATCGCAGCCCGGGGTCTTGACGCGCTTGAAGGACATGACCGCCTGATGTGTCTCCCCCCGGTGAAGGGGGTGTTCAGGTCTGCTCTCTCCTGCGGGCCCAGTTTTTTTGAGATCCTAGCCTGTGTGGTCATTCTCCGACACCTTAGGTGAGTAGAGGCTGCCATAAAAGTCAGTGACGACCTTCATTACCTTCTCTTTCCCACCTTGCAGGTTTCCCTCTGGTTCACAGAGTTCCACTAAGAGTGTGGCAGCAGTGTGTAGCTTCTTGAAGAAGAACAAGTTGCATTTCTCATTCTTCTCAAGTCGCTCGACCATGGAATGGAACACGATTTTCCTGGATTCCACATGGTAGTGGTCTGTCAAATCCGTCTTGGTTTCCTCCTGTTCGTCCTTCACATCCCAGCCTCAGAGCTTGAGTTTGAAAAGTTCCTGAAGTTTGCCTTGCAGTTACCTGAATGCCCTCTTCTTTTCCTGTGCAGCAGCTCTGCTTGCATCCTGGAAGAAGCTCTGGACCTGGGTCTTGACCCACTTCCACCACACCACTGTGGATTGAAAGCAGTTCCTCATGCTCCTCCACCCAGCGTATGCCTCCCTGAGGTTTGCCTCTGTCTACTCACTTTCCAACAGTGTGCAATTCAGTTTCAAGGAACCTGGACCAGCTGGGAACTTTCCTGAAAGCTCCACCCTGTAGCTGATTGCTCTGTGGTCAGTGAAGGGGAGAGCAACCATGGAGCTCTGAACCGGCTTTACCGCCTGGGGGGGTGAAGATGAGGTTGATCCTGGAGCATACAGAGCCATCTGGGTGACACCAGGAGAAGTTCCTGGCATTCGCCCCCATACCTCCGATAGCATCTCTCAGAGAAGATTCCCCAACAACTTCCCAGAGCAATCAGGCCATTGCATCCATCGCTGCAGAGCTGAGGCCCATGCATACATACTTATCTATGGTGCAGTTAAAGTCACTCCCCCACAGGACGGTCCTGGAGATGACGAGCAGCAACCTCAGGTTCTCAAACACTTCCAACCGTTCATACTTGCTCAGGGGGGCATACACGTTGATCAGTCAGATCGGTTCGCCTTCCCATGAGCCATCGACGCTCAGCACTCTGCCATTCACCTGCTCGGTTACTGATTCAACCGCAAGCTGCCTCCCTTTCACAAGAATGGCCACACCCGAGGACTAGACATTAGCTACACTTGCCAGAACAACCAAGCAGATAGTGGACTTAATTAGTGACATCTTTTTAACTTCAATCTAGCAAACACCAGCAAAGTTATGATGGATTTAAACAGTGGCGTAACACAAAATGTGGGGGCCCCCCTGCGAGCCATGCTGAGGGCCCCCCCAACTCAGCAACAAATCACGGGTCGTGCTACACTCTGAGCCGGCCTAGATTATCACGCTTGCACAATACGCATGAACGTGTTACTGAAGGGGTATGCCGCACACTGTACTAGCAGAAAGATATAAATATGTGTTTTAATGCAATATACAGCACACTTTCTGAGAAAAATTGGCTAAAAAGCCAGAGTGTTTGCAATTGTTTCGTAAGGTAACACCAATCCAATACATGCAAGTCACCAACAGTGCACAGGAACATTAATGCTTTGCTATTAAAAATGCGAAGCCACATTGAAAACATGTCCCACTGGCTGCACAAGGTAGACCAGTGTAGACACGTAATAACATTACAGTAAAGCATGCCAGGCAATATTTAGACATACCTAGACTGGTTGCACAAAAATGCCAGTCGAAGCAATAACACTCATCAATAAGAGAGCACACATTGAAGCCCGGGTCTCTGCGGCCTCTAACAACATGGCCAAACTCTTTAAAATCTGCACGGAACTGGTCAATCCAGTTGCGGTCTCCACCTTTCCTGTTCCCTCCCAGGCCCTCTGTATGGCTCTGGCCTCTCACTTCTCTGCTAAAACTCAGGACATCCTGTCCACTAACTCATTTTCCTCTCCCTCTTCCTCTCTCGGCCACCCCTGTGGCCATCTCTACCTCTCCTCCTCCTTTCTCCTCTTTCTCTCTGACAACAACTGACAAGGTTTCTAGACAAGGCCGATCCATGAAAGTGTTGTCCAAACAGGTTCTCCCATGCTCCTCCAGAACCATCAAGGACCATATTGACACCCTCTCTGCAGCCTTGGCCAATTTCTGTAATCACTCTTTCACCACTGGAATGTTCACCTCTCCCCTTAATCACTCCCTTGTGCACCCACTCCTCAAGAAGCCGCCTGCCGATCCTACCTGTCTGGCAAACTATCGTCCAATCTCCATCCCTTTCCTGGGCAAACTCTTGGAAAAAAGCTGACCATCTCCCAGTTTACTCTCCAATCTGTTGGTTTTCTCCATGACCATCAGTCTGGCTTCAGAGCTGCCAGAGGCACGGAAACTGCTCTCCTGCACACCCGTGAAGATCTGCTCTCCAACCTTGATTCCAGCATTCCTTCTGTCCTGATCCTCCTTGATCTTTCCTCTACTTTCGACACAGTCAACCACGCCATCCTGATCAATTGACTACGCGAGACCCTGGGCATCACGGATCAGGCCCTGGAGTGGCTGACCTTCTTCCTCTCGGACTGCCCCTCCCAGGTCCAACTTGGTCCCTTTCTCTCTGCCAGGGCTCTATCCTCTCACTTGGTTTTTCACCCTCTACTTTGCCCCTTTGGCCCACCTGATCTCTACCTTCTCCACTAACTTTTAGTGTTATGCGGATGGCACTCAGCTTTCCTTCAGACTCCTCTTATCTCTTGCTCATTCCTGACTGTCTATCCATGAATCAGGATTGGTGTGCCTCCAATGATCTCTGCCTTCATGCCATTAAGATGGAGATCCTTCTCATTGGGACCCCTGCCCCTGCTTTCCCTCTCTCACTCAGGCCCACCACCTTGGGCCCTTTTCCTTTGCCTTCCTGCGAGGCAAAAAACCTTTTGTGTCATCCTCGACTCCACTCTCTCTTTCTCTCCTCACATCTTGGATGTTGCCAAGAAGTCCCACTACCTACCAGCTGCTGCTCCTCAAAGGGACTCTTCCCTTTCTCACTTTCCCCCAGAGGCTCACTGTCTCCAGAGCCCTGTTTCTCTCTAGGCTGGACTACTGCAACAGCCTCTTTCTCAAGCTGCCTTCCTCTACTACCCGCCCTTTTCAACTAATCCAGAACAGGACTGCGAGACTTATTCTTGGCCACAAGCCCAGTGATCATATCTCTCCAGCCCTGAAATCTCTCCACTGGCTCCTGGTGGTTGCAAGAATCAAGTTCAAGACACTTTGCATTGTCCACAAGGCTTTCTGGGGTCGGGCCCACACTACATCCAACACTCTCACCAAAATACCTTCTTTCTCAAGCCCTTCCCCCAGCTACCTCCAACTCTTTAAGGGCTAGATGCTTCTCCAGGCAGAAGTGGGGGGTAGAGCTCTCTCCTCTGCAGATGCCTTCCTCTAGAATGGCCTCTCTGCCCCTCTCAAACTTTAGTGGATCACCTGATGTTCCAGAAGCTGCTCAAAATGTTCCTCTTCTCTGCTTTTGCTCTCTCCCTAGCCTGCTGAACTAACTGACCTACCTGTCTGCTGTACTGACTGTTTGCTTGGCTACCCTCAGGGTCTCACTTAGTTCAGGCTCTTTCTTGATCAGTCACCTTTGCACTGCCTCCGGTCTACCACACACTTAGGGGCTGTAACTGTAACCCTACAATCCTTTGTTCTCCTTGCACTGCCCAGAGCCGCACTGCCCTGGATGCACTTACTCAGAACATTATGCCCTGTTTTCCCCTCCCTTCTTCCTTGCACTTTCCCTCTCCCTTTCCCCTTGCATTTCTGGTTCTCGCACTTGCATGATCTGAAGTACACAAGGCCTAATAAGATCATTTGTCTTGTCCTCTCTCTATCTTCCCTCCCTTGCTTCTCGCGCCTAGAAACACATGTGTACAGGCATGTTATACTAGACTTATATCATATCATTTTATCAAAGATGCCCAAAAAAATATACAATGCCGCAGTAAGAAACTACTAGACTGGCAGCACCCAAATGCCAGTCTAGCCAGGAAATTACACTTAGCAGGACTGCTTTATCAGAAATGTGCAGCTAAAAAAAGTCATACCAAGCTGAGGAATATCTAGACTGGCTGCACCAAAATGCCTCTCTGGTCACTAATACAACATATCATGCCTGGTTAGCCTGGACATGGACAACCATTATGATTTATCACACAATATTGCCCCCCAAACATCCCCTCTCCCTCCCATGCCAACCTCCAAATCAGCTCCTTGGCCCAGAATTACCTTCACGTCCCTCTTCCCTGTCCCAGAGCTTACGTTTGAGGCTCCTTGCCTCATAGGTAAGTACTGGTATGAGGAAGAGTGGGATTAGGAGTAATGAAGATACAGGTAGCTATGTCAGGCATTACCGCCATGTACCTCTACCTCATCCCAGTACTTGTGTATGAGGCATGGTGCCTCATACACAAGTACAGGGACGAGGAAGAATAGGGCTAGGAGTAATGACAATTACCAATATGTAATGAAGGCATTAAACACAAGTAGGGGCTTAACAATATTGAGTTGACTGGGCTTCAGCACTCGCCCCCAGACATTTTGGGCTATGTTGATTCAACCTGGTTGACCTTCAAAGCAGTTGCCGGAAAAGAACAGGACACAGATTTTATACAGCACCTGGGTTTCGCTGTTAATAAGGGCCCAGCAATTACAAACGTAAAGCATTTCACTGTTAGTACCTGCATTCAAATGCCACATTTTTTAGGCATTTTAAATTGTGATGTGGGTTTAGTACTTTCATGCCAGGGAAATGATTGGAAGGGTAGAAAGGGAACACAAGACCGTTCCTTCTCACAGCAGTTCATAAGTGGGGGCTTTCGCACTTAAAGGCTTAAAGGAGAGAGTTAACTACTTGTAACATTGAAGCTGCACTAGAATAGTCTCATTAAAATGCATAAAGAAGTTAGATGCCCCCACACAAATAAGTTTGCCCATCCCCCACCGCCCGTGAAGTTAGAGCCTCTCCCAACATTTGAAGGATCAGCCCCCCAAAATGTAGGTTTTGTTGTGCCCTTGAACACAAGCACACACACACACACCATTCACCATATACATGCACGCACACCCAACCATCCATACATTTAAGTGTACACCCTTTCACCATACAGGCACACACACCCAGGCACCCACCCATACATTTAATTGTGCACCCTTTCACCATAGAGGCACACACACCCAGGCACCTACCCATACATTTAAGTGTGCACCCTTTCACCATACACTCACACAGGCAGCCACCTATACAGTTAAGTGTGCACCCTTTCACCATGCAGGCACACCCAGGCAGCCACCCATACCTTTAGGTGTGCACCCTTTCACCATACAGGCACACCCAGGCACCCAACCATACATTTAAGTGTGCACCTATTCACAATAAACTCCCACAGGCAGCCACCTACACATTTAAGTGTATACCCTTTCACAATAAACTCACACACACAAGTCATGGGGTCGAGGGGAGCCTTATTATTTCAAAAATAAATTGTTTCTTTTTGAAATCACTCTGACTTCATAAAGAAATTATTTCCGTTAAGGACCGAACCATAACGGAAATCATTTCTTTATGAAGGCAGAGTGACTTCAAAAATAAACTATTTCTTTTTGAAGTCATGGGGCTCCCCCAGCCCATGACATGGAGGCCTCCAGACGTGGGTCTTCCATGTCATGGGGTTGGGGGAGCCCTCGGACTTCAAAAAGGAAGCTTCTTTTTGTAGTCACTGTGCCCTCATAAAGACATGATTTATGTTACAGTGTTATGTTTATGTCTGTATGTAGGCAGAGTGATTTCAAAAAGAAATAACAAATTTAAAAAAAAGATTTTGAAACATTTTTTTTTTCTTCATTTTATTTTCTCCAAGTAGGGCCCTCTCCCAGGACATGTGCTAGTGGGGCCCCCCGTACCGCGGGGGCTGCGGGGGCCCCTGTTCCGCCAGTGGATTTAAAAAGTCTTGGAAAAACAGAAAAACCTTCCACTTAAAATGTGAAATCAGAATAATCCATTTGAGCCAAGTCAGACATGCCACAATGCCAGCTAGTCCCCATAACTGGAAGTTCACCTCCAGTTCTGAGCCACATCAGCAAGGCATTGCTGGTATGCAAATTAGCCCAAATGCAAGAGCCTCGATCTATGAAGATATGATGTGCGTCCAATTGAAGTCAATGGTGGTGAGATGCAAAAATAAATTGTTCTTGATAGAAACAGACTCTATCCGGACTCTTTCTGGGCTATGCAAAGCAGGCGTTAAAGTGCAACCCGCAAAGGGACCTCGTAATCAGGCGTTAAGGGTTTAACAGCGCCGACACCTTTTACGGCGCCGTTAACCCCTTAACGCCTGGGTTGTAATGAGGCCCATTGTCTCAACAAAGCAAAAAATATGGTTCCAGATAAATGACTCTTGTAGAATCGACATTACAAAAGCTGTTCCCTCTGCGTAAGTGTAGCTCCCTGCACATTTCAAAAGCATTACAAATTGACACTCACCTACCCACTACTGTGTGGGAATAAGTGGCTGTTGGCTTATTTGGACCTCTACAGAATGGCACCTCTGTAATAGTACGTATGGATCAAATGTCACATTGTGCTGATGTACACATCATAACATCAACAACTGCTACTGCGGAGATTCCAGCCATAGCCAGGATGCTTTCAGCATATGGAATTCCGAAAATTGTAAAATCAGACTATATTCCCCCATTTAGTAGTGTGATGAATCAGTGATGATTCCCCCAGGAAACCTGCCCTGGGACCCTTCCCATGTGGCCAGGGAAAGGCAGACGCTTCCTGACCCTGACCCTGGGGGTGGTGTTCTGTGGGAGGATCACAAAGGAGGGATCAGGCCAGGAGGAATTGGAAAGCCCCTTTAATAACTTTCCCAGAGACCCTACAATCTTAATGGCCTATTGTAAAGTTGAAACTGTAGGAGAAAAGGTAGTTTGAACATTGGGGACTTCTAGGCCCACAATGCCCAAAGTACTGGGACGAGGAAGAGGGATGCAGAAGCACAGGACTGCAAGTTGCAGTCTATTAGTGTTAATGACCCACACCTGAGTGGGACTAGGAAGTATAAAAGACCCCCTCAGGTGCAGGCCAAAAGGAGAAGTAGTGGGAGGGGAGTGATTGCAGTAACTCCACGTTGCAGTTACAGCAGACGTTGAAGGGAGGCAGAGACGCTGGAGCCAGCACTATTTTTTGAGCAGATGCTGGTTCTGAGAGGGTCTCTACCTTCGAGGAACCTGTGTGCAGAGGTTGTGCAGCGGGAAGGGTTGTCCTTGAAAACTTTCCACGTGATGGCCGTGAATGCAGCAGTCACGCAGTGGGAAGCGTTGATTTAAAACTCTTCCCGCATTGTGAGTTGGGCTCTGGTGGCAGGCGAGCACTGGAGTGTCCCTGGAGCGGGGAACACTCCTTTCTCGGCCAGCGTGGGCTGCGGGAAGCAAGGAGAAGCAGTTTGCCATGTCAAGCAAAGGAGAGGAAGCAGAAGACCCGGAGGCAGCTGAGCGAGCGGACGCTTACCTGGTACCCGATGGGTTCACTAGCATTGTGTGACCCCGGAACGCTCCGTAATCGCCCGCTGGCCATATCTAATTGTTTTAAATACCATACTTATCTAACAAAATTGAAGCGGCAGAATGACAATAACTTTGAATACTGAGCTGATACAAATAAGCTAAAGTGGCAGAATAAGAAATTCAGAAACAGACAAGAAAGGTGTTATTATACTTACAAAGGTGAAAGTAATTGCCAAAATCCAGAGAGGGCAATATAACAAGAAGCTAATAAGAACTCATATTGCCAAAGCCAAGAGAAGGCAATATCCAAGCAAGCTAATAAGACCCAACATTGCCAAGGCCGCAAGACGGAAATTGAGAAGCAAGTTGATTGTAAACTCTATTGCCAAAGTGAGAAAGAGGCAGTAGTTGGAAATGACCCAAACAAACATTATCTAACCCAAAGAAAAGCAAGTGTGAGAACAAGTCATTATCAACATTTGGTTAATAAGTCTTCAGATGATCTGCCCAAAAGAGGAGCTCAGCCCTCTTTTAAAGCCTAATGGGCCACAGTGATTGGTGTAGGCTAAGCCTACCTTAATTAACCAATCCTCGTTCCTCGCCAACATTCTCCTGTATTCCTGAGGTCAAAAACAGAGTGCTTTGCAACAGAAAAGGTAAAGGGGAGAAAACATGTAATACTAAGTCCCACCTATCTTCCTGTCTGTTGTGGATCAAAGGGTCTCTCTGGTTAATTGAACTCTCTGTGGTTCCTGATTAAAGCAGCACGTCTCCCTTGAATCTGTGGCGAGACCAGACCATTGGTCACCACCAAACCACATACTCGTACCTTCTGAATGCGGTCCCCCTGCGGGGATGAATACTGTAAACAGCTGTCCCAGACATGACAGGTCACTGCCCTTGATACTGAGGGAAGAGAACTGGCTTCAGGTTGACACAGTACATATCAAAGAGGTGTTGGGTTTTCCTGTCCTTTGTTAGTCCTGCGACCATGCCCCCTGTGGGCCAGTTTGAATTAACTCTGATTAGTATGCAAGGTTGCCACCAGCAGCTCACAAAGGAAAGGGTGGATCCATGGAGCCTTTGTTAGTTAATTAGGCTGGCCATGGCAGGAGGAAGGTTTTGCCTTCCCCCTTCTGAGATGCCTTTGATGTACTCTTGGCTGTCATATTCCAACTAAATATGACCCAGGGAAGGCGCCTATATTCCGTGTCCACCCAGAGCACACAGGTCTATGTGTATGTCATGCGGTGAGCATATGAAAATGTGTACAGATTATCCCCACACATTTTTTGGAGGTTGATCTACCATCATTCAATTTCATTTAAAAAACAAATTAAAAACCAGGTGAGCGCACACCCACCGTGGGGATGGTCGAATTCCTCACATGCCCTCCCAGCTTCAACATGTGAACCACTACCCTGCTGAGGGTCTGGTTCACCATCAAAACCGAAATTACCGGCTGAGGCCATCTGCATTTCCATGCTGGGAGCCTGGCATGGCCTGGATGTCAATATCTAATCCCTGTTGGGATATGGGCCAACGCAAAAGCTTAGGGTTCTCCCCTTGCATGGCCATTAGCCATCGAAGAGGCCGGTGGTCTGTCTGGATAATAAAGTGTGACCCAAAGATGTAGGGTTTCAGCTTCTTTACGGCCCACATGACCGTGTAAACCACTTCAATGACAGCCAAGGTCCTTTCCCTTTATGTCAATCGCCTGCAAATATAGGTAAGAGGTTGCTCTACCCCTTGAGAGTTCAGCTGCGCTAACACTGCTCCAATCAATCCCCAAATCACGGGGGTCTGTTTGGATGGTGAACTCCTGATAATAGTCTGGCACTTTCAGAACTGGGGCCCTGCACAATCCATCCTTTAAATCCTGAATGATGTTTTGACAGGCGGGGGTCCAGATTAGCTTCTTCGGCATCTTCTTGGAAGTTACATCATTCACAGGCATGGCAATGGTGCCAAACCCCATGATGAACGACCGGTAGTAACCAGTGAGACCTAAAAAGGCTCTCACCTGCGTCTTTGTGGTGGGGATTTCCCAATCCTTCACAGACTGTACCTTCGCTTCGAGATGTTGTTTCTTACCTCCACCGACCAGGTGGCATAAGTAAGTCACTGTGCACCGCACTATCTGGCAGTCGTGGCTTTGATAGTCAGACCTGCATTCTGCAGCACCTAAAGCGCTTGTTTCAGGTGGGATAAGAAAGTGATCCTCCCAGGTGTGGCTGAACACAGAAATGCCATCTAAATAGGTGACTGAAGTTTTCCAGACCAGACAAAACCTTGTTAACCATCTGCTGAAAAGTGTCAGGGACATTCTTCAATCCGAAGGGCATCACAGTGAACTGATAATGTGCTTCTGGGGTTGAGAATGCTAACCTCTCTCTCGCTCCATCTGTCAAGCCAATCTGCCAGTACTATACCATCAGGTCAAAGGTACTTATGGACTTGGCAGTGCTGAGCTTGTCAATGAGCTCCTCTGCCCGAGGAAAGGGGTGAACATCTGTCTTCATGATAGAGTTGAGCCCTCTATAGTCCACACAAAAGCAAACTTCAGTCTTCCCACCACTGGTCTTTTTAGGGACCAGTACCACTGGGCTAGCCCAGGGTCTGTGGGATGGCTCGATCACTCCTAGGGACGACATCTTGGAAAGGTCCTCCTTGATGGTGTCTCTGACCTTATCGAACATCCAGTGACTGCTACTCTTCACCGGTTTACTGTCTCCAGTGTCCACATCATGGGTACACAAATATGTGCGGCCTAGAGTCAGCAAAAACAGACTGGCAAACTGTCCCAGTGACCGGCAACAGTGTGTCAGTTGCTGTTCTGACACGTATGTTGCAAGGTTGACACCCTCTACTGCCCCATCTATGGCTTCAGTGTGCAGGCGGTCCGGGAGTGGATCGGTCTCCTCCTCCATCTCTCCATCAGTCACTAATGCCATGACCAAGTCATCCCGGCTATAATGGGGTTTTAGTGAGTTGACGAGAAAGACCCTGCACCTATGTTTAGGTCCTTTCAAGTAAATTAGGTAATTCACCGTAAATACTTTTTCCATCACATAGTAAGGCCCAGTCCTCTTGTCCTGAAGGGCACTGGCTTTGACAGGCTCCATAATTCACACTCACTGGCGAGGAAAATAGACTGTCACTGTGGCCTTTTGGTCATGCCAGTGCTTCATCAGCTCCTGACTGGCCTTTAGGTTTCTCGTTGACTGTTCCATGTACTTTTCCATTCTAGACCCAAAACCTAGTACATAGTCCACCACATCTCATGTAGGGTATGAGGGGTTGCTCTCCCATCGCTCTTTCTCTAGACGGAGGGGACCGCATACAAACAGAAGCTCAAAGGGTTTAAACCCTACTGCATTCTTTGGCACATTCCTGTAGGCGAAATGGAGGCAAGGTAGGAGAATATCCCAGTTTCTCCTCCGGTCCTCTTCCAAGCCACCTATCATGCCTTTCAGGGTCTTGTCAAGCCTATATGTTTGTGGATGGAAGGATGTAGAGAACAGATAGATGACTCCACAGTTTTCCCACATACCCTCCATATTCGCTGTTATGAAGTTTGGTCCCTGTCTGAAATGACTTCCTTGGGGAATCCAACATGGTAGACTATCCCAATTAGAGCTTTGGCAACAACACAGGCTTTGATGATCCTCAGAGGGCCAGCCTCAGCGTACCTTGTGGCGTGGTCTACCACCACCAATATGTATCTGTTCCCTGAGCTTGTTTGAGGAACCAAAGGACCCATAATATCCATGCCTATTCTCTTGAAAGGCTGCCCAACAATGGGTAGTGGAATTAAGGGGGCCTTTGTGGAACCACCTGACTTGCCAGAAGCTTGACAAGTCGGGCAGGACCGGGCAAATTCCTTAACCTTTATGCCAAACTGCGGCCAGTAAAAGTGCACAGACATCCTGTTCGATGTCTCAGTCACTCCCAAGAGACCCGCTAAAGGAATTTGGTGAGCCAAATCCAAAAGGACCTTTATATGGCACTTGGGAATCACCAACCTTCTGGTGCCCTCACCCTCAGATTCTTTTGGCACCCTGTGCACGAGTGCATCCTCTCAGTACACGTTGACCAGTCCAGGGGTGTCACAATTAGTCTGCTCCACCACCTGCTTTCGCAGACTCGCCAGAGTGGAACACTCTTTCTCGGCTGTGAAGAAGTCAGTCTGATCTGGGACCCCAGCTGGTGAAATCTCATCCAGCTTGGGCAGGCCCTTCAGATCTGTTCCCACCTGGTCCTCGACCTCAGGTTCCTGCGCAGTGCTAGGTAACTCTGAAGTCACTGAATCCCATGCTACCAAAGTAGGGTCCTCAGTGGCTACTGGCCCCTCTCCCACAGGAGAAGGTGACTCAGCAATCGTAGAACTAGACTAGTGGCTACCAGCCACACCAGTCCTTTCAAAAAGCCCTCTGGAAGCACTCCCAGCCCTAAGGCTCTGAGAGTGTTCAATCTGGCTATCTCTTTGGCCCTCAATCAGGTAGCGGCTGGTACTATCTCAGGATCAGGAAGATCGTTACCCAACAGACATTGAACAGAGATGGAGTCTTTCACTGCTAAACAGTGCTGGGTCGTTTCACCTCCCTAGATGAACTCTACTATCGTCAAGGGGCACTTACTCTTTCCGTCAAACCCACTGACGCTACAATCAGGCCCATCAATATATAGGCCTGGCTGTACCAACTGCCGAGTGACAACAGTGACGCTAGACGCAGTGTATCAGACTGCAGGTGTTTTGTGTCCATTGATATACACATGTTCTAAATAGACAATTTGTGGGATGTGGGGGATGGAATTGCGCTAAACACCATTAGGCTAAGAGACAACAATCAAATTTGATTGTTGTCTCTTAGCCTAATGGTGTTTAGCGCAATTCCATCCCCCACATCCCACAAATTGTTAATTTAGTATCAACCTGTGTGACCAGGTTGACCGGGATTGGACTGTTGCTCACACCGCCCCTTAGATTTCGTTTCACTGCAGACTCCTATAGTGATAAATAGCGCACTGGTAACCGTGTTGCGAGTCCACAATCCTTGTACCATGTTCTAAATAGAGTTGAGTATTATTGGGAACTGGGATCTCTTCTGGAGACCTGGTACCGTTCCCACTCAGTGTAACCAATGCACATTTGGCCGCTCCTTGGCCTAGTGGGATTTCCTCCTCTTGGTGGCCCACACTAACGATGGCCTCTTCTATGAGTCCAACATTCACTATGGCTTGCTTGGGAAAGCTCTTGCAAGCAGGATCCTGTTTGCTACGGCCCAGCTCCTTATACACGAAACAACCTTTGGGTGGTGAGAACGCAGGTGTTCCAGTGTTGGGGGTGCCTGCGCTCTTCTTTTCAGTGTTTACAGCTGAGCTAACGTTTTTGGATTTCCCTTCATTCTTTTGGGCACCTGACTTTGAAGAAGATTGGGTTGGACCTTTGTCCTTCCCATCCTTGTTTACTTTTTTGTCTGAAGATTTCTCTTCCGGTTTGGGTGCGCTCTTCTGAGCCTTTTTCTGTACTTGAGTACTCACAAACCTGTGTGCAGCCTTTGCAAGCTCCCTAGGGTCTGTGATAGTCTTGTCCACAAGATGCTGGTGTGGGTCAACCTCACAATTTTTCAATACATGTTCACACGAAATCAAATTGTACATCCCTTTAAATGTGTCAACTTTGTTACCAGCCTCGCACCCGCTCAGATAGTTCAACAACAAGTGTGTGAAGGCTTCAAATGCCTGCCAACTTTTCTTTCCGAGCTCTTGAGATACTGTTCTGTGGTTTTACAGAACTTCCTGAAGAGGGCCCCCTTCATGCTTTCATAAACAGGCCTTTACTCAGGAGTTAATTGAAGAATTGCATCTGTCCCTGGTATCGTTAAGCGACTCATCAGGGCTGCACCCCACAGTACCTCGTCCAACTCCTGTAAGCCAGATCAAGCGGTTCAAATCAGTCAAAAATATCCTTTCCCACATCGTAAGCCTGCACTAAGTCTTTGGGGATGTGCCACTGGGGCATATCCCGGGCACTCTGGTTTGAGCCACAACTGATACTTTCACTGGAGGTGGATCTGTTGGCCTCCTTCTTATCTTCAAGTGTCATCTTGTGCAGCTCTATTGTGACCTTGTCCCGCTGTTTCTGTTCCTTTAGCGCTCGTCTCGTCTCCTCTCCTCCAGCAGGAGCTTTCTAGCTGCTACCTCATTAACATCCGGAAACAATTACTGGGCCGCTTAGAGACTGTGCTGAGGCCTGGGACCTGCGGGATGCCGCACTAGCCCCTGACCTCACTGACACTAGAGTTTTGAGAAACCATGGTTGCCCCCCGGCGGGATGGTTTGCGAGAAACACTGCTCATGTTGTCTTCCTCGTCATCTTCCACTTAACCCTCCGGAAGGTCTTTTTTGTTCAGGTAGACAGGGCCTAGCCCGTCCCCTGGGCTCTTCTTCCCAAACACCCTCACTTCTACCCAAGCTCGGAGGCTGGTTAGCAGCTCAGATTTATTAACCTCAGTGCTGTGGGGAAGTCGCCTCTCTTGACATATCATGCACAGGACATACTAGGTTTTGCCTTTTACAGTTTTATATGTCAAGATTCATGATTATTACAAATACCTAGCAGTGTCTAAACGTTGCCTGCAACAGTACTTTTATTGTTGGGTGACTAAGCTGTGCACAAGGCTCCAACTAGATCCGACTGCCTGCCACCAATGTGAAGAATTAACTTGCGGGGCACCAGTGGTCCAGGAATGAATATCGGTTTCTAAACCATCAATCAGCCCTGCACCTCTAGCACACCAGAATGGATCCTAACATATAAAATTAGTAAATTATAAACCTCCTTGTCCAATTTTGGTAATGTGAACGGAACGGCAGGCTTATCTCTGCAAGGTCGTGGATCATTGGTTAGTTGCAACACAGCAAAAATACAATTATTGCCCAGTGATTAAAGGGACTGCCCAGTCTAGGTTGTTTAAACATATCTACTTTATTATTATAACTCAACAGATAGTTCTAGCACACTGCAAAATGCAACCCACCCTGTAAAGTAATGCAGAGTACAGACAGTTTCAAGAAGGAAAAGGTATGTACTCTGGATACTGATAGGAGGGTAGTCGGTACAGTAATTAATCACAATAGTTCAAGGATACTTGGTTTAAGCACAAAGGGAGTAATGGGTCATAGAATGTCACTAGGGGGCTCCAGAGAAGGACCAGGGGGACAGAACCACAATGTAGCTTTTGGTTGTAGAAGTTTTTGGTGCTCGACACGGTCGAGTCGGTTTCAGGGCACTTTGCAGCTCCTGCAACAGAGTTCAAGATGGGAGAGCTGCGGGCATCAGGTGGCAGGCAGTTCGGTGAGCGACGCTGGATGGGCGGCTGCAGGCTCGTCTACACGGCAGCTCAGATTCAGGAATCATCTCAGTGTTGGTTGGCAGGTCTGAAGCACTGGTCGAGGCATCTTGGGTGACATTAGCGACTGTGGAGTGACAGCAGTTAGAGGTGCAGTCGGTTTCGGCTCGAGGGGTTCGACTGGCTCGAACAAATTTCCTTTAAGGTGGGCGCTGGTTGATTCTTGTCGATGTACTCCTCCTAGCTTCTTCACTGGCCTTGTGTCATCCTTTAAGGCAGACGGCCCAGAGCTGAGGAGAGTGTAGTAGGCAACTGCCTTGTCCTTGGTTTGGTACAGAGACCCTCTGGCACTGCCCACTTAGGAAGCTTGCTTGCAGAGCCTTGCAGGGCATGCTGTGTGCTGGCTGGGTACCAGTTCTGGAACTGATGGAGGGTCCTCTGGACTCAGTATCTCCCTCTGTTCCCTGGGCGATGTTTAGGGGAGGGGTCTTGCTTCCCTCTTTGGAAATCCTGGCCTTCCTTCACTGGCGGAAGCTGTGAGGCAGACTGTACCTTCAGCCAGGTTCCAAATGAGTTCTTCATGTTACTCCTTGCAAGTCCTCAGTTGATCTGCCCAAAAGAGGGCCTCAGCCCTCTTTTAAAGCCAAATGGGCCACAGTGAATGGTGTAGGCTAAGCCTACCTTAATGAACCACTCCTGGGTCCCCACCAACAATCTCCTGTATGCCTAAGGTCATAACCAGAGTGCTTTGCAACAGAAAAGGTAACTGGATGAAAAAATGTAATACTAAGCCCCACCCATCTTCCTGTCTGTTGTGGATCAAAAGGTCTCTCTGGTTAATTGAGCTCTCTGTGGTTCCTAATTAAAGTGGCACGTCTCCGTCAATGCTGTGGCGAGATCAGACCTTTGGACGCCACAAACCACATACTTGTACCTTCAGAATGGGGTCCCCAGGTGGGGATGACTACTGTAAACAGCTGCACCAGACATAACAGGTCACAGGCCTTGATGCTCAGAGGCGGGAGCTGGCTTCAGGTTTACACAGTGCATGTCAAAGGAGTGTTGGGGTTTTCCTGTCCTTTGTTAGTCCTGCGACTAGGCCGCCCATGGGCCTGTTTGAATTAACTCTGATTAGTATGCAAAACTGCCACCAGAAGCTAACAAATGAAAGGGCGGATCCATAGAGCCTTTGTTAGTTAATTAGACTGGCCATGGCAGGAGGAAGGTTTTGGCTGCCCCCTTCTGAGATACCTTGGCTGTCATATTCCAACTAAATATGACAGGGGGGACAGGGCCTGTAGGCTATGTCCACCCAAAGTACACAGGTCTATGTGTATGTCGTGCAGTGAGCATAGGAAAATGTGTGCGGATTAGCCCAACACATTTTCCGGAGGTTGATCTACCATCATTCAATTTCATGCAAAATTTCAAAAAAGTCCAGGCGAGCACACATCCACCGTGCAGATGGTCGAATTCCTCACATGTGTGGTTGTTTTATTGTTGTTACTTCGATCCATACTGTCTCAAGATTGCTTTGGACCCAGGGTATGGTTTGTGGGGGGATGCACTTGCCTCAGTGAGTTGAATAGCCAGGTTTTCAGTAGTTTTCTGAAAGTTAGGTGGTCTTCCATCAGTCTTATTTCCTTTGGCACTGAGTTCCATATTTTGGCTATCAAATAGAAGAATGTGGTTAATCCGAATTTCCTTTTCTCATAGTATTTAGTTTCTATTAGGACGTTGCTGCTCGATTTTAGGTATCTTCCAGGCTGGTTAGCGATTCATTTTAGCTTGGAGAAATTTGGCACCTTATCCATGTAGTGATTTGTGGGCAATTCAGAGGGCTTTAAAGTTTATTATTTTTTTTACTGGTAGCCAGTGTAGACTTCTCAGGGCTGGTGTGATGCGGTCTCTTCTGTTTTGTCTCAGGAGTAGTCTTGCTGCAGTATTTTGGATGTGTTGTAGTTTTTATGTGAGGCGTTCTGGCATTACAAGGTAGAGGTTGCTTGCTTAGTCCAGTCCCGATCGTACCAAGGAGAAGATTGTGAGGGTTCTGTGTGGGAAGTATCCCTCTTATTAGTTGTAGGAGGTAGAAGCATTTATTTGCTATTGTGTTGACGTGTGGTTCTGCAGAAGGTCTGTTGTTCATGAGGATTCCCAGTTTTTTTAAATCAATGAAATGTCTCTGGTTGGGTTCCCATGCACGGTGGCCAGCTTTAGAATGTCTGTGTTTCATTGGCTTCTGGGGTGCAGATCATTATTTCTGTTTTGGTAGGATTTAGCTTGAGATAGTAGTTTGTCATCAAGGTGTATATGTCTGTGCAGCATTTGCTAAGGGTGTTGTTTGGGTCTTGGACAGAGGTTATCTTGAAGATGAGTTGGGTCTCGTCTGCATAGTTGTAGGCGGTCAGTCCATGGGTTTGAATGAGTTTCATTAGGGGTTATATGTATATGTTCAAGAGGAGTGGGGAGAGCCTTGATCCTTGTGGTACACTGCAGGTGATGTTTTTGGTGTTAGATGTAAAGGGTGGTACATGTGTTCTTTCTGTTCAGTTGGTGAGGAAAGAGTTCAGACATTGCAGTGCAGAGTTTTTTATACCACGTTCCTTCAGTCTCTGTTTTAGTGTTGTGTGTCTGAATGTGGCAAAGGCAGATGATATGTCTATTAGTATCAGGGCTGATTGGGTTCTGTTGTCTACGTTTATTTTTAGGTCGTCCCATTAATTAACCTTTACCCATCGTCTGCTATGTTAGCCATTTTGAGAATTTGTGACACTGCACGCCTTTTCACTAGAAGCACAATGATGTGTGGACACCAATGAATTAGACCGGGCTGGCATTTCATATCTTATCTGTTGTCAATCCACCCACCCCAGTCTGCCCATCAACTCCCCTATTTCCCATGTTGTGATACTCTGTCATGTACTGTTTTATCTATTGCTGTAACATGCCGCACTTATGCAAAGCTGTAAACTGGTGGTATTTGAAGATGCTGCTTGTTCCTTGTAATGCCGACCTGTGTCATGCTGCACAGTGCTGCTACTTGCTGGCTCAGACTATACCATGCTGTTCCTTTCTTTTCTAGGCTGAAAAGCACAGGGTTATGCTTATGCAATGCTAAGTACATTCAATGTGGTATTGTTTTCACCACATTCCGTATTTTATAAATAGTGCTTGTCCGGCATGATTTTACCATTGGGACAACGATAAAGTCACAACATGCGCTGGCTTCATAGGTTAGTGCATGCAGTAACAGTGTATAGGTGGGCAGGGCTTCTAACAGTCTCCCCAATTATCAGCAGAGAACCGTTGGGCCCATCAAAGACTCCCCGCCACAAGAATGGAAGGCTCGGCCATGGGGCAAAGTTACTGTTTATTAGCAAACAAATGACAGGGATCACACCAGAAAAACAAGTATCCTCCGGAGCTGTCGTCTTCTATGCATGTGTCACCCGATTTTAACCCAAGTCACAAATTCAGGTTCCATCCCAGAAACCTATTACACATTTACATTGATCCGTTTGGGTAGGATATATATGGGAACTATATGGGTTAGTTGTACAATTGGATAGCCATGTCTAGGGGCCCCTCCTTTTACCACCCTTACTAGTATCAATCTACAATGTTGCAGGGTCGCAGAGAGACCATTGGCCCTTGCAACAAATTATCCACACGTGAAAGGTGAATCTGGATTGGTCAGAATGTGTCCTCCCATCCAGTGTTCCATTTCAAGGCAATGGGAATGAACATGGAGGTGTGAAGTGTTCCCTAATGTTACAATCTCTGATCACCTAAGTCTGGGAGAGTGCAACCAGTTAACAGTTCGTGGGCAACACTTGTAGCCTTTTTCCCTTCTGGTTCCACAGGAACAGTCCTCTTCGTCTAGGTTGGCTCAATGGGCATTGTCCAGTTTGGCTGGTTCACGTGTGTGGAGACCACGAAATTAAGCTGTCCTGCTTGTAATTATGAGGATTTTAGCCTGACTTTCTGGAGGTGGCTGATTGTCTTGGTAACTGGACATTTTCTTTCTCCACTTGTCCTTGGCTGAGTGCTTTGTTTCTGCTCGACTCTAGCTGCGGCGATCATGTCAGCTTTTCCATGTACTCAAAGCATGTTTCTCCTTTGCCATCCATTTCAGAGATCTATAACTTCTATGCCATTCCCTATGGATTCTCCATGTTAATAGCAGTCAAGCATGTGCAAGCTAAATATATGGACTCTTTGTATCTTGCGATTTCAGCTTTGGCGAAAGACATGAACATAAAGATATGCATGTGTATCTGTGCTCTTCCTATGTGGGTCATAAGCTTGTGCTTCGTGCCTATATGCAATCAACAAGTGCATGTTCATGTAACTTCATGAATTGATGAATATGTACTTCATGTATGTTGCGGCTACATCGTGATGTCAGTGAGTCGACTTGCTCGATCAATGTAATTTCCATAAGTTCCGAGTCATCCATTGGGTATGGTCTGAACGGCTGTCTGAGCGAATAGCGCTTCTCACACCTGCGATACATTGAAGTTTGTGGTGATGGGCCTAGAAATGAGGCACATTTGTCGCTTCTATGCCTTCGTGTTGAGAGTCGTCTGGGGGGCATGAGGGTCAGATTTGGTCCCCCATCTACAACCGTATTTACCACAGGTGGTATTCCTGAAGGAACTGCTGCAAAACCATAAGAAGACTGTTTATACTTTCTTGGCAATCTTTGAAGTGTGTCTGTTTCTTTGCATTCTTTAAAGTGTGGTGGCATTCAAAATTCACAATGTACATAGAATAAAATAAAACCAGGCCTGGATGAGCAATGCACAACTGGCAATGGTAAGTCGCATGATATGCTGTCATAGGTGTTCTATGCAGTACTGTCACTTGCAGGTTTATGCTAGCCTAACCTTTGCCTTTTTGATACGCTCAGACATGCTAGGCCGGGTTAGAAAAACTCCATACTATGTTTAAACTGATGCTTTAAGTCAATGCCGGTGTCGAGGAATCCCATTAAGCATATTGAACTTTCACTTGCCTCTGAGAAAGCTCAGGTGGCAAGAAGGGGCACATTATTTCTTCAGGTAATCAACCATTGCTTCCAGCCAGAACACTGCACAGTGAAGCACATGTACAATGATAATGTCCTCTCTTCCCCTATCGCAAAGGCAAAGGGTCCTCCCATTTAACTTTATACATTTGAAACACACACTTTCGCCCCCAAAGGATATTATCCTAGTATGGCTCTGGGTGGGGATATATTTGTGACCCTCAACTTTCATTCAGCACACAACCAACTCATCGCCTTGACACCTCTGTCAGAAGGCCCAGTATTACCAGATCGTTTTGGTTTTCCTCACAAGGGAATTGAAAACGAATACCCCACAACTCATAGGAACTCTTCAGCACTTCACAAGCCCAACACTATATTGCACTGTTAACTACCACTGTTAACTACCAACATAAGTGAATTGTCCAAAACACCTATACATGCATCTGGGAGGATAGTTCAGGGGCAATGTGTTTGCCTTGAAAGCAAGACAACGCAGAGCAATACAGGTTAAAATTCATGTCCTGTGATTAGAGACTGTTCTCTGGTATTAAGTGCATGAGAAAAGATTAATTAATTCATGAATCCCAGCAATCACTATCTGTGCCTTTTTGTGGTCACCTATGCCTGCTTTGTTCTCCGACTTTCTCCCTATTGCTGTGTCCCACTTACCTTTTCCTTTTCACCACAATGACCACTGTGCACTTTACACCCTAGGTGGGGTCACAGTTCGCCTACATGTACAAGGCGTTGGACCTTTAAAACCACAACTGTGGTGATGTGTGCAGTATAAAGGCAAATTAACATATCATAATATAACTTAGCATAAGTGTGGAGGTGAGTGGTCAGGCAGAAAACACATTGCTTGGTGGAGGGTGCTGATAGTTCAGAAAAGGAAAGCTTTGAGTACTCCACAGAATTGTAACAGTTTTAGTATGGACATTTAGTAGGAGTGTGAGGATATCCAGAGTTGTGGGACTGACTGGCATTTGCTGACACCCGGGATCTGGTGGGAAGTGGAAGTCTGGACATTCTGGAACCGTTTGGAGCTGATAAGCTGGTAAGTCTGGGCTGTTAGGGTTCCAATGAGCATGAGGAATTTTTCATAAGAATGGGAGGATCTTTCAAAGCAGTTTTTTCCGACAACTAACTTTGACTACAGGGCTGGTCTGTGTATTGAGGCTGGGGTCCCACATGATGCCAAGGTTCTCAGTTATGTTGGAATTAGCACTTTGTACATGAGGGAGCTTGGTGTGGGACTGATAGGGACATTTCTCTTATACACATGTTCAGGTCCAATACTAGAATTTCTGTCTTGGATCCATTGAGATTCAAGCCATTGAAGCTCATCCAGGATTCAGTGGCCTCGAGGCCATTGGAGACACGGAGAAATGGTCATCACTGCCTGATACTCTCAGCTGTATCTGCGTGGCTGCAGCAGGAGGTGCAGAGTCCTAATTCTTTACATTAGCAGCCTCACATAGACATTAAAAGGAGTGGTCACAGAGGCAGGCAATGGGGAACTCTGCATTCTGCTGCTCGGAGTAGTGGGATACAATTTCCCCTTTCGTGCTCTGCTCTCCCTCTAAGACGAAGGATTTGAATATTCAAAAGTATTATATGCTGGCAAGACGTTCAGGATAACTAGCATCGACAGGCTCCTAATATCAGCTAACCCGAGCAGCTTATCCAAGACTTCGACTAGTGTTGTTTCTGTGGTGGCAGCAATGATGGATGCTTGATTGTTAGTGTCCCAAGGAATATGTAGACATCAGCAAGTTGCTGTAGCCGGGCTATGCCTACGTGTGAACTTTCTAGGCCAACCAGGAAAGGCTAGAAATAGGGTGGTAGTTTCCAGAGATTTGAGGTTCATGACTGGTTTTAATAGTGGGTCAATTTGAGACTATTTGAATGTTCTGGGCACAAAGCTAATGCAAAGATTGATGCTCATGAACATGGTACCAGGTCTGGCAGTGATGTCAGCATGAGTGGCTGTGATGGCTGAAGGGCAGGGACCACCTTACTTCTCCAGCCTTTCTAATGGATTTTAGTGGTAATAGTTGGCTTAATGGACATGGTGGAAATGCAATTTGGGCAGGAGTGTGCTTTGGCGGATCCTGCTCCAGATTGGGGACTGGTAAGGCCTCGCGACAGTCTGATAAGCTCTCTGATTTTGTCTACCTTCTGTGTGAAGAGGGAGGAAATGCTGACACAGAGCTCCTGGGCCTGCGGCTTGGAGTATGGTGTTCAATCTGGTGAGGTAATGATTGGAATAGCTTAAAATCTTGCAGGGCTAATTGATAGCATTACAGACCTTCACTGAGTAGTACTCCTTCTTGGTTTAATCTTGTGGTATGTGGTGCAGGTTATCACAAGGGTTAGTTAACTGGCAGGGCCTTTGAACTTGTTCTTGCAGTCTCTAAATTGCATTATGCCTACTGGAGGAGAAAGAGCGGGTTGATAAACCAATTCATAGATGATGGCATGGAAGGTCCTTTCTGGAGGGTACATCACAAGAAAAAACGTCCTGTGCAATATATTGCAGGGTGTGATCTGCAACTGTGAGGTAGTTTCAGTGATGGGGCTGCGACCATCAGTTACTCTGCTGGAATTGCTAGAATATTTCTAAAGGATTATTCTTGAGGGAACTCCACCAGGAGGATTTGGTTGGAGATGAGATGCTGAGGGGCTTAGGTGGTGATCAGACCACATGACTGCCAGGATGCAGATCTCTGCATTACAGGGTGGTATCTGGGGCAGTGGCCATGCCTATGGTAGGGTACCATGTACCGCATAACTATTGCTGTGTCAGCAGGATCTTGTTTTAGCAAACAATGCTATTGTATATGAAAACTCAAACATGTCTATGCCAGCCCAGCAGGATGCCAGAAATACGATTTGTGGTGTGTTAGCGATAATCATGGCAACTGCAGAGAATGCAAGTGTCTGTGCATGAGAAGTAGAGAACATGCATTGTTTCATCAAGATGGGTACTGCAGTGTACATTAATTCTGACATGTAGCACATGGAAATTGTTATTGATCACCTCTCAGCCAATTAGAATGTTCAGAGTGCAGTCAATAACTACAGGTATTGACTGCATTCTAAAGATTTTGAATTCAAAAGCAGACAGGGAAACTATAACGCAGCTTCCATGCTAGATAGCTTCAACCAAGACACCATCTCCCCAAGAGAACCTTTTTTTACACTGCAACATCCAATTTGGATTAAGAGCAAGAAAGCTAAAACATGGGGAAATGCTTTCACTTTTTTGAAGAAAAATGGTTTCTTTTTAGACACCTACTGCGTGCCAATGTTAAACCCACTACAGTTTAAACAGGTTTGCAATTGAAATGCTTAACGTATAAAGGCAAGCTTTTATTTAAACACTAAATAATAAAACTACATCAATTTCCTAACTCACTTTGCTACTTTACTTTTGTGCTCTAGCACCTTGAAGTGTCTCATGTGCTAGATGGAATTACCAATAACGATCTTGGACCCAAATAACCGGACATACTCAAATAATATGGCAAAGTACACTTTATCAATAGCATAAAATAAAGTAGGGCAATCTGGCGAACAACAAGCTGTAGTCCACACACTCACAACCAAATTTGATTACACAGAGGTTTTATACCTTGATAGGCGTCATCTATGACGTCATTGCACGTGGCAAACTGTAAAGCCTATTGAAGGGAGGGATTGGCTAAGAGAACATATATACCTGTATATCATGTAAGTATTAACAATATTACTGGATGACCCTTATCTGGTGGGCACGCCTTGAACCACCTCTAAATACATATAATACAGATTATAGTGGAATACTGGCAGTAGATTGACCTATGCAACATTGTATAGCATGTTGCTAGATAGACCCTCTGATTGGTTATACTTTTCCCAATCTTGGACTTTCGGCTTGTTAGCAGCACGTAAGCAAAATGGAACCGAGGTGCCGAGTGTAACGTCAGACTACGTCCCATTTTCCCAATTAGTCCATCATCTCTCATCAGTCACTAAGATGAACACTTTGCCTTATGACGCCATTTATACATATAATAGGTCTTCGGCCTGCTCGTCTCTTGAATATTTTTAACAATACTTGCTTTTTAGTTTTTTACATCTAATCTTTATTTTTTTTATTTTTTTTTTTTTATCCTGCTTTGAAATTGGACGTTAAATTGAAGGAAAGAAAGGAAATAAACGTATGGGCAACAGGTGCTGGTGTCAATGCTGAACAGATCCCCAGTTCAGTCCTGCTCCCTCTGTTGAGCCACAGTGGTTTGGGACGTATCTGCACCATGGCCGTGAGATACCCTGTAAATAACAGTGGGGCGAAGAATGGCGACTTTTTTTGAAGGCAAGAAATTATAGCTTTAATTATTTTGCCAATGCAATGCAAAGTACTGCCAGGACCCCATTTTAATGTACCATTTGTGTTGGGTGTTGACGTAACACCTCAACCACACAATATCGCGATACTTTGCAGCCGCCCACTTACGCCATGTAACTTTGATTGACAAGTCTGGGCAGGAGTGCTTTCTCTTGTTACAGCAAGGGGATGACGAGCTACTGTACAAGGCACAGCTGTGATAACCGACAGGGAGCCTTTCCCAGGTTGTTGTTGGGGGCTGTCCCGGTCCACCGGGCAGCCCCATATTCGTGTCGGGTTGCACCCGACACGACACACTTCAGTGCGGCGATCACGCCGCATACTCAGGGGTGGGGGTCCCGCCCACCCCGCTCCAGATCACCGGAGCGCCTCACACAGCCGGCTGGCCACCGGCTTACCGCGGCCCCGGCTCTGGGGGCACCCAGGCCGGGGTCGCCCCCTGGCCCGACTCACAGGGCCAGGGATACACAAAGGGACGGCGTTGCCCGGCAGGGGCACCGTCCGGACGGCGTTGCCCGGCAGGGGCACCGTCCTGGCGCTGGGCCCCTTCCTTGGGCCCAGCACACGTGGTGGGGCGCCGCCATGGCGCCAACCCAAATAACACACACACACCACGGAGTCTGGATGGTCTCGACTCCCGAGCCGGAAGCGGCTCGGACCTTTTATTAAGATGGTCACATGGTTACCCATGTGACCATGACACCATACACTCGACGATACCATGGCCCCTTGCAGGGGTGCCATGCAACACTCCTCCTTTTTCATAACAACAAACGAAAAAACCCAAAATCCCCACCTAACCACAACAACTACTATTTGAGCCACTCTACTACTTTGCACACCCTTTATTAACCTGGGTGAGTGGCTCTCATGTCACTAAACAGCACCAGTGAGGGCTACTGGCACCACATAAAGCACTCGGAGCCTGCAGGTGGGCACCACACAACATTGCCCACTAACTGGACCATTTTAAGCAAGTCCATGTCTGCCGGCTCACAGTCTTCCGGGGAATGTCACTCATGATGTCCACCTTCCGTATGGAGTCGCCGGAAACCAGCTCGCACCCTCACCAGAGTTCATTTAGGACAGTCACAACACCGTCACACAACACCGGCAAAGCCGCACCTGGGTAGGCCCAGGGGCCACATCGGCCAAGTCCACAGTCTTCGGAGGAGGCCCCCTCCGCACGCCTCCTTTCCTCTCCTTCATGCCTGCCGTTGGGGGAAGGCCGGTAGCCCCCCCTTCGTTGTTGCAGGTGCCGCCGCCACCACTCCTCTTTTCCTTGCTCCTCGGAGTGGGCACACACACACACACCCTCGCGGGCCGTCCCCCTTCAGATGGGAGTGGGGACAGCGGAGGGGCAGCTGACTTCCCCTATCTTTCTCATCGCGGGCCCAGCTGATGATGGGCCCGCCTCATTTTTTTTTTTCCTTTTTTTTTTTTTTTTTTTTCCGGCGGCGATGATTGCCGCGGCCTGCGGGTGGGGGGGGCAGGCAGCTCTCAGCCCGCTCCTCAGGGCGAGCACTCTATTGTGCTTGCGAGCCCAGCTGGTGCTGGGCCCGCCTCCTTTGTTTCCATTGCAGGCCCGTTCGATTCGGGCCTGCACCATCCCTTTTTTTTTTCATTTTTTTTTCTGTTGCGGGCCCAGCTGATGATGGGCCCGCCTTCCGTTGGGGGCCGCGTCAGCTGTTGGGCGGCCCCTCGTTTCCCTCCTCTTCCTCCGGGTGGGGAAACGGCTCCTTCTTACCTTGCGGGCCCAGTTGGAGCTGGGTCCGCATCGCTGATCTTCCTGCGGCACAGTTGGCTGCAGGGGATGCTTCCTCTGCGGGCCCCGTTGGAGTTGGGCCCGCATCCTTATTTCGGCGATGCTCGCCGTTTCCCCTCGTCGCGGGTGGGGGAGGGGCAGCGCCTCCTCACCGCGGCGATGTTCGCCGCTCCTTGTCGCGGCCGACGCCGCAGAAACATCTCTTCCCCACGGGGATAGGGGGCAAGGACGTCTTCGCTCCTCCACATCGCGGGCCCAGATGGAGATGGGCCCGCACCATATCGTCTCCGGGGCACGCGGGGCCCCTCTCCTCGTCGCCATTGTTGGGGGCTGTCCCGGTCCACCGGGCAGCCCCATATTCGTGTCGGGTTGCACCCGACACGACACACTTCAGTGCGGCGATCACGCCGCATACTCAGGGGTGGGGGTCCCGCCCACCCCGCTCCAGATCACCGGAGCGCCTCACACAGCCGGCTGGCCACCGGCTTACCGCGGCCCCGGCTCTGGGGGCACCCAGGCCGGGGTCGCCCCCTGGCCCGACTCACAGGGCCAGGGATACACAAAGGGACGGCGTTGCCCGGCAGGGGCACCGTCCGGACGGCGTTGCCCGGCAGGGGCACCGTCCTGGCGCTGGGCCCCTTCCTTGGGCCCAGCACACGTGGTGGGGCGCCGCCATGGCGCCAACCCAAATAACACACACACACCACGGAGTCTGGATGGTCTCGACTCCCGAGCCGGAAGCGGCTCGGACCTTTTATTAAGATGGTCACATGGTTACCCATGTGACCATGACACCATACACTCGACGATACCATGGCCCCTTGCAGGGGTGCCATGCAACAGTTGTTAGCTGGGAGAGGTAAACACTTCACTTCGCACGCACTTACTAAATTTCGCAGTTTCTACATCTGGCTTAGAGTCCTATGTCAATATTGCCGTAAACAAAATAAATATGGCGGATGAACAAGGCCTCAAAATTAATATTTGGTTTCTGCTCTTTTGACAAAGTTCTTTGTAGAATTGTATCGGCTGTGATAATACGTTATTTTTATATAGTGCTGGCTGTTTGCCTTGTGGCTTCGTAACCTTTATAAAAAAAAAAAAAAGAAACCAGTGTTATTGTTTCTCAACGTTGCTTATCGACCTTAGAAGGAAGAAAGGATAAGTCAGCTCAGTTAGCATTCTAGTTTGCCGCTGAGTCGTTAGCCTGGCGCTGAGACACCTCAAGACTACCTTTGTACCACAACAGAACACATCCCACTTGAGATCCCACTTGACGTTTTTCCTTTAAGTTTTTATTCAAGGTGTCCCAACCGCATATCGAATCACTTACTTTTTCAAAATTGAAGTGTTTGGTTTTGTGCAAATAAAGTGCCTTTTAAATTAAACCTACTTTCCTATTTTTTCCAGGAAATATACATACACGTCACAGATTTTCAAAATGACCTGTCTGCTGAGGTAAACCTGCTGTATTTTCTAGTAAGGGAAGGATGCTGCTGTGCTACTCGTTGCCAGGGAGTGCTGCTCCCAGTTCTTTCCAGCTACAAACAAGGCATAAACAACCTGGTGAATACCCTGCAATTTTACCTTTTTTAGAATTAGAGAAAAGGGACCAAATGCAAATAGGGAAAAGGGACGTATTGCTGAAAAAAATGATTCAGTACTATATATAAACATCTATGTGTATGTGAGTTTCAGTCCTAAACAGATGAGCAGAAGAAGACGTCAACTTTCCTATAGAATGAGTTGTTTTCAGCCAAACATTTTTGGTAAAAAAAACTCAGCGGCGGGAAGGGGTGGATGGGGTGCAGGGGTTAGGGAAACCCTAGCACCAGGGTTTATATGTAACAAGCCAAAGACTTGCTACGTTGGAACATTACCCAAAACCATTGGTAATGCCTGGTATGTATGTACGTGTGGTGGGCGTGCTGGTGGCAGATTCCAATGGCAGAGTGTGTCAATGGATATGGAAGAATATTTCAAAGAAAGAGTTTTGTAAGGCAATAGGAACTGCGGTGGAGAATGAATAGTGGACGGCTGTTGATGGTGCTCCATTGTGTGTTGTGGACTTTAAAATAAATAAATTAATGTCTGTCTGGAGACACATCAGTGTCTGTGCACCTCTTCACTCCCAATCTTACCACATTGGAAAATGGAGGTTTCCTAATGTGCTTGCCATCTTTACCTCGGGTACCTAAAATGCAGCGGGACCCACCTGCATTGTTCTAGGTCTGACCCCATGGAAGGGATAAAATGGGTTTATGTCTCAGTCTCAGTAAAAAGTAAGCTTTGAAACATAAGGCAAATGAACATTAAAGAGAAAATACCAACCGGTCTCAGGAGAAGGTTGGGAAATGTAAATGGATAAATCATGGGCATTGATGGGAAGCATCGGACAAGCAAAGTGCCCTATGGTTCGCCATTGATCATAAAACAGGGATATAGCAGAGTTTCCATCAATTGCCCTCATACAATGCCCTGTCTGGGGTTCACTGTAGGCTGGTGTTGTTGCCCATTTTACTGAATATATTGTGTTAAGCCATTCAGTGCGTACATTGGAAGTTATGGCCAACCCTGTTATTAGCATGTCAAAGACACACAGATTTACCTCTCATTCCATGGTAACCCAGAGACAGCCTTGAATATATTGACAGCCTGCTTCAGGCTTTTCTGATGATCATGGCCTTTGAGACTGAGCTGATGACCATGGCCTTCAGAATAAAATGACGATCGAGGCATCTAGGACAGAGTTGATGGTCCTAAATTGCGAAATAACTGATGATTATGATTAATACTGAACTGCTGGTCATACAGACCCTCTAGGCAATGCTAGTGATCATGACCTCTAAGCCAAAACTGATGATCATAGCTTCTAAAAGAGAACATAAGCCAAACTAGTACACAAAATGTATTCCTTTAATGCATTGTTGCGCTCAGCAATGTTTGTTCTAGTGATATGATAGGTTATTTATAACACACTTAATACCCAGAGGTTACTAAGTGCGCCCCCGGGGATCGAACCTGTGTTGCTCCATGTCATCTTGCCACTGAGCTATCCTCCCGAGACATTATGGCATGGTATAGCACTAGGGCAACCTTTCCCTGTTGCAAATGTATTGAAAGGATGTTTTTTGCACTGGGTCATTTTTTCCCCTAGTGCTAATACTGTGCCAGTGCCTGTACAGTTAATGCAAGCCACCCACTGAGGATTTTGGTTTCTAAGGCAGACCTGGAGGTATTGTGTTCATGGCCGGACTTGGCCTGAAGTGCCACAGCATGTGACAGAATTTGCATCTGGATGGGGCACATTTGGTCAGAGCCAGTGCCGAAAGTGTGCCATTGCATTGACGAGCTGAGCTGCTGTGCACATATAAGAGGCGGATACGCAGGCCAGTGGAAAAAACACTGTCGCTCCCAAATCCAGCAGATAGCATCCCCCACTATCATATGGCTGCATGTTCTAGTCACTGTCCATTTACATGGAATTCAATGGCAGCCGGAAGCCACCCACTCTGAAGAAGAACACAGGTTATTTGCATAATACTAGAGATTAGATTATACCTGTGGGATCTATTTGAAAGGTTCAGAATTTACCCTAGCAACAGAAATGCATTTCCAGCATATGAATGTTGGAAAGATTTACTATTCCATCTTCACCATTGGTTGAACAGCTGAACCCCTGGTACACGTGCAAGTGGGTGGATACAGCGGTACATTAACCTTCCTAATACTGTTGCAGTTCTTGCTCAGCGGCATTTAGGAGAATGCATCTGGGGGCCTTCAATTGCTGTTTGGTGAATCTGTTGAGCTGCTTAGTAGGGCGTCTAGTAGGTTGTGTTCAGGAACTCATATTTTATTTTGCATGGGTAACATCAGCACTAACATCATAATGCAATTCAATAATTTTTTTATACAAAATCAGGGTGAGTAACTGCACACCCGGGATACAATATGTTAAGAAACCTAGGCAAATAAGCCACCAAAGCTTCTGGATTAAGCCCCTGATGCATCCAACATTAAGTGTACTAGCTTACAATTCTCCAGATGTGCCTAGGAAACAAAAGCCAACACTTTAGGACATACCTGCCTCATCCCTTTTGCCAAATCATGGTCCAACTAACATGACTGACATGCACATATGCTAAAACAAAGTATTCCTGCCTCACTGCATCCCTTCCACCCTGTGTTGCTAGCATCTGTTTCCTGCTTTCCCATCCTCTTACCTTCCCATCACTCCATGTGTTTCCTCCAGCAGACTAGGGTTCGGATTCACCTGGTGGAGGCACATTAGGACACTGAATGCACAAGCATAGGTTCTCTACTACGCCTACGGTGGTGATTTGGCTCAGTATAAAATCATATTAACATATCATAACTTAAAACAAGGGCAAGCTGTGGTACATGAACATTAGTAATGATCTTGTTGTATTTGAAAGACAACGCTAAACTCTGGAACTTGCGTTCTTTTTGTTTACTCCCTTAGGCACAGAGGGGACAGTCTGTATTTGACCACATGCCAAAATAGGAAGATGGGAATGAGGAAGAGGATGACATTATTGTATTCAAAGGCTACATTTGGTGGAACCACCAAGCCTACTAGAAGAGGGACTTACATTTTACAGAAGGGTCCTACCATCCATTGAGGTTTATTTCACTGCCCTAAGACTGTGAGTAGTAACTTGCAGATTTGAAATATTTACAGAGCCGCTAACGGGAAGCCAACTTACTGTGCATTGATTTAACCTTAAGGTGTAGGAATGCTTAGTGTGTTTTAGAAGTGCAGATTTCATGCACACCATTAGCATTGCCAAATGGATCAAGGCATCTACTAAATTCACAACCTGTTTGTAAGGACATGGTTGTTTATACTGTGCATAAAACTAGTGAGATTGTTTACAAGGACGGGGGAGAGGTAAGGGAATGGGTGTCACAGGTGTTAATTTTACTCCCACACATCAATGTCAAAAGGTTCCCTTACACACAAAAGAGTGTGCCATTTGTGTGGTAGGATGGGTCCTTTTTAAGGGTATGCATTAAAGAGAAATAGGGCTAATGTGGTAAAGGAGTCTATAGATGTGCCTGGGTTCAGTGATGGAGGAGCGGTCTTGGTGTTGAGCATGAGCGATGAAAGCTCTAGTCTAGAGGTTTAATGAAGTCTATAAACAAGGTAAAAGGGGTGGGTGTCAAATGTTCACCTTACTCTATGGCTTTAGTCACCCCTTCTTATGGAAGCAACCACTAAAGCTGAATGGAGAGTTGTGGCATTATTGCAGTTTTATTCATGGCCATATACATTTAGAAGTGGAGCCATTCAATTGATCATGCACTTGTAGGTGGTTCTGGCACAGAAGCGGCACAGGTCCAGATCAAGATGGGCCATGCAAACAGAGTGGGCGTGGAGCTCCTGGGCTAGTACTAATAGGGGAGTTTCAGATAATATTAATTCCACGTTCACCTCAGACATTGTTATCTATTGGGACTGGTAATGTACAGATTCTTTTTTAAGCACGTAAGGAGAGCAGGACTGTTCCAGTGAGGCACTGGAGCAGGTGATCTCCTGTTATCACAAGGTGCAAGGTTGTACAGATAAGTATAAGTGTGTGGTATTTGATCTTGATTTCTGTGAGTGTATACTTATGTGTTTGTCTCACTGGTCCTTTTTGCATGGCTGTAGAATGCACATGAGTGGTGATAAATGACAGCTCAGAACATGTTGGGTAAATGCAATCTTATGTTATGTTACTGTGCTTTTGTGTTGCACCAAAGCACTACTGTAGTGGTATTTAAACCCTCATTTTTGTCAATGAGGTAGTTGATGCAGGGATACCTCTGAGAGTGTCAGTTGGGGTTAGAGATGTGAATGCCTGATAACAGTCAAGTTTATTTAATACTCATATTAAAGTATTTCACTTTCATTTAAGCTATGTTGTTTCAATCCAGTTTGCTCATAATTGCATAGGGCAGGGTGGCAGGGGGAAACCCCTTCTTTTGTCACATAACAAAATATACCGGACCATTCACAGATAAGGAGATTAGTGCTGGGGGTGTCAGTGTCTGAAGATAACCTATCATAGTCCCTGTGTGATCAGAAATTCCTGTGTCAAATAATACTAGATGGGTCAAGTTTGTCAAGTATTTTAGGCTTAAAACTGAGGAAATTAAGAACGTTCTTCGGAAAACTGCAGACAAAGGGAGTTTGTCTGACAGGAGAAGTGCTCACTGGGGTTTCACCTGGATGTAGCTGATGAAAATCCCAATTAAGAAGGCCTTTTCCAGAAAGAGACACATGTCGAAACCTTTCCTGGGACAGAACCATATTGCCTGAGAGGGTGTTATATGGTGTTAGATCAAGGGACTAAAGTCATTACAAGATGGACTTGTGGGTGTCACCTGTGTCTTACGACCTACATGAAGAGTAACTAGATACATGAACTGTAAAAAAAAATATTCCTTTTCTACATCCTGACCCCTGCTGATCCCTAAGAGAGAAGTCTTCTTTTCAAGATATAACATTGGCGAGAAGTTACAAAATAAACAAAGCCAAACATGTTGTTGCAGGGAGCACAGCCAATCGAAAACCCACTGCTCCCAATAGCTGCCATTCCTCCTCAGGTAAGAGTTGTGAGTGCAGCTGCTGTGCCTAAGAAGCATTATTTATATTTTTGTCATTCAAGGTGATGCTGAAATACTGGAGGAATGAACTTGGCTGTTAAAGCTATGCTGCATGTATGAGTTCTTTCTAGGTGATACAGAAGTATCTACCCAGATGACTACCCAGAAAGTAATTTGCTACGTGTTTTAGGCTGAAAGCTGCAGCACTGTCAAGTACTGTTATGAATAGCAGGCCGATCTAGTCAACAACTTGTATGTACACTCTGTTGGGCTTCTGAGCTACTGTTGACAGTTAATAAGCCTTCTAAAACAGAGATGGAGCCCCATGATACAGTGACTGTACTATTAATTGTGTCCTAGTGACTTGATGGCACTACCCATAAAGATAGCGGCTGCACTGTCTCTACAGAGTGTTGTGTGCCTTTAGCCCCGGAGAGCTGAACTGGCTGTGTGTGGCTCTCATCTGCTGCTGTTGGAGTTCAGAGTGCCAGTGGAACTCTGTCATCTATGCTACCAATTCATGAATGATGACATTATGGAATACTGAGGTACCAGTCCCAATGGCTGTGTTTTTTGCCCACTCCATGCTGAGCTTTGGTATTTGATGGAATAATACAGGGAAACACGGATTGGACCTATGGCATACATGGAGTATTTGGGGGTGTCTTGCTGTTGCATTGGAGAGTTCTTTGATGCAAGTAACATGCTATGTTCTTGCTCTCTCTCTGCTGCCTATGCAAGCATCATGTTTGAGGTCCTGTGAAGGAAGCGAGGCAATCTATTTTTAATCTTTGGATGTTGTTACTCCATTATTACACAGTGACATATATTTTGGGGCTTGTGATGCCTATATTGCCAGATGGTGCTACAAGAGCAATGTGGGCAGAAAGATCATAGATGGTCTGCTTTTCAGAACAGTGTTATCTTTTGTACTGTGGATGCACGTAACACACTGATGGGTCTATCATAAACCATGTGAGTTGCATTAACTTGTGCTGACAACATTGTGGTTGCTATTGCCCACCTGTTTATGGGGCTACCTATTAATGCAGTGAGCTTTCAAATTTATTGCTGGCTTTGTATAGTCATACTAGGTGTATGCCCCTTCCAGAGGTCTTGTGGGGCCTTTGTGCATGTATGAGATTGCGTGACTTGCATTGGAAGAGTGACACGGTCCTCATTATGGACGCCTTATGTATTAGAGTAAGTGAAGTTAGGGAAATTCCTTCAAGTATCTCGACTATTGTCCACATTGGTGTAAATGATTTATGTTGTGGCCCTGCTCATCCCACTTTACTATGCGGTAGTTTTAGGGGTACAGTAGTTTAGACAAGTGTATATTTTGCTGGAACATGCTGACACTTGTAGTGCAGTAATGCTATAGGGAGCAAGTCTGCTGGTAATTGTTCTTATGATTTATTCTCAAATGTGTTCAAAATTTACCTGTGGTAATACTGTGTTATTTCTTTTAGTTCCCATCTACATTTCATGACCATGCTGTAGGTCCTGCTGGCTTGCAGTAGGTGTGTTTGTTTAGTTAGATCAAACTAGTTCACTAGCTTATTATAGCATTGAATGTTACATTCCTCATGGTCGGTTATCACCTGCTACTATATGTTTTATATGTTTGCTGGTTCTGTGTCTAATCCGAGGAATAGATGTTGTGAGTTTTCTCTTGGTCTTTATGCTTGGTCAACGATGTTTGGTTCTCGTGAGTTATAATAATGTCCCCTATTTTTTGGTGTGATTTGAGCTTTTAGGGCAATTTCTGCTACTGAGTGCTTGAGTGGCAGTTGTGATAGCCGTGCTTCAGTTGAGTAGTCATTTCATGTTTTACAGTTGTGCTGACTGAATGTTAGTTCTGTACACATGAATATCTGTCCCTAGGTTGGGGTCAGCAAGCTGTCAATGTAAGGGTGTTCTCTCTGGTCCAGCACCCACCTTTCTGTGTTTGTGTTTTGGCAACACGTTGCCTGGCTGACTGGTGTGCTGCGTGTTTTCTTTGAAATTGTTGTTGTTGAGTTTCTCTGGATTGCTTATTCTCTCAGTGCATGTTCCTTGTTGGTGTGTGAATGAGGCAATCAGCATCGGTTGTTTGCTGAAGATCAGGAGGCTATCCAAAGTTAGGATTGAGTTCTCTATCCTCTGTCATGTGGTGAGTTGGGCTAATATCTTTGTTTTTCTTATTCATTATACATGCACTCTTTTTATTGCTGAGCATGCTGGCGCTTTTCTTGTACTTTTACTTTTTGGTTGTGGTTACCTCATGGTCTTTCTGAGGGCTTTCGCCCTGTTTGCTTGGTGGATTGTCCCTGACCTGCAGTGCTCCTGTATTGTACCTTGAATGTGTCCCATGACAACATTTGCTGTGCATTGTTCTTTATGCCTTCCTTTTATTGTTTATCCTGCTGTGAGTGCATGCATGGAAGCATGCTTGGTTTTTGGGTATGCGTGGTTGGTGAAGGGCGTTACCTTTCGATTGCTGTGAAGGAAGGGGTGTGCTTGGTATTTGGTGTGGAGTTCTGCGAGTTTATATTGTATGCTGATGTGTTCGTCTTACTGGTCCCCCTTGCACGACAGTGGAATGTTGGTGAGTGGTGATGAATGGCACTCAGAGAATGTTGGTGGAGTGTGATGCAAGTTTGATCCTGAGAGTATCAATGTGAGTCGAGGTGTGAATTCCTGAGGATGGACTGGTGCGAGTCTCCCGAGTCTACGTGAAGCATGACTGGATTTATGAACTGTAAATAAAAGAACATACTTTTTGTGACTCCTGCTCGTATCTGAGTGAGAGGTCTTCTTTCCAAGATAGCACAAAGTGGTAAGGGCAAAGTAAAAGGCTCATTGATTCATGCTTGTCTATTCACCTTGTATAGTTCTAGTGAAATAACACAATTAGCGTAGGATAATGGGTCATTGGCCCAAGCGATAATGACCCATCCCTCAGTCTATAAGACTATTAGCACATAGTCATAGTAGGAATATATTTTTGAGAGTTTTGGTGATGAAGTAAAAATGTGACTTAATAGTGAATCGTGTCTATAGAAAAACTGAGTTAGTAAATTAAATGCGTTTTTTATAGTGTTCAAATAGCAAGGTTCTCTTCCTAAGTTAAGTATTTTAATTGTAAACTTGGATAAACTGGAGTCGTTTCAACATGAGCATGCATTTGGTGTCCTCTAAAAGTAAAGGCTTATCGATGAGAAAGTGAAAGCATATTCCCATGTTTTAGCTTTCTCCCTGGTGTTTTAAATATGATATTACCATGATGAAAAGGTCCTCCCAGAAAGAAAGTGTCTTAGTGAAAGAAACCTTGCCTGTAAATTGCATTGTGGTTTCCCTGTCTGCTTCTGAAGTCAGAATGTTCAGATTGCAGACAATATCAAGTTATTGACTATGCACTGAACATTCTGATCGGTTGAGAGGAGGTCAATAAAGATCTGCATTTACTAATATATTGTATTTCTTTCAAAAACAAGTCTCTTCTCTGGACACAGCTTCCACAAGTGCTCTTGAAACATACCACCAAGAAACAGACCCACAAACAGTACCCATGTACTTCCGAACTGCACAGATCAAAACAACAGCACCGCTACTGAGGCCTCCATTAGGCCAGCCCACCCACCACCTTAGCAGATCTGCCAGAGCTCCAGGATATCATGCAAATGGCAGCCGAGTGTGTTGTAAAACCAAAGAACATAACATAAGGTAATCCCAATCCGTAAGTGAAAAGAAGCATTTCTATCATATAGGCCATCTTGGCATCAGGCAGCGTTCTATCAGAGGTCCTCTTTGTGGGTGGTGTTGCTCATGCCATTGATCTGAACACAACTCGTGAACAGTGCAGGTGGCACAAAGTGCAAAATGTACAGATACCTGTTGCTTTCTATTCTCTTGGGAGTAATGGCCTGATTTCATGGAGTAAACTTGGCAGGGCAGCTGAAGGGAGGTCTGCTGACCACCACAGCGCATGCATTTTCATGAACAACTGTTTTTATGGTACTTAAAAATGTATTTATGGGACAATGCGTAGCACGTGGTGCATTTTAAAGAACACAAAACAATCAGGGAACCTGGTTAGGGTAAAGAGCACCTTATAAGGGTATTAGCCCTACTGTTACCTACTGTATGCTTTTTATCACACAAGAACAGCCGTGGAGCTTATTTCTTATTTATATCATGAACATTTCAACAACAGACACTAAATGTGTACGCTAGCACTATCCCTAGGAGGAAGCACACCGTATCCCTGTAAGGTAGTGCTATCTATCCCTGGGCCGGAGCTGGTGCGCCGCCTATCTAATAGGAAAGAGCAGAGAGAATCTATCCCTGCTTCTACAATGCTTACTATTTCAGCAAAATTAAATTTAAAAACGAGAGTTGTTGAACCAGATCTATATTTTGCATGGACATTTCAAGGAGGAAGCATTTCCCTCTGACTGAATGCCGTTTCTCTTTATTGACCCCCAAGGAAGTGTGTGCATACAGTGCAGATCAGTTGGTGTAGTGTGGTTCAGCAGACATAAAAAGGTTAAAAGAAAGAAATTCGTTTTTTACTGTCAAAGAAGATCAGTTTATCGGGACCGTTTTTTTTCTATTGTACCAGTTACCCGTGGTTTTGTGTTAAGTTTATTCTGACCAGATGAATCTGACAAATATCACCAGTTAAATGTCAGTGCTACCGACATGGACGTTTTCAGTTATTGGCCGGTCCGAGCCTGGACAAAAATGTCTCCAATTTCCACTAACTTGCCATTGTTGGTCCCCTGTTTCTGTCCCAGGCCTTTTTAACTTTGTTTTATTTTTGCCTTCACGGATTCTGCTAGACGGCTTACGGAGGCATTTGCCAACTATCCTTTCTGTTGCAAAAATATTCTGTAGTACACAATGTGCAATGGAAAGGTTAATGTGGCTATTATACGATGAAAAGAGAAGCCAACATCTCTTTATTTCCACACTTACTTTGTACCGCAACGACAGCTATTCTGGTACTCTGGTACCCTTTTAAATACCTCCAGTTGGAACCCTTCCCTCTAACACCACTCCCTCTTTAACATTCCCACTGACACTCAGAGCTAAAAATAAGCCCCAAACTTCTCAATATTTTTCCATTCAGTTTAATAGAAACCAAATTCTCAGCTTGAAGGTGGCTAGCCAAACAGCTTTTGTTTGCATTGGGTTAATAGATTTACAGCGTCTTTGCTTTGAGGCCTCCCAAAGAGAACCCTGCTGACTCAAGGGCAAAACGAATCCCCAAAGCCAGCGTTGTCATCCAAGGAGAGGTTATATGGAAGACTCATTTGGAACCGTAAAAAAATCGCAAACTGCTAGGCGATAAGACCTGATGAAAAAAGCACCTGGGTCACAAAAGCTTAATGCTTCTCTCCCTGCTCCCGCGGAAGCAGTGTCACGAACAGTCATTGAACATTCTCCATTACCGCGGCTGACCTTCTGTGTTTACACAGGACTTCCCAAAACACCGCAGGCGTCTTTTCTTTCCATGCGCCGCCATTTTCTCCCCTTCTGTGACGCCGGGCGTGCGGCTTCTGGCTTCTGAACCTTAATGTCTATTGCAGGAGTGATTTCCGGACTCTGGCCAAACCAGCAACGAAATTCCACTTGATTGCGCAGCAGTAAAATAATGTTTGGAAAAGGCAAAAGCAACATTTTGGGGATTAAATCATCCCCAAGGAGAGGCAAGAACTAGGTAATTTCTCTACTTCTCATCTAATTAAAGAATTGATGGGGGGTTGCGAAGGAGGGGCGGGGATGCGAGGCAGAGGAGAAGTGTGCTCCTCGCCCCTCCTAGCTAACAGAAAATATTCAGAGCCAAAATCACAACAAATCCTGCTGGGACACAAAAACGCATGAAAAAAACGCAGTTGATGACTTGTGCTTGGCAGTACGCAAAGGGACGCGAAAATATCCATATGGTAAGTGTATTCGGAAAAACTAAAACAAAACCTCAACCTATTGTAGGTTTGGAGAGTAATTGTGCTACCTGAAGAAGTAAGAGTTTTCAAGATATGCTACTACTGTAGCCAGAGGCGTTGCTGAGGCGAGGAGGCGGGTGGGAGGGCGGGTGAGTGGACTATAGCCCGGGTCTTTTGCTTCTAGCCCAGCTAGAGGCTCAGGGGCTACAACCAAAAGACTAGCTAGTCCAGAGTCCTGACAGTCCCGACATTAGCGTAGCCCCGGATCTTTTCCAGACCTTGCAACACCCCTGCCTACAGCCCTATTAAATGTGATGTGGGACAGCAGTGTGTGTTCGTTTCATATTGACTTTTCTGATATCCCTTTCACACTTAAAATAATTTAACATCCAATGACACCCCGAGTTTATTGGCCACAGGTATAACCTTAAATACTTTAATATCCAGTGTTACCTGGCCAATCAGATGGCTCAGATTCTGAAAGATGACACGCAAATTGTGTCACAATTCGGACCAATCCGAGGGTTCGATACACCCCTGATGCTTTCTTTTTTCATAACTTTCTTTTAAGCAGTACTCCTTCTTCCAGCATCTTCTCTTCAAGCTTTCACTCCTCCATGTCAACAATTCCATCACCAGGGATGTTGAAAGGGCGAACTTTCTTTAGTGAAAGCCCCTTCTTGATTTCCCTTGGCAACCTGTTTTTTTTTCGAATGAAAGAATCATGTTTGTGCTCCGAGTGCCTAATGTTTGGAGGGCATACGTCTTTCCTGAAAGTTGACCAAGGTGCCTGTAGCCTTATTACCAACAGATTGGGGCTATACCAAGCTTTACATTCCTGGTAAGTGACATGTTGTTAGTGACTTTGCAAAAAAGGGGTCATACGAGGGCCTTAACCACTGTTACAATCTCTGCTGCTGCTTCAGGTACAACCAACCTTCCTCTTGAATTCTCGTTACCTTCTCTAGCCACGTTTCCACCTTAAGAAGGGCCCTTCCAAGGTTCCATACTCTGATAAACATGGATGCGTGGAAAGGTTGTTTCAATGAATGTGAGGTGAGAGATATTCCTGTTGAGTCTCGTTTGACACAGTGTGGGAATTCCAGGCACAAACCCCACTCAAAGGGAGGCAAGCTCATAGTAGAGTGTTAATTAATTAACATATTAGATGGCTGCTGGGTTGAGGACAAGAAGAAATGGAGATTGTCCCAGGGACATCAGTTCACCAAAATGCTAGGGGTAGCGGAAGTGACATCACATGACCCTTGACATCTGATGACATCACAGGAAGTGATGTAATTTGACCCCACCCCGAAGTGACATCACAGGAAGCGGTGGAACACAACCTTTTATCCCTTGACATAACAGGAATTGACATCACATAGTATTGTTTCTGTCACGGCTCGCTCCCTTCGCTCCCGTTCCCGTCACTTGGGGGCATGTTTTGGGGTTTATTCCCTACTGGACATTTCCTCAGAACCTTATGCTACAGTGCTGTGATGAATTGGGAGCGCTAAAACCTTATTTTCCAAGTTACTTCCCTTCCCGATCCATTCCAGGTTTTTGGCAGCCAGCATGCTACTTTAATCTAATGACTATGCTTCCCAGAATGCCTGGCTCACTGCTTCACCTCCTCCCTTGCAGGACAAGGTTGGGTGGAGGATAGGCAACACCTGTGGCTGCAGGTGCAGCAGGCGGCACACCTGAGGGGTGTGCTCGTTAAGCAGCTTTAAAAGCCTCCGTTTGCTTCAGTCCAGCGCTGGTCATTATTGCAGTGTTCCTGTTGTGACTGGTCCCTTGTTCCTTGTTCCTAGCTTTTGTGCCTAGTTCCTAGTTCCTGTTTCTTGTTCCTCTGCCCTGGATTTCGGATTTATGTGCTTAATTGATTTCTGCTTTCTGGATTTCCCTTTCTGTCTTCCTCTGTCTGGTGGCAGCCTTTCTCTGTGCTTTACCCTTTGATGCTGCCCAATTTGCCTGTGTTCTCTGTCTCTTTGATGCTGTCCTTTGCTACTGAAAAACTTGATGCATTAGTCTTTCCCTTTATGGATTTAGCTTCCTGTCTTTTCTCCTTGGATGGGTGGGAAAAGTTTCCTTTTGTGATATCATTTTCCCTGCTCCTGATCCTTACTTTCTATTGGGATCCATTCCATGTTTTCCATTGCACTTCTGCATTTATTTCCCATTGATTATTAGGTGTGGGGTGCTGTTGTAACTAGTCCCTGTGTGAATGCCTTTTGTTTTCCTCACTATTCTATAATCACAATTCCTACTTGCCCCTGGACTTGGGTCTTATGTATTTAGTTATCCTCCACCCATTGCTGTTAAAGCCTTCTGGGTCCCTGTTTGATCAACTGGGTTCGTGGGTTTACTGACATTCCAGTGGTCTTTCCGGTCCTCGTGAGTACTGTTTCTAAGTTCCTTATTCAGTATCATCCAGAGTGTCAGCTCACAGATCCTGTCCTTGCTTGCCCTCTACGTGGGCTTAGCGCTGTCAGTATCTGTAATAGCATAGTGGGTAAGGAGTTTGCCGACTTTCCTTTCAGTCATAAGGAGGTTCTAAGTGCTTACCCCACATCCCTTTTCATATATTGGTATTATTGTTTCACTCTATTTGCACTCCTGGGTTTTAGTATACACGAGTCTTGGGTATTGTATGCACGTTGTTAGATTCAAAGTTGTTCACTGTGCGATTCCGTGCACATTTCCCTTGCCATATTCATTGCCTTCTTCCTTTCTTAACAGAATGACCAGCTGTTTTTCCCATTTGAATATGGCCAGTTTAAGAAAGAAAGGCAGCAAGGCCACTAACAAGTTTGTACAGAAAGCTTCCCTTACGTTTACCTGTGACAATCAAATCACTGATCCTGACTTAAATGAACTCCTTGTCACGAATGGGTATTTACGTGCAAAGTATTTCTCCCACAGGATGGCCCATCGTACATTGCCTGATCCTAGTTCTGTCTTTAATTTTGATCCAGATTCTATGTCCGCACAAGCCTTAGCAGCGGAAAACAACACACTGCTAGATTTATTACACACGAGTACCTCTGTTGTTGAACCCCATGATTCCGGTTGTGCTTTATCTCAGATTGAACAGTTTCATGATTCAAACATAAAGAATGGTGGGGTTCCTTGCATAGCTTCTGTTTTCAGCCCTCAGTCTACAGCTTACTCCTCTGCACAAGTACTTACTGTAGTCCCTAATGCCAAGAGGTCTGATGTCAATAGTCTGCTTAAGGGAAGCACAGACCAAGTCAGTAAGAGAGAGTATAGATCACAAAACCTGCAAGCAGTAAATGACAATGTACAATCAGTGCACATCCGGATGGCTAGGGCAGGATCCAGCCCTGATGCCACCATGCCTTCCCCTGTGCCTACTGATAGGGATGTACAGTTAAGGCAGGGCATGCTAAAAGCTGAACTTGAGGAGTTAAAACAAGAATACATTACTTTACAAGAGGAGAATAAAACCTTACAGTCTTTTCTGAATACACCTCAAACTTTATCTGTTGATGAAGTGAATACTGTTCAGTCCCTGAGTGCGGAGATTTTTGTAGGTCATGATACTTGTCAATATGTCAAATCTATTGGGAGTGAAAGTCCTTTTTCTAGCGCAGCACTTATTCAGGGCACAGTATCTGACAATTGTCCTACCGTTTGTCAGGAATTGCTGTTAGCTGAAGATTTACAAGCCACTCCTTTACCTAAGATTTCCTGTGTAGCAGTTTGTCATAATTCTGAGCTTGAACACATACATGCTTCTGATTTCCAAACACAATCCACAATTGTGGCATACACAGAATCAGTCACTACTGTAGGCATAGGTTCTGCCCTTGATCTAGCTGCTGAGACTGAAGCAGACATTCAAGTTGATGTGGAAAATGATGCTACCTCTGTGTTCGCTCCTCCTTCTGCCAATTTTTGTCACAACGAACAGTCAAAGTCAGTACAGAATTCTTGTTTTGATGGACTCATTCCACAGTATACTGAACCAAAGACCCGGCAGGTGATTCCTGAACTGTTGATTGTTAATATGCCACTTTCAGACGCTAAGACAGAGGAATGGACATTTGACGAAATCCTGATTAACAGAGACTTTACTATGGTGATTCATCTGGTTGATTTTGACTTCTACAAAGGAAGAGACTCTGTGTCATCCACTACGGAGAGGGATGGCATGGGTACAGCTCAGTCTTTGGTTACTGGTGCCAAGGAGTCAACCGCCCTAAAGGTGCTTTCCATTCCTGAGCCACAAATGTGTCTGTCGACTTCTGGGACTTCAGTCTGTCCTCCTACAACCATTGACTCTTCGATTATCCAGTCCACGGCTCTGCAGTCATCGTTGACACACGTGTCTTCAATCAATGAACAATTGCTATGTCTGCCAGTCACGCAAGAGCCTTCACCATGTACGTGGTCAGAGCCAAAGACCTTGACAAGTTTGTCTTCAGCAAACGAGACAGCTCCAGCTTGCATGCCCTCAGCCTCAGAATTTCCTCTGGCATGCCTGTTTTCGGCTACAGTGACTCATCCAGCAGATTATCCTTCAGCCATGGAGCCTCCGGTAGCACATCCTGAGTGCCTGTCTTTGGTCCCAGAGCCTACTGCTAGTTTGGCTTCAGTTCATGAGAGACCTGTATCCTGCTCAGCCTCGCTGCCAATATCGGAGGTGCACCTGTCTACTCTGTCTGATCATGTTGCATATTCTTCTACTTCAGAGTTACCTCCTGAATCCCAACCATTTATTATGGATGAACGTCCAGCCTGCCCTTCTTATGCTTCAGGGGGATCACCAGAATGCCTGCCTTTTACACAAGTTGATTCTCCCAACAGCTTGACTGTAGCATCAGCGCCTCCCGAATATGCAACATCTGAGTCTGAGACTTCTGCCAGCTCTCCCTTCAGAAACATCAAGCTGGATCACGACTCGGGAGGGCCTTACATGCGAGGCCGTTGGACTTGCCTGGAGTGTTACGAGAGGGAGACGGATACCATCCGCCATGGCCCAGTCACCGAACAAGTAGCCGACCAGGATAGCGGGCTGGACGGTTCGCATTTGGGGGCTGGTTTGGATCAGCCGCTTGACAGCTTTCTTGTTGCCGGATCCCACATGAGCCTGGGGGAGGGGATGGGCACGGCCCCCCAGCTGCAGCACCAGTCGGGTGCAAGTAGCCAAAGGAAGGGTATGACTGCTGCAGTTCAAGATGTGCCTGTTATTGCTCCTGCTGCGAGTGTGCCTGATGTACCAAGTACTGCATCTATCACTCCTATCGGTATGCCAAACGTCCCTGCGGTTGTATCCCACGTGCAACAAGGTGGCTACATGACTGACACCAGGAGTGCCAGCCTCGTACAACCCATTGGACTTTCAGGCCCCCAAGGCGTGGAACAGATGCAGTCGAACCTTGGTCACCCTCAACCACAGGCCTTTACCCAGATGGATGACGGGAGAAGATCCGAACCTCTACCTCGGCCGCCACCTTCTTTTTCTGAACATGAACATTTCCTGAAATCTGCTATTTTCTCACCTCCTGTGTGTCCGCTCTCGTCAGGGAGGCTACCATAGCATCTACCATTGTCTAAAGCATGTTGCACCAGCCTGCCTCCCTCCTCAATGATGTATGAGTGTTCGCTCCCAGTGTCTGAGCTTCCTGGACCTTCCAACTCAGCTTCGGGTCCTGCAAGTCCTTCATGCCTTTCTTCGACCCATGAGTCTCTTCCTCACCGAAAACCTGCCTTTGGCTCTTCTAGAATGCGGCCTGATTCTATTGATTCCAGTCCCTCTGCTTTTGCCCGCGGGTCATCGTTTCCGTCAGTGCCGCCTCCGAAGACAAGGCGCTCCTGTCATGGAAGGAAGATGTTTTGTGCGGGTGACGGTCGCCTAGAGTCGACCGTCGGAGGGGGTATACTGTCAGGGCTCGCTCCCTTCGCTCCCGTTCCCGTCACTTGGGGGCATGTTTTGGGGTTTATTCCCTACTGGACATTTCCTCAGAACCTTATGCTACAGTGCTGTGATGAATTGGGAGCGCTAAAACCTTATTTTCCAAGTTACTTCCCTTCTGGATCCATTCCAGGTTTTTGGCAGCCAGCATGCTACTTTAATCTAATGACTATGCTTCCCAAAATGCCTGGCTCACTGCTTCACCTCCTCCCTTGCAGGACAAGGTTGGGTGGAGGATAGGCAACACCTGTGGCTGCAGGTGCAGCAGGCGGCACACCTGAGGGGTGTGCTCGTTAAGCAGCTTTAAAAGCCTCAGTTTGCTTCAGTCCAGCGCTGGTCATTGTTGCAGTGTTCCTGTTGTGACTGGTCCCTTGTTCCTTGTTCCTAGCTTTTGTGCCTAGTTCCTAGTTCCTGTTTCTTGTTCCTCTGCCCTGGATTTCGGATTTATGTGCTTAATTGATTTCTGCTTTCTGGATTTGCCTTTCTGTCTTCCTCTGTCTACAGGCAGCCTTTCTCTGTGCTTTACCCTTTGATGCTGCCCAATTTGCCTGTGTTCTCTGTTTCTTTGATGCTGTCCTTTGCTACTGAAAAACTTGATGCATTAGTCTTTCCCTTTATAGATTTAGCTTCCTGCCTTTTCTCCTTGGATGGGTGGGAAAGGTTTCCTTTTGTGATATCATTTGGCCTGCTCCTGATCCTTACTTTCTATTGGGATCCATTCCATGTTTTCCATTGCACTTCTGCATTTATTTCCCATTGATTATTAGGTGTGGGGTGCTGTTGTAACTAGTCCCTGTGTGAATGCCTTTTGTTTTCCTCACTATTCTATAATCACAATTCCTACTTGCCCCTTGACTTGGGTCTTATGTATTTAGTTATCCTCCACCCATTGCTGTTATAGCCTTCTGGGTCCCTGTTTGATCAACTGGGTTCGTGGGTTTACTGACATTCCAGTGGTCTTTCCCGTCCTCGTGAGTACTGTTTCTAAGTTCCTTATTCAGTATCATCCAGAGTGCCAGCTCACAGATCCTGTCCTTGCTTGCCCTCTACGTGGGCTTCGCGCTGTCAGTATCTGTAATAGCATAGTGGGTAAGGAGTTTGCCGACTTTCCTTTCAGTCATAAGGAGGAACTAAGTGCTTACCCCACATCCCTTTTCATATATTGGTATTATTGTTTCACTCTATTTGCACTCCTGGGTTTTAGTATACACAAGTCTTGGGTATTGTATGCACGTTGTTAGATTCAAAGTTGTTCACTGTGCGATTCCGTGCACATTTCCCTTGCCATATTCATTGCCTTCTTCCTTTCTTAACAGTTTCTTAACAGTTTCTAAGTACACTATGAAAAATATGGTTACAATATCACTGTAACGGGATATACATTTCATACAAGAATGGATCAATGTATGTATCGGCAGACAAAAAACATGCTATAACTACAACTTGTGAAAAGCAAAATACATAGTCCGAAATGGATGCTTATTGTACTCTAAATGCTTTTTCTAGGATTTTGTCTGCATTGTGAATTCGAGATGTTTAAGAACAGACTATATGGCATGATATGGCCCGATATGCCATTAGCTAGCTTTGGTAGCAGGTCTTGGTGAGGAAGAATTTGTGACGAAAGTAGGACATCCCAAAAAATGTTCTAACCACATAAAGTTGAAATGAGAAGCGCATCCAGTGGTAGCCAAAGGCTGCCTTAACATCCTTTTCAGAACGTACATGGCATGGCAGCTTGAAAGAGACAACGACTTCTGGGCCACCATTACCCGCTCTTGCTTGGAATTCTTTGTCCGTCGAGGCGAACCACGATTTATGTTCCTGCCACTTACCCCTGCAGCTCCACTTATTCTTGCTCTATGCCAAAGTTCGCCCTTATTGCACCTGCTCTCCCTCTCACTCCCTCCTGACTCCTCTTCATGCCACGAACCTTGCACAAGTACACTTCAAATCTCTGCTGTGTGTATGCACCTAGGAGCAGCAATGGTGCACCATCTCTCCCTGTCCCACCATTCTGCCTCCTCACGCCTCTGCTGACCTGCAGCACAGTTTTCTGAGATGGCCCCTCTTGTCTTACCCTGCGGCCTAATTTTAGTCCCGGATGCTGTGTGTAAATCCAGTCGTGACAGTGGAGAGATATGACTTTGCAAGGGCCTTTCTGCTAAACTCCCCAATCGCTCAGCACATGCCTATGCTACTGCCACTTGAGCCTCAGCTCCAACGTGTTTGCAATACAACCATGCCAGCATGCTGCCCTTCTCTCATCTGCAGTGTGGTGTCACGTGACCCGTGGCATGACGCGTTACGTCATGATGCAGAGGTATGAATAAAGAGGCACGTTCTCGCGGCCATGCGGAGATCAGGCTCCAGCCTGTGAGCCATCGGCGCTGTGCGTGTCCCTTATTACGCGCTGCGCTGGGCCATGCGCCCCAGCCTCACAGAGCCCCATAACATTGGCGACAAAGGTTGTGGACCTTCACGTGCACCAGCTGATCGAGGAATCTGTTACATCCGGGCATCCGGTCCAGACGGTGTGCTGTCCCTTAGCCTGCAACAGAGCCTCATTGTGCTCCGGCACACCGGTAAGGGTAATCAAAACGTGAACAAACTATACATTCTGCTCAGGCGCCTTTCCAGCAATCTATTTTTCCTTTTTTCTTTAAATTGACACTTACCCTCTTCTTTTTTTGTTGTTCAGGATTCAACATGGGTGTTACTAGGTCTGGAAAAGTTCTGGGTCTACGACTGCCCCCTGTGCCTCCGCACAGTCTCGAATGTTCAAGAAACCCTAAATTCGATTGCGACCTGTTTCCTGGGACAATCTGGGAAACATTGACTCATTTGTACTGACTAAGAATTTACCTTTGACATATTTTGTGGCAATTTTCTGACAGCCAGCTTGAATCACACATTCAGCATAAAACAGTTCAATCAGTCTTTGCAAAGGGAATAGGCTTCGGAACCTCCCCTTAAGCGTCACTGCACACTCCCTGAGAGCACATGTGCCAAGCTTTCATTTCAATGCTCCATGGCCAAAACCTTTTTCACAACCAAATGGGAAGTCAACCCCTTCAAGAATGGACTTTCTGAGAACAATTTGCCACTTTCTTTTAAGAATGACCCATTAACCCATCTAGCATCACTCTTGCAATGCAACACTTCGATGCTGAAGTGGGCTCCAGCCAAGGAGAACACTACCTTCCGCCCAGTCTAATCGTCAATGTGATTGAGTAAATCGATATCTGAATGACCCAGCCATCAACCAAGTGCTCATCATCATTCTGCAATGCCCAGCATGTGGTTATTGATCTACTCAAATATGTGCAGTGTTGTGATATTTCTACACCCAATGATTGTATTTCCATCTCTGATCTCCAAACCATCAAAGCCACCAAAATCTTCAGTCTTGACACCATAGGCCTTCCAGTAGAAGGTTGGGTTTGAGGTCCTATTAGACCAAGCAGACTGAGAATGTATTGGACACAAACAAAATCCTAGGTTCCTTAAGCACACATCCCAAATGCATCAAATAAATAAATGATGGGTTTGAAATACAAAAGTATTTACACATACATTTTCGTGCATTTTACTGTTATTATGTAACTACAGTTTTTTTAATTATCCAAGAGACAAAATGATAATGCAAAATGAACTGCAAGTTTAGATTTTGCTTGAGCCGGCATGTGTTTCAAGCCAACAGGCTCTTCTTCAGGGCTCTCAAATTATATTACATGTAAATTTAGATGCATCCTATTTTATTACTCTTTGCTTGACGTGCTGGTACTGTTCATTTGGAAACCTCATTGAATCGGTGTTGGATTAGTATCCAACGAAACCAATCTTTTGGCTTTGACAAGTGTGTGTTAGGATGTCTCTAAGAGTGCACATGATAACGCACCAACTAACCTCTTCCTTATTTAGCAGCGAGTTCTGTGCCTGTCCCGGACTTTCATTGCATCCTAGTGAAGGACGTAGCCAGCTGCCTACTTATGAATTCCTAATTCAAACCTAATTCTTTCAGTGAAAAGAACTCTTATCTGAAGCCTGGTTCAATGCACGTTTGAAAATCCCGGGGACCAAGCTGCTGTGTGGTGTTCTTGAAGAACACTTCACTCACTTTCCTGCAAATGCACTCTTATTTTCCTTCTTCCCAACAATCTAAAAGCAGAAATGGCTGCAAACAAGCCTTTGTGGTTCACACACTCTTGGCAAATTCACTCAGGTGCTATTGCTTAACTATACACATTCATTTGAGGAAAGAGGTTAAGGTAGGACTTGAAAAGTTGCAATATGAAAACATACATCAGCTGACTGAGGCGGCAGAGGGCCGCAATTCCTAATATCATGTAATAGCAATGTCAGGTTATGTGTTGACCGTACAAGGTTGTACAAAAGCGTGAGAATGGATTGATTTTCCTTGCCAAATACTGAAAAAATGCAGGAACGTTCATGGACTGCCTCTATCTTTACCAGAATAAGTCTTGTCCATGCAATCAAATTAAGGTGCATCAGCAGTCAAGAGATCTTACCGCTTTCATTAAGCCAGGGGGCATGTTAAGATTTTAGAAAATGCCTTTAAAGATTCCACCGCCCGCCATTCTCTTTTTAAGTGTGATTCGCAGCTCATTAGGAAAGAAGAAAGGTATATTTTGTTTCCAGAATCATGTGCTGGTATATGCTAAACATGTGGTTGATCATGCTCTCACATTGAAGATCTTGTAGATTCTCTGCAAGCCGAGCTGACTTGGAGCAATGCAACATCTAGGTTTGGCTGGAACAAAATGTAGACTTGGGACATGAACCTTTGGGCAAAGGACCAGTGCCCATGCAACTTGGCACTCACATATGCACATTTGATTAGACCTAAAAACAGGACAGAACATGCAGCCTTTTTTTAGGGATCATTGAATATTATTCCAAATGTGTATAAGGATTTTCAGATAAAATGAGAAATATGAGAAATATTTTCTAGGAGGGCAAAGAGGACAAGTGGATAGAAGAGTGTGAAAGAGTATTTTGTATAATAAAGGAAGACTTTTTAGAAGTGCATACTTGATGTGACTGGTGAAACATTGACTCATGTCAGGCAAGGAACAGCAAAGACATTAGTGGTTGTGTTATGTACACTAAAAGTTTCTGAACTTAACTATTATGTGTTTACACCTGAGGCTGGACTATGGGCAGCTGTGCATTTTCAATTGTATTCATCGGCATGCCATTTGAAGTTAGTGCCAAACATAAGGTTTTTGTTTCTGTGTTTTCATTCAAAGGGAGCAACAGGGCCCAAGGCGAAATCTGAGCTGAACGTTTACAGTACAACTTTCGAGTTGTGTACCTTCCTTCCAGGACTGTGGTGTTTCAAAAAACAAAAGGATGCACATGTTCTAGCATTGCATATGTAAACCACCAGGAATGACAACATACCAGTTTAAATCCCAATGCAATACCAAAGAGAAAACAATCTATGTTCAGAATATATTCACAAAATCATAATTGATTATATGATTATATGTGCCTGTAGTTCAAATCTTGAATATGTTGTTTATTTGAGTATTCTGATGCCCCTGGGCCTGGACCTTTTACAAATGTAATACATAAATAAATAATATGCTCTAATAGATCTTTGGAAAGGTTGAAGAGAAATGCACCACACATTTCTAGGGAACTTAGTTGAAAACCTGTTGTATTCATCTGTTCATAAGCATAATGTAGTTTAAAAGGGGACATTAAAATATCAACCTTTATTCTGAAAGGAAGATAAACAGGGAGTTATCTTAAAACGCCAGTCTAAATGTGCATAAGAAAATAATAAAAATAGTGGAATTATTTATTAAACCATGGTCCCAGGAGCAGCTGCAATATTAACTTGATGGGTGACAATGTAATATCAAAGCATTGGCCTTTAATAAGCAGATGGTTAAGCGTTGCCATATAAATCATTATTCATAATTAGAGATATTTGATGTGGATTCAAAGCAACTTGACTCATTGGATAATGGAAGGAAAGGGTTTAAAGCAAGCACTATTCAAGGGGAAGCTCCTTTAAAAGTTATTTTCATTAGATGCACCACGTGTGGTTCTCCTACAACTGATGGATCATCACCTATCATCTCTAGAATTCTTCTTTCCAAACTAACATTGAAAAAACAACTTGCAAAAATTCCGGTAAACGAAAATGCTTAATTTCAAAGGCTCTTTTAATTAAACAATATTCATAACTTTGATATTGTCTGTGTTACAAAATTATGAATTTTTCTATTTTTCATTAAAAACTTCTTGATCAAAGAAATACAAATACTTGTTTGGAAATGTCTATTTCTTTATATAATTAATACATATTACTAAAGCCATTTTGCTCTTTAGTACAAGATTCAAAGACACATGCTTTCTAATAATAGTATGTTACTGTGACAAAAGGACTACTGCTCTGCAGCAGTACAGGGGTGTATAGTGGCTATACTGCTGAGGGGGAAAACTGGGATTTTGAAATCTTTCATGACCCCTTTGAAAACCATGCATCATTATAATAATGATCAGTCGCTGCTAACTGCCATGTTTAACAAGGTCCGCATTGCCAGTGTTGTGAGAACCTCATGTTCTAATGCATATATCCTAACCTATAAGGTCTTACCCTCTAGTACCTAGAGAAGCATGCTTCCATAGTTCTCACCTGTGTTGCGTTTCCCTTTTGTCGTATAGAAGCGCGTGTAGACAGTTTTTTTCCTAGGCAAGGCAGCTTTAGCAGACGAAAGTTGTCATGTAGTAAGCGGGCTTACCTGCTCTGACACATGTGTGAACCGTAGAAGAAACATGCTCAGTCAGCTCTGAAAAGGAATCACTGTTTGCCTCTCTTCCTAATAATGCTTCCCTGAGCATGAGAAGGCGGCCTCTGCCTGAGACTTGTATGCCCAGACACTGTTCATCCATCTGAAACTTTGTTGCTGGTTAGTATCATGGTATGTGTGAAACCAGTATGACGTCCTTTCATCGCGGGATGAAAGGACGATGGGTTTATCTTTGTGGGAATTTTAACGAAGAAACTCATCACATTTTTTAGGGGGGTTAAAAAAATATATAAATGGGGTGTGGGTGTTCAGGAATAGATAACAAAATAAAGGGTATGGGGGATTTGGGAGGAGGGGAACACCCCAAAATTAAAAAAAAATAAAAGTTAATGCGTTTTTTCATTAAAATTCCCAGAGAAAAACCCAGGGAAATTTCATCCTGCGATGAAATGACATGGAACGTTTGAAACCTCCCTCTCCATTGAAAGACATTGGTGCTCTCGAGTATAAAGCACAGTGACTGGAGGGGAGAGGGGTTGCTGCGACGAGTCACATAAGTCATTGGTTTGCTTTCTGTCCTGCGTATGCTGCTTTGCTGATTGCCATTAAAGGTCGTTCACCAATCCACTGCAAGAGTCTGTGGTTATTTTTCCATGACACTGCCTACTCAGCTCCACACTACTGGTCAACCAGCAGTTATGACAATCATGATTGTGAAACAGGCAAAGCCTGAAAAGGTATAGCCTCTTTTCCTCTTATAGTAATGTGGACCGATGGCAGGCCAAACCTTCAGGACGGGTGCAAGCTGATAAGAGTAGCAACCCAAACAACTGAAGTACAATGGTTTCAAAATGAGAGAATGCACAATGAAGGTTCTATAGAAATAGATACTTTAATTAATCAATAAAAATGCAATTAACTAAACAGAAAAAACTAGAAAAACCCATCCCGTAAAAGAAACACATAGAATGCAGACATTTGTGAAAGGGCAGTTAAGGTAGATGAGCAGGGTCGTTCAGGCAATAGATTGTCAATCATGACGTTCAAGGATATATATGTCTGTGAAGGAGAATTTAGAAAACGAGGGCTTTTAAGTCACCATTGTCCTCAAAAGTGGACCAGGGGGACAGGGCCTCTTCCCAGTACCTTTATTATTTTTTTGGTTTCTTTACATCGTTGAGTCAGGGTTCTTAATGTTTTAGCTGCTGTCGAGCCAATGACGAGTCAATGTCAATGTCATTTTGAGTCGATGTGAGAACAATGGTGGTTGGTTCGATGGATGAGGCTTTCGAAGAGATGAGTTGGAGTTCGGGATGGTGACATGATGTCTTCAAGTGGTTGAGTCGGAGTTGGCAAGTCATTTTTAAAAACATTTTTATTGTGATATAGCCAAAAAAAAGAAATCTTGACTTTTTACACAAAATACAAGTAAAAGAACGAAAAAAAAGAAAAAGAAAAAAAAAGTTAAATGGCTTCCAGGAGGTCAAGTCGGCACTGAATTCAGTTTCTCTCACAAAGGTCAATCTAGAAGTCAGGTTGCTCGAGACGGTCTGGTGCAATTGGTGAAGCAGGCATCTGAGTGGCTCAAAATTCATCCAAGGGCTTGAAGTTTGCATAGAGTGCCAAAAGCAGCACCACTGGTCCTTTGGCAGCTTGGGGGGTGTCAGGTGGAGTGGATTTGGCACAAATATGTTGAAGTGATGAAACAAGATTCAAGCTGTTTCTGAGCTGCTGGGAGTCCCAATACAGGAGCTCCAGAACATGCTGAGCTCTTCTGTTTGGCACTTGGTTGTCACTTACATAGATCTGTCACTGCCAGTGAACCGGGTCCTGGTCTAAATGCAGCCAGGAGTGAGGCCTTCGTCCAAAAGCAGTCACCACAACTGTTCCCTAGTGATGATTTGGGGACAGAGCTCACCTCTTTGTTGGGTGTCTTGTTTTCACCTCTACTGTTTACACAAAAGGGCTAACTCCATCTTTGGTGGGAACTGGAGTAAGAACATAAACATATACAGGAATGTGTGTTCCCACCAGGAATTATTGGTAACTTGTTATAGTGTATTTTGCTTTAGCTGAGCTGGGCCATAGCCTCACCCCTCACAATGGTGCCACATCTCCTATAAGAGATCGTCAGTAGGTCTTTCATATAAAGGAACCAATCAAACAAATTGATACCATATGTAATAGACAAACAAGATGCAGAATGTATTATTTGATACATCTAAGAAAATCATGTAATCTGAACATTTTTTATGTACAATTTCTGAGGCTATGGAGTAATTGTACTTTAACATCTGACTATCAGACACATGCCAACCGCCTGGCAGAGAGACTCCGGGTGAGGGGGCACCCGAAGAAACTGGTCTCACATTCATTGAGATGAGCGAACTTCACACCTTGGGAATCCCTCCTCTAACAGAAAGAGGTGAAGAATCAAGATAAATTGGTAAGTGTCTTAACATATGGCACACATGCCTTTGGCATCAAGAAATTTATATAGAAATTCTGGCCTTTGGTCCAACTCAACATTTCTAATGAACCACATCCCCTCTTTGCCTTTAAGCGGCAAAAGAATATAAGAAATCACCTGGTCCATTCTAAATCTAAGGAGACCCGGTCTAGCAGCACCACCTGTGATTTGAGACTACTTGTTGGGCACTATCCGTTTGGCATTTGTTCAGTGTGCAAGTATAGCAAAACATTGAAATCATTTGATATCAATGGGACGCAATGGAATCTCAGGAACCACACTAATAGTAAGACCCCTAATGCTATACATTGCACAAAATGCCCCTGTGGCCTAAAGTATGTGGGCCAAACTGTGAGACCAGTCCATATATGCATTATGGAACAGAGGTACCACATAAGATGCACATAAAATGCAGGAACAACACATTTCCCCTAGTTGCCCACTATATTGCACATAGGGACAGTGTGGGGGACATATACTGGTGAATGTTGGATACAGCTAAAAATGTACCTAATGCTGCACATACACTGGCTTTGAAGGAGGCAAGATGGATACACTGTCTTGACACACTAGAACATGGACTCAATGAAACACTACCAACATATTGGTGATATGATTGGATTGAGCTTTCTCAACCATGGCGGACAGACATTCGTTCTGTTACCTTTTTCATCTTACAGTGACCAGTGGCTCTGTTTACATACTTTGCCTGTTCTCTGCAGCTTTATATATAGCCTATATAGCCTTTGTGTTTGACAGTCATTGTCAGCCCACGTTGTAGATATGACAGATTGGCTGCCTTAATCGGCTGGTTAATTCCCAGCTCTTATCTGGGTTTTCCGCAATGGATGTTGATGCAGGCGCCCTCAGTTCCCACCTTAGCCTTGCCTTTCTGGGTCGGCGTGCATCTTTGTCATGGCAATGCAAATTAGGCCTGACTTTTTACCCCATGGTAGATGCTTTGATGTTGGGATTATAGCCATTAGTTTAATTGATTTTATTTCACCATCAACTTTGTTTTTATTTTTTGTTAGTAGGTTTGCCATGGAGGGAAACATTCTCTCTTCCCCTGGGGCGTGTCCCTCTTATACATACATTTCCCCTCCATATGGCGTTGCATTGAGTACTACATCGGGGGCTGAGATGTTCTGGTTCAGCTCTCCTGCAGTCAGGTGATTAGGGCCAGCCTCCCGTTTGGGATATGGCGTATGTATAGTGAGGCCTCTCGCTGACAGTTATTCCCCTTGAACATTGCGCCATTGTGTGGATACGACTCTCGTGAGCAATTTTATGCCTGATAGGTAGGTCATGTGTTCTTGTCCACCTTCCATTTCTTCGGTAGTCCCTTGGCTTGATTTATTTTGTTGGAACATGTTCGCCATGCTCCTTTTGGGCAGCTTCACAATGTTTATAGCAGATACGTGTTATGCCTATTTATGCTTGACCCTCTTGCACAACACATTCTCTTGTCCGGGGATATGTATTTATGTCGCTTCCGTCTGCTAGGGGTAGTCACCGGATTCAGCCCTCTTCGCTACTAGTCTTAATTTCTTTGATATGGTAGCTAGCTATCTTGGGTATGACCACTCAAAGCGTTGATCTGAATGCACTTACCCTGTTAATTTTCTCTCTGTTTTCTCTCTTTCAGCCTCAGTGGTGACTATTTGAGTTGTTTTCAGATTATAGATATCTGATTTCGGGTATCAGGGACTTTTATACTTGCTTTTTTGTCAGCTTTTCTCCCTGCTGATTTTGTTTTTATTTGTCAAATGTATATGTGTTGTTTTTTGAATAATGTTCAAATTGCATGATTTGCTTAGATGTATCAAATAATGATTAAGTACATTCTGTATCTATGGTATCAATTTGTTTGATTGGTTTCTGTATATGTATGAGGTATTGATGATCTCTTACAGCAGATGTGGCACCATTTTGAGAGGTGAGGTTATGGCCCAGCTCAGCTAAAGCAAAATACACTATAACAAGTTGCCAATAATTCCTGCTGAGAACACACTTTCTTGTATATGTTTCTTTTCACATCTACGGCAGAGGACTTTGAAGTAGCCGGTACTTTCAGTGAATCCTTCTTGTCTTTGTATGAGTCCAAAGATGAATCAGAGAATGAGGAGTTACCCCTCTCCTTATAAAGTCAAAACATCACATGGGATTGCTCCAAAGCAAGACTATTTTAAGAAGTCCAATCCCTGTTGTTGTAAAAACTGCCCTTTGCCTTATGACATCACACCCAGAGTACCTTGCCTGCAACAAATGGAAGGGACAGGAAAAGGAAGAGTCCTAACAGAAACCAAGATGCTGGAATGCTTTTCCCAGACTGCCTCTGCTTTCTGGCTACTCTACCCCCACCTCATTCCCAGTCTGCTGATATCAAAGGATCTACAGTGGTCAGAACCCTCATCAGAGAGTGGTTATGCGAGTGCAGCTCTTGAGGCATCACTTCCCAGTAGACCTCCTTGGGGAAGTTCCAATTCCCAGAGGGAAGGTGTTCACCTTCCTTGGGGGAATCAAAGAGGCAACATCCTGGGCATTATTCCACTTGGCTGTGGTGCAGATACTCAGACCAGACGCTTATCCACATCTGTCCTATCATAGCGGAACCCTTTTCTCAGAGCTGACACTAGTTTGATACCATATTGCTGTCTCTATATAATTGTGTGCTCTTAGCAGTGACCTGGTCAGAACCAGACATGCCTTACATTTAAAGATTTACATGCCACAAGACTGACTGAGCCATACAAATATTAATTTTGAAAAACTAGGTGCAGAAGATTGAAGAGACACCTCTGCCTGCAGGAAATATGTGTTCCAGCATTACCGCTGGAGCCAAGAATGTACATGTGACCTTTGCCACTTAAGGGCTGGTGTTGGGAATGCCAAGAGTCTGCCCCTGCAAAGGTACACGTGTGCACTATAATGTTGACATGCAGCATTTATTTGCATGCACCTTTTAAAAAACTGAAATACCCACACAATTTTATGTTACTAAAAAATAAAAAACGAAGGCTTCCACACCCTTGCAGCTGGCAATGCCTCGCAGTTACTTAACACACTTTCGTATGCACGTAAACTAGGTTATTTAAGAAATACATATTGTAATAGAAAAAATATCCAAGGGTGGGTGTAAATTAGAGGTTAGTAACTCCTCCTGATAATAATTTAATCCATGAAACCAATATGGAACAGAGAGGTGGAGTTTCCGAATGTGCCTTGGTGACATCAGGCAGATCAGAGAGCCCTTCCAATAGAATATTATTGCTTCAAATTACACGGATGTAGGAGGTGCAAGAAGAATAAAAAGCATGCAACCTATTTGTAAATGGGCTATTCTTGCTAGCTGAAAACAGGGGTGACTGGATAAAGAAAATCAATACCAGATTTGCAGACAGGGAGTGCTGCCATTTCATTCCACTACACAAGAGGATTCTCTTGCAGAGCCAGAAAGGGAACAGAGATTGGGATACCTTGTTAGCTGGTTTCAAGTGCTGAGAAGGAGAACCATATGGTATGTTGTCTAGAGATGTACCATTCCATTATGGATGGAAGGCGAACAGCACCATTCAGTGCCGAGAGGACCGAATCCCTAATGTCGATTCCTTTCAATTGCGATGGCTATTCAACAACTGAAAAGCAATGCTCCACTTGTGTATTCAGAGGCTATTTTCCTATTTGAAATTAATTATTGGCAATCAGAAGCCATTGCAACTCCAGATAAAATAAATTACTTCACTGGTTTTTGACCGTAGAATTAAAATGCTCTCATGATCTGCATCAACCTCAGCCAATGAGTGTCCATAGTAAAACCGCCCTTTCCTAATTTTCACAATATAGGCATAGGACTCTGGTAACGAAATAAGACCTTTATGAATCAGTTTAAGCCCGGCTGCGAAAGGACATTGACTGCTGTATTGCTGTGTGGTTCCCTTCAGAGCTGTATACTGCTGTATACTGTATACTGCGTGCGGAGCATTATCTACTGAAGGAGTTTTAACCCTGCCAAATCGCCGAATGTGCTGCAAGGACATACTACTGCCCCTTTAATTATTTCTTTCCAACGTGTTGGGGACGGCGTCGGCGTCAGCTTTAACCAGCAGACGAACGCCCTTGCGGCGTAAGCCCGGCTGCGAAAGGCTGTTGACTGCTGTTTTGCTGTTTGGCGTGTGGGTGTTCTGTGGAAGGCAGGTCCTTTCACAACACGGACCTCTGGCACATCCTTGGAAGAACGCCTGCCACGACTTCTCATAGCAACTGCTTATTCCTGCCTCCCTACTGAGTTTTGAATTTGAGGGGACTGCTGAAAGACGTGGATTGGAGAGCGAACAAGGATTTTATCACTCACTTTTCATCATTGCAAGGTACAATGAGATCTCCCATTTGGAAGTTTGCTATCGCTTCAATTTCATCTGTTCGTCTACCTTTGACAAAGTACTACCGCAAGCCCTTCTATATTTACATCATTTAGAATTGAACCTACAGTGTTACAGGTACTAGACTGCCAATCTGTGAGCAAGTGGACTACTAAGAGTCTGACTGTGAGTCCTTAACAGACAATCTATTCAGGGGACTGCGGCAGTTGCCTTTGACCCTGAGTTGCATTGTTTGTTTGTATTACTGATTCTAACTTCCAACTAAGTCTTTTGACAGGGGACTGCGGGTTTATACCTTTGACCCTGTCAAATCATTTGGAAACAATCAAATTGGGAGGTCTACAAGTGGATGCTTTTCAAGATATTACTTGCCAACTCTAGTGATTGAGACACACTTCTTTCATCCTGGTGTCATAGCCAACAAGTGCCCACCATCACACGTGACTTGCCTGGTGATAGATCCGAACTCCTCATGATGACAAAGACAAAACCATCTAAAATGGCAGTTAATCTACAGGAGGGGCCACAAACAAGAAACCGCTCAAAATCCTACTTAAAGACTGTGACTTCGCCATTAATGTTAGGACCTTCCCCAAATAACATGATGGCCAATGAACAACAAAGGATATTGATTCCTTACAGACGAAAAATCCATCACAAATCCTATGCTCACAAGAACTCAAAGAGCTACCTTCAAAGAACAAACATGGTTCTGAGGATATTACAGAAAACCTATCTGGAATGAAACTTGACCTGACAGTATTGACACCAAACCTCAAGCAATCAAAAAAACATGAAGACCCCGACATATATATTGTGCATAGCAATCAAAAGGAATCTGCTAGCAATCATCCAAAAACAGTGGTTGAAATCCCAGCTTGCCAGATGATTGTACAACTAAAGCCTTAATATGCCCTTTTGTGATCGATTAGAACTGACTCAAAGTCCTATTACGCCACTGATGAAGACTACTTCCATTGATAATGTCAAACTATATAACCCTATGACACACTTTCTACAGACTCCGACATCAAGTATTTCACAGAAAGACAAAGCGGTACCTACTAAAAGAAGATGGCAGTCAATGCATGAAAAACAAACCCAATTGGAAGTTCCATTCCATCCGGCTATCTTCCAACAAACACCAAGAATGGCCCTTCTCTCCCTAAACATACAAGAAATTGAAACATTAATGGAAAATCAAGGAAAAAGGAGAGAAGTGCTTGGCATAATGCTAAATGAAAAGGAGAGTGACGTACCCCAGCAGAAAGGCAAAACAGAAGAGAAATAAAATTTAAACCTCCACTGACCATTGAACCTTTAACATCTGGAGTACTGCATCGACCATCCCAAGCAAAGTCAACGGAACCCTTTGATCAATCCCTAAAACAAAGATCAATTTTAAAAAATCCAAAATTTAAACAGGAACCAAAAACTGCTGTACCAGACTACCCAATCGATCAAGATCAATGCCATGAGAGATGCGCTTGTACAGAAAATAGTCTGCCAACCATGGAGGCTATTCCAACAACCATGCTTGATCTACAAAATATGTTAACAACCATCACCTCACAATCTATGATTCAATTTCTTAAACTGCAAGAAGCAAATATTGATGCAAGCAAAGAGCAAGCAAGGTGGATTTCAACAATACTCAATAAAGAAATTCAGATGGAGTCTTTCATAATATTTCTACAAGAACGCTTAAAGAGAGAAGCTGAAAACTCCATTAGGTGGCAAGACCGTCTTGCCGATATCGCTAGAAGCGAAAGGTTAGAAAAACAACACCTGACCCATGCTCTAATCAAATTGACGTCAACTCTCTCCATATCTAAGTCTAAAGAACCAAATATACTTGAAATGGAAACAAGGCCTTTCAATGAAGAGGACACAATTATCACACGCGAAAGGACGATGAGTCCAACACAACCTGCAGTGATACATTTAATTGATTTACAAGATGAAGATGTCTCCTCACAACAACCAACAACAATTATGGTATCTCTGCTAAACCCAGCAATAAATCTAAGAAGTAACCCTTTACAATCAGTTTCTCAGATTATGAAGGAGAATTTTCAAATATTCAATCAAAATAATAAAGGAGAATCTGAGATTGCAAAGAAAGACTCCAAAAAAAACCTAAAGGAAGACAAAGTGGCTCTCGGGCATTCCTAAGAAACCTTACTACCCCGAAACCCCCACGGAACATCAAAGAAACGATATGTCCGATCAAAACATCCACAAATAATGAACAAGTACAGCCAACAAAATCTACAACTCGACCCAAAGACCCATTGTCACCAATGACCAACAAAGAAGCGTTATTAAAGACGTTTTTGGAGCTTTCACAGCACTTGGATGACAACATAGACTCTGAAGAGGCCCAATTTCAGCCTTCTGACGCATCATTAATTGTGCTGGATCAATACGAAGAATCCCAACCGTCCAGTACCTCATCAATGGAACTGACTTGTGAAGAGATTTCTACCTCAACATTCAATTCACAGATTTTCGAGAATAATCTTAGTGTATACTATATCAGTGATTCCACTATGACGAAGAACTCTACCTCTTATAGTCCAAGCAATACCTTGTGTATACCAAAATGGATCAATCCTTATACACTGTATCAACCAATTAACTTTTGTGTATTGATTACTCAGACACAAAACAGAAAAGATGACCTGATACTAAATAGGGCAAATCTACTCCGCTTATTTGAGGTCATTACGAATTTGGCAAACATTAGATCAAAAGACATACACACAGTTGAATTAGAAGACAATGCAAGATTAGACAGAATCAGAATCAATCTTAAAACCAGAGAGATCCAACAACTGATCCTACAGAATATGAAAGACCTTTGCTGATTAGGATTCACAGTACAGACAGAGGATTTGTCAAAAGAGGATAACAAAGACTCCAAAAAGTCTCATCTACACTCCAACTCGAGTCATGTGTCATCTAGAGATCTGGATGATGATCGAAAACCTGAACAAAGTCATAACTTTACGAACTCAAGACAAGAACGGACGACCAAAGTGAATGATAAAAAATACAGATATAGATCGAGAACAAAATACACTAAGCATTTTTCTTGGAGAGATCTTGATCAATCACAAGATTTCTAACCACTAACCCGAAATAAAAAAGAAACAATATCTTTATGCACATGGAACATGTGCGGAAATTGACATCTATTTAACCAACCAAATGAAGTTCTAAAAGACTATGACATTATCTGCATTCAGGAATCAATGGATGTGCGAACAGCCTACCTGTGATGGATACATCACCATTATGAACCCAGCAAGGAAAAATGCGAGAGGACGCCCCTCGGCTGGTCTAATTACCCTATTTAAAATAGGTAGAATTAATAGAATCTAGCAACATTCAAGAGGGAATCCAACTCTCTATTCTTAGACAAAAAAGACCTAATAAATTGGCAGCACTCCCCTTCAAAGAACATCCATCAGTAGAAACTGTTGCATTAGTAAACCTTTACTGGAACCCAATTTCCATCGCAGATCAAAAATATATAGATCTGGTATGCTCAGCGATCAATAAAATGTCAGTACTGTACCCAGGCTTAAACTCTATTCTATGCGGCGATCTGAATATCCATTTCCACAATAAGAAAGGATTAGATCTAGAGCAACACATGTTATCACCAAGGGCCCGGATATGGAGTAAAGAAATGGCTGTGAGAGCTATTCAAAGAGTTTTAATAACTGATAATGATACTAATCTTCCAGCTATTACATGGCCTCGTGGCAATTCAGCGACCACAATCGACTACATATATATGTCAGCCGACCTTCATTCCAAAATAAAGAAAACTGGTAATATCAAAACATCCAAAAGTGATCATGAGATCTTGATGATTTACATGGTCAATGGACAATCAAGTGAATGACCAAATGTTACTTCCTGATTCAATACTCAATAATAGGTCAACCAGATTAGGAATTCCACAACATGCTCTAGAAAACCTTCCAAAACTCTTTGACGTGAATGAATTTGAGGACAAAAAGAAACTGAACTACACTTGGCTCTTGCAACCATACAAAAATATGAATACGCTGTCTCAAATACCTGGCAAAGCACATCGACACGACTACAACGAGGACACATGGAGGAAAAAACTGGAGCTACGAAGATCCATTAAGCAACTAAAGGAAAAATCACCATATGATCCAGTATCGATTAAACAACTTAAACAAAGATATCGAAATTGGAGAAAGGCAACAGAGCAATGAAAGATCAGAATGATGCAGAGGCAATGTTACATGCCTTAAACAACAAGAATACTAGAAACCTATGGAACCTGCTGAATCCAACTGCAACATCTCAGAAGAAGCTAACTGATGTTTCGGAGGAAGATTGGACGAAACCTATAACTGATTTGTATCAGGCCACCAGAAACTTGTGTTTGAAAACAAAGGATCCTCCTATAAAAACTTGGACCTTGGAATGGTAATCACAAGATATTGAAAATGCGATAACAAAGCTCAATCCATCAAGAGCGCCTGGACCAGATGGTCTCACCAACCAGATAATTAAGAAAGATCCAGAAATCTGGAAAAATAATTGTGAGGAACTGTTCAAACTAATCTCCAAAACCAATAAGATCCCACGCTCTTGGCAATTAGCAGCCTTGATACCGATATTCAAACAAGGTGATCCAAAGAACCCCTATAACTACAGACCGATTGCCCTGTTAGACCCATTAGGAAAAATCTTTCCAACACTTTTGCTAGAACAATTGCAATCTTGGGCCAAAGAAGCGAACATCAATGCGACGAGACAAACTGGATTTATAAAATACATAGGCACCAATATCAATCTTCTTTTGCTAAATTTAGTAAAGCAAGAAGCATTCAGAACCAAAACAACCCTATTGGCTTGTTTCGTCGATCTACAACAGGCCTTCGATCTTGTGAATAGAAAACTACTATGGGAAAAGCTACGAATCTGGGGTTGCCCGGCAAACATTGTAGAACCTATCAAACAACTTTACTCTAATACATCCATAAGAGTATGGATGGTCCAAGTCAGGTATGATGACAGATTCCATAGCCACCTGGAATGGTCTAAAGCAGGGCTGCCCTTTGGCAGCAACACTTTTTAACCTATTCACATCTGATTTTGAGAAAAGAATACAAGTTCCACAAACAAATTCACCAAAATTAAATTTGGGACCGATATCCTGCATAATCTATGCTGATGATATTGTCTTATTATCAAAAAACAGGAGAGGACTATAAAAGGCCTTGACAATCCTCGAAACTTACATGGAATTGAATAAATTGAAAATCAACATTCGTAAAACCAAAATAATTAATTTGACATCTAAAAAAATCGAACAAGGAAAACAACAAACCACTATTCCTGTATAAAGAAAAACTCATGCAAGTGAAATCTGTGAAATATCTGGGAATCTGGATGAATCAAACTTCGACTGAAAGTGAATGGACGATACATCTAAGAAACAAGGCCCTTTCCCTGGTAAGACAAGGTCGAATTCTGCATTGGAAATATGGGTGATTTTCGATGAAACCTATTGTCACCGTCTATCGGCAAAAGGTTACAGCTATATTGACATATGGAGGTGAGACAATATTGAACATAAATCCGGATATCTGGCATAAATTGGAAGGGATCTTCTGGAGAAAAGTGCTGTCCCTCCCAAACTCGCTACCTATAGCAAATATAAGATTTGAGTTAGCACTGCAATCAATGCAATCAATCATAACATGGAAAAAATTAGATCTTTTCAGGAAAATATCTGCAGAGCAAAAAATCCTACCACTACGGATATTCAACACTGAACCTTCTAACTCCAATGCAACTGTATTTTAAATATGGAAACGGCGTGTAGAAACAATTCAACTTGAAGCCGATATCTCGAATGACATGCTCCTAAAAAGACCACAAAAAGCCAAGAAGAAATTAATCAACAATTATTGGATCGAAACAATTAAACAAAAATCTAAATATCAAGGCACTTTAACTGGTATCTCTGATAACAGAGCGGTGAATATCCTACCGAAATATTTGCATCTGTTTCGAGATAGACACATAAGAGATACCTATCTAAGACTTCATTTGAATATCCTCCCGACAAGAGACCTTATAGCTAAGAGGAAATTAATACCAAGCGACTCGAACTTTTGTCGCTTCTACAAAGTAAAGATCATTGTGGAAACACTGGAACACATCTTTATGCATTGCCCAGCCTTAACAGAAAAAAGATCCATTTATGGAACTTTTTACATGGAAACGTCAACTCACTTATCACCTGAGGAAAGATGGGGAAAATTTCTGTCCAGTTATGATAAAAAAGACATTTGCACACTGGTGAAATTCTGGGAAGGAATTGTTGACTTACAGTAAACATTTTACTTTTCTTCTAGGCTAAGATGAAACATTTTGGAAACAAAACCAAAAAAAAAAAAAAGAAAGGAATCAGTTTTCCAAATCTATTCCCCTTATCACTGGCCCTTCCCTCTAAAGCCCAAACCATTTAGAACTTTCATTTATTTATAGTTATTATACAGCGCAAACTAGACAAACAAGTTGTAGCAGAGCAATGTACACAAATTTCAAAGACAACATATAATCAGTGTCTCAAAAAACCTTAATAATATCAATTAGATACAAATATTTCCAACGGTTAATAGAGCTGATCATCCTAAATCTGTAATAAACCCTCATAACAAATGTGCAACCATGAAATCCTAAAAAGATACCATTGTTCTTCACAATCTGCACAACCATGCTTTCACTTGTTTACGGATATTTAAATAGTAGATGTCATTCTTAATTCATACGGAAGTTCATTCCGGTACTTTGCTGCTGTGTCTGAGAATGAGTGATTCAAAGTACTTGGGAATTGTCTTCTATTTGTCCTTAATGAGATACATATGTCAATTAGAATATTTTCATTCTCATTTTTAGTTCATTAAAATGTTCTCATATTGTCAATATTTTTTGCTAAATTGCCTTACACACCAACTTAAACTCAAAATTGAAAATGCTCCAATTCTGAGTCACCATATAAGGCCAATGTGCACTTGAACAGTGGCCATTGAATTTACAAGGGACTGGGTTTTTTTGTTTAGAGAGGCTTAGGACAGTGCCCAATGGAACTCGTACTATCTAAAAAAGAAGGGTCCTAACTCCTCTCACCAACTCACCCTTAAGGATCCAAATTGGACTGTTCGGAAACCTTGCGATCTGCCCTCCTTAGTTGCAACAAATTACACTTACAACCATAATTGAAAATATATATATATCGCTATGTTTTATTACAAAATTCATTTTACATTATAAAACCTTTTTTTTTTAAAACAGCATGTCAACCACAATAATCCTAACGTGTTGAACAAGAAAAGAGAAAAAGAAACTGAGACTGAAAAACTAATAAAGAACAGATGAAGAAAAAAGTAGTCCTGAAATAGGACTTATAAAGTTCTGCGTACTTGTGAAAAAGAAACCTGCACCATAAATAAACACGAAAAGAAAAACAGTTGTTGAAGAAAGTGTTACTCTTTGTGGTTGTTATTAACATTACAAAACAAAAACATCCAATTGTATACTAAACCAAACATATAACATGAAAAATATAAAACATTAGCATCTTGGGTCGAACCACTAATCTGATGTCTAATCTTGAATCTCTCAAATTAATGATGAGATTCTATTATTAGTTCTGGGTACAAAACAGCTCTTGATGCCTTATTGACACTGTGACATCTTTCTCACAGACAAAAAACCTGACGTTTCATTCCCATTATCCTTCAAAAGGGTTGTTAACGGGAAATTCTTCAGGGGGGATATTTTGTGAACAACAATTGGCATTTCAATTACTGGAGTGATTCCATGTATATTCAGTGTGTCTTGATGCAAAGAAGAGAGGGCAGCACTTTAAGGAAGGGTCTTTTCACTGTGTAGTGCCAAACTAACTGCCAACTTGTGAATAGTAGCAGGGGTAACAAAAGAGTCTTCGTGTGCGGGAGTTCGGATCTTTTTGTTTAGATGCCGGCTGGAATTTAGAATCCTCAAACAGCCATGAGAGTCTTGGGATGTCAGGACTTTCGATGCTCTCGCACTGTAACCTTTTCAGCACTGTGATGTGCCAAGTCTTCTCTTGTCTCCGCGTGTGCGAGCACTATGCGGTCTCATCTCAAAAGTCTGTTAGTTTCAGAAGCGTGTCCCCACTCAACATTGCATCGCTACCAAACAGTGGGGCATTTTTTCATTCAAAGGTATTTCTGCAATTATGTTTCACTTTCTGATGTTATTTATTTCTGTGATTGGTCTGGTTTATTACTGCGAATTTTCCCCTCTAGTTGGTAGAAAGCAGGCTAGCCGAAAGGGATATTGACATATAATAAATGTAAGGAAACACATGATGCCTCTTGTGAGGACCTGGCCCCGCAAGATCTTGCTGAGCTGAGATCTCGTGAGACTACGTGCAAGAAGCATCCAACAAGCCGGAAACTCACCACAGCCACAGTCATTGAAGTACTCAGCTCCCTCTTCCAACGAGAAGGACTGCCAAAGGAGATTGATTGGCCATTTATATATTGCCAATACACATAGACAAGTGTTTCAAAGCGATCCAACGTAGGGAGGATGAGTATTAAGCAAACCAAATTGACATTCTTAAAAGGCATTGGAACATTCAGAATGTGCAAGTGCTATGCATTTAGAGGTACAACGTAGAGCAAAGAGGAAGATGAAATGAATTACAAATTATGACAAAATTACTGTACGTGCCTGAAGGTCATTGCTGTACATGGAATAAGGTGATGGGGAGGGTGGATGGTGGTGTAAAAGCAAACAAAACAAAGAGACTTATCGTACATGCTAAGGGGCATTTCTGATAGTGATATGTGCATGAGAGTTGTAATAGCAGAGGGGTAGGGGAGGGAGGAGAGAGGAAGGAGATGAGAAGGTTACATGTAGAGTAAGGCTAGAAAAAGGACAGGGGAGGGGAAGGGGAGTGAAGGGAGGTTGAGCACACCATAGTGTGAAAGCCCAGGAGCACACACAACGATGAAGTAGTGGGGGTGCACAGATGTACAATCACCATAGTGCGAAGTCCAAGAGCACACACATCAATGAAGTAGTGGGGGTGCATAGATTTAGGGCACAGCAACTACCAGCATAGCATGTCGTGAGAAGGTGGATGTGAGTTGCCCTGGGAGGTCGGAGAAATCAGAAGGGGAGAGGGGGCATATGACATGGGGGGGATAAGGCCATCAGGATTAGACGTGGATGGGAGCTGAGGTGAACACATGGCCCTCTTACCTTTGGCTGTTAACAGGGTGACAGGTTGTTAACAGGGTGACAGTGCGTGGAGTGGTCCCGATCAGGTGATGAAGCTGTAATAGAAGGTGGGATGAGGGGGCTTTCCAGCAGGCCCAGTCAGGGTCAGACAGGGAGAGCCATGGCCCTTAGATGAGGCCCTTGGAGGAGCTGGCGATCACCTGCCGGCTCTGATGCAGGCTGCCGTGATGTAGAGGAGGGCAGCCTCTCACGGCAGGCCTTCTCTTCCTTCAGCTTGGGAAGAAGAAACAGCTGATGCTGAGTGCTGCGCACAGCACCCATGTTGTGCAAGGTCCCTCGCAGGCATTCTGAATGGGTATGTGGGTGTCCGGAGGGAAAAAGGAAGGGCGGCAAGGTGGGGGGAGAAAGAAAAGATTGATTGAAACAAAGATTGTGACATACAATGGAGTTCAATTCCTTTCTAGAGACATGCAAAGCTTTCTCAAGAAGCACAATATCCAGCAGTTGAGAGCAAGCCTGTATCACCCACAAGCCAACAGGCTGGTAGAAAGGGTGAACCGATTAGTCAAAGGAGCCCTACAACTGGCATGAATTCGTACAAGACAGTCAAAGAGGCTGTGGCGGTGCATCGCTTGATGCCTAATGCCATTGCAGGTGTGTCACCATTTCAGATTTTTAAAAGGCAGAAGGGCCGCATCCACACTGGTACCACCGTAGCTACACAATGTCAGACAGGACGACAACATCGACATGAGTGAAATCGTGTTTAGACTACAGAGAAGAAAAGAGATCATGAAATCACAGAGCAGCACATCACACAGACGTCAATGAAGGGGACCTAGTAAAGATATGCCTGCCCCACAAAGACACCCTAACGGGCTCCAAGTAAAGCCAAGCCATAGAGGTCACACAGAAAAGCACCAACCACGTCATACCAGTGATGGGAAAAGGTGGAATCTTGAAAGGGTGGCAGTGTACAAGAAAAAGGCATGGACAGCCCACCCCTCCATGGGAATGGGAGATGCCAATGACCTGTGAGGATTAACCGACAGACCTCAACAGCAACAGATGGTATTCAGCGAAGAAGAAAACCAAAGTGAGAGCAGCCCTATGAGCCCCGCACTCTTGCTGAGAGACAAAGATCAAGAAGCGACTCCAGCGCACCAAACCCCAAGTGACACATCTCGCATGGACACTCATTCTCCCAAGGCAGCCATTGACCAGAATCTACCCCAACATGAAAGATGAAAGCCAGCCAAATTCACAGAGTTTATCATGGACTTGGACAAAGCTTTTCCAATGAAAGGATGTGTGTGAGGACATGACACGCAGGGTCTTGCTGATTCGAGATCTCATGAGACCACGCGTGAGAAGTGCGCAATGAGCCGGACACTAACTAGGCAGATAAAGAGCGAGGCACTGAGAGGATGGTCATGCCCCAGCACTCCTCCTTTGAAGCTGGGAATCAGCTCCTGGACTAAAGCCTGCCTCATAAGCAGGTCCCTTTACTTGTAGAGCGTAATTATATAGCTGACAATAAGCTTTCTGGGATAACTAGCAAGTAGAGGGTGTAAATATCATCCACTGTGTTATCAGTGCAGTGAAGCTAACTGCACTGCTGCAATAGGACTGAACTGTGAGTACCGCTCCATGAACTGTGAGCACCTGTTCTCCCCTTTGTTTATGTTATGTGTCCAAATAAACACCTCTAACCCAATCCAGTGTCCTTTGGTCATTGGGGCCACTGCACTTCTCTCCCCATTCAACAACCTCGGCCTGCACAAGCGTTTACATTCCGTACTCCATGCATATCATTGCCATACATACCCTGACACATGCACAGATATTCTCGCAAACAAAAACATGCATACTTTCACACGTGCATTCACATAGGCACACACACAAAACCGTTTTGCTCAAGCAACTCCTTGCAAGGCCCGCATCTTTCAAGCACAAATATATACAAATATGTTTCCCGCAGACACCACACTTTAAAAAAGATATACATACCTGCGCCAGCTCCACCCTGCGCTCAGCACTGGTAGGAAGCAGTAAGAGGGAGTAGGAGTGAATCACACCTTTCCCTGAGTCCTGCTGCCTGTATCACAGAAGTGAGCGTCAACAATTAAACCGCATGACAGGCCATTAGGCAGGGAAGTCATTTCACCAAAATGCCAGGGGTAGCGGAAGTGACATCACACTTGACCTCTGATGACATCACAAGAAGTGATGTCATTTGACCCCACCACCAATTGACATTACTGGAAGTGATGGCACATGACCTTTCACCCCTTGACAAAACAGGAGGTGGCATCACATAGCATTGTTCCTCAGTACACTAAGAAAAATATGGTTACAATATCACTGTAATATATACATTTCCTACAGGAATGGATCACCCGAAGTAGCGTTAATATCACTGTGTATAGGCCCATATTACCAAATTACTGTGAATGTAAGCAGACGTTCAACACAACCAGCTGGACTATTTGAAACCACTCGGGCTAAATTGTGAACAGAACATCTCGAAGAGGCCTAAACCCCAAAGCGCAGACTGGAAACAGCAACTGACCGACACAATTCCAATCAGAAAAACAATGGTTTGGGGGGTTGCCAAGAGATGTGCCAGTGGTTATGAATAATTTGAAACCTTCCAGCCATCACCTTTCTGTTTTGCTTATTTGGTAAGTAATCCAGTTTTGTTGTTAGATGGGAGGTAGAGGGGAAGGATGTGTTGCAGGTCACAGTAATTACAGTTTTTTTATTTTAAAATGTAATCAGCAGCAGCAGCTCCACGACATCACCCCTACGAAAGCCTTCTCGGCCTAAAAATCTAGGCTACTCCTCACTGATGATGCCGAACGAGGCTTATACATGTCTGGGATGTGTGTGGTCTCGTGCAGAAGGGATGTGACCTAGCAGTTCGGGTGGGACCAAGCCTGATTTGCATATGATCGTTCCCCCCATGTAGTGGCTTGGCAGGCTAAAAAACAATGTCTGGAGGGTTGCCCAGAGCTGTGCCATTGGTTACAAATTATTTGAAACCTTCCACCCATCACTTTTCTGTTTTGCTTATTTGGTAAGAAACCCAAAGTTTTTTGTTAGATGGGAGATAGAGGGGTTGTAGGCAGTGGTCGAAGTGTACGAAAAGTAGTGGAACTATGTTCTCTGTTGGCCTACCCCGCTCCCAACAAACCCCATTGCTGCACCCTCTACCACACACAATCCAAACCCCCAAACAAACACACCTGCTCTTTAAGGGAATGTTCAGTGCAGTGCGCTGAAGTGCAAGCTTCAACTTCTTCCTACACCTTTATTTTAAAACGAAACCATTACGGAACATTTTCTTTTTAAAATAAAAATATAGGAACAGTTAAACTTAAAAATAAAAAGTATAGGATCACCGCTCCCGACCGCTCCCGCCCACTTCGACCTCTGGTTGTAGGTCACAGTAATTGCTGCTTTTTTACACATTTTAAAATGTAAACAGCAGCAGCTCCATGACATCACCCATAAAAAAGGCCCATTTTCATTATTTTCTTTGGTCCTTTATATCTTGCTGAATGCCAGCCTCCTCCAGCTTCTAAGCACTGGAAGAGAAACTGAGCCCATATTGCACTACATCCTCTTGTTCCCAAAGCAAGTGCTTTGCCCCTGAGCTATCCTTTCAAATATATATTTTTGTTTTGCTTGAGAAAGCAACAGATGGTTTATTTCAAAGCCGGAGGGCAGCTTCATACAAGTTATCTCACCTTGCGGCTATCTACAGCGTGCCTGTGATGCAGGTCTGGCAGACCTGGGTCAGGACACACAGTGCCCGGGCAGGATTGGTGGCAGATGCCACTGGAGCACACCTCTCTCATCACTGGCTCACTGGATGTGCAAAGCAGACAATGAGAAACACGGATGAGAATTCCATTCAGGCTGTGCTGTCTCATAGTACTGCAAGCTTATCATACCCATTCCCCGCTAGCTACACCTAGCCCCCATTCCTTCCCTGTGCTGCAGTACTGGGTATGAGCTGCCCAGACAGCCCCACCTCTGAACTCAACCATTCAGGCATTTTTCACTAATGGACTGCCAACCTGGGGCCAAATTACAGAAACTGTGCACTGGTGCAAGTGCAAAGTTGCACTGTATTAGCACTAGGGCAAAGTTTGCCCTATTTCTGAAAACACTTCTAAATATTAGAAAACCATTGCACCATGACAAGTGCAACCTGGCATAGTATAAGCACCAAGGCAAAAATTGGCCTAGTGCAAAAAAGATACTTTTTCGATGCATTTTTGCACCAGGGAAAAGTTTGCCCTAGTGCTAATACCATTCCGTATTAGCACTAGGGCAAACTTTGACCTGGTGCAAAAATATAGTGAAAATGTATCCTTTTTGCACTATGGCAATTTCTGCTCTACTGCTTATAACATGCCAAAATGCACTTGTCTTGGCGCAATGGTTTTGTGCAAGTGTTTTTGGAAATAGGGCAAACTTTGCCCTAGTGCTAATACAGTGCAAACTTTGCACTTACACCAGTGCAAAGCTTCTGTAATCTGGCCCCAGAGTGATTGCAGCTTCATGGTTTTTCCTGCATCCCTGTTATTTCTCCAACGAACAATATCGAGATTCAAGGTATGATATGATATGATATGGCATTTGTAACGCGCCTATACACAAGTGTTTCGAGGTGAATAAAAGCTGTGTCACATTTAGCTGCATTTACAACCACCGTTTTCAGGTTTAACACATATATCTGCTCTTGGCACTGCCTCTTTGTCCAGTAGCCCAGAGGTAGCAAGGACATTTCTAGGGGTAGCAGAGGGGGAGCCAGGGATAGCAACTGCAACCCCTGGCAACCCACAAATTACATCCTTGCCATTAGGCTGTGGATGCACCAAAGTGACCCTACGCTTTAATGGCCCCCAGTGCCCCAGCCAGCATGTTCAATGAGCCATGAAAGGCTGGAGAAGCAAAATGCTACTGGCCTTGCATGTCCCATTAGGCATGCGCTGGCTGGGGTACACAATTACAAAAGGGAAGCCTGGTTTCCCTTATGACACAGGTTGTCTCAGGAGCTCTCTCTCGGCTGCTCACTACAGCTGAGGGGGCTCTTGGTTTTATCTGGGCTTGCCTTTCACTCTTCCATAATGGGTGGCACGTTGACGCGCTGTCACCCATTATGGACGAGCTGCCCCTGCAGCAAAGTGAAGTTACCTTATCCTAAAAACAGTGGTCTTCAAACCGTGGGGCTGGCCCTCCTGGGGGGGCCTGACAGGGGTGGGGAGGATACGAGGCTGTTCCAAATGAGAGTACGGTGACTGCTTTTGATAGTAAGTACAGGCTGATAAGGCATCTGGGGGGGCTTGGCAACAATACTTTTCTCGAAGGGGGCTTGGCAACAACATTATTACTCAAGGGGGAGCTCGGTTTAAAGATGTTTGAAGACCACTGCCTTATAGGATGCCCCAACCCAAAGGTGACAGCGATGAGCTCTACTGTAGCGTTTACAGCACATGCAGAAAGCATTAGGACGCCCCAATCAAGCAGGCAATTTGCCAAAAAGCACACATGTATTATCAAATCGTTCTGCTTAGAGCATAAATCGCGTTCCCTAGCACACTGCTTGGATCCCACATCGCTTTATCAAGCAATCCGCTTAGAGCCTTATTCTCTTTTGTGACCACTCTGCTCATAGTATAAATATGCTGTGCCTCTTTCGGGCACTTTCATTAATAGTGTATTTAACTTTTCAGCTCACTTTGTTTATATCACATTTCTTTGAAGTACTCTACTCTTGTCACAAATCCATTTTCAAGTTCCCTGGCTAGAACAGATGTATTCTCTCAAATATGTGTGCTTAGAACAGAATTATATTTTTCGAGAACTGTTTGAAACAAGAACTCTTTCAGGGTTCTCTACTTAGAGAAAACCATATCTTCAACACAGTCTGCGCAGCTTGGCCAACATGAGGCCCTTCTGGGATTTTGAACTACAACTCCCATCATCCCTAGCAGCATAGTCAATGGTGAGTGATCATTGGAATTGTAAGACAAATATCTGGAGTGACGCAGATTGTCCACCACTAGGGTAGATGATCCGTTTTCAGAAGATTCAAGGACAAGGACGGCTGAAGCTTAGAAGGGGCCCTATTTAAATGTTTGCTTGGGACCCCCTGCCTAAAGCTGACACTAGCCTTGCCTGCCAGCACACATGCATGCTGTTGTTTGTATGGCCTCCCAATGTCACTCATACTGCTACACTCACAGTATCTATTCAATATGACCTACTTGCAATTCACCAACTCAAATGGTGGTTGTTAAGGGAAATGCAGTGAAGTAAAGTGATTTCACTCAGTATCAGACAATGAGCCTCATTTGAAATGGGATGAAGCGGGAAATAGAAGGTAAAGTGGGGCCTAATGCATTTTTGCTATTTCCTGCTCTACCCCATTTTCCTGCAGTGACAAGACAGAGAAGGGGCACGGAGCCAGATAAGATACCCACAATGCATTTCTTGTCCATTCTGGCCGTTCATTTCCCTGTACGCCTCAACGGCATTTTCTAAAAGTCATACAACAGTGGGCTTCATATGGAATCTGCCTCAGTTTTGCACCTGGTCAAGCCTGATAGAAATCAATTAATAAACGCTGCCTGCAAAGTGTATTAGCAGGCAACATTTAGATTGTTCAAAAGACCAATAGGAAAGTGAAAGAGTATAGGCGAGTTTGCCTGGTTTTAGTCTTTCCTTTTAACTTATGCCTGGTGATGGTTTAAAATTGCATCCAGGAGACCCAACAGCACGCAAGTGCTAACGTTGGTGAATTCCTGCACCTAATTTTGTAAAATGACCATTTAAGTGTCAAGTGGCGAAGCCGGGATTTGGGTCCTGGTTCCATAGTTTATAATTTAAACAGCAGAATAAACTACAACTTCATCTGTTCCATCGTCTGTTTTGGAACAGACATACACAGAGTCATTTTGTAAAAAGTGTCACTTGCATGCAGCAGAAGACTAAAACAGCACTTACCTGCTGTTGGGTCCCCTGCATACAATTTTGCACATATAAAGACCACAGTCGAAAATGAAAGAGTAAAAGAGTCGAAATCACCTCTTTCGTTTTACTCTCTGTTTTCTAAAAAAAAATGTAAATGCTGTTGGCCAATTACTCTTTGCAGACAGCATTTACAATTGACTCCTATGGAATCCGCCTGCTTTTCGCAAGTGCTAATTGCAGGCAAATTTCATAGGAATCAACAAGTTTGATGATGGAGTAAAACAGTAAGGTTTTGTAGGTAGAGTACGAGGGAAGTACGAGGAGAACCCTAGTTACCTTCTCCCATTCGGACCATAAAGCCCTTTGAAAATCTAATGAAGTGAGTTTAGGGCCCTTTAGGAACGTGTATATGTAATGGATGGGATCATACAGAATAATTTTGAGTCCAAATAACTGAACCAACTCAGGAAGATGGCAAAGTACTGTTTTATTAACAATCATCTTAAACAGAGAGTTTATCACGAACATCAACAGAAGTATGCACAGTCTCTCAGTGATCTTTACACAAAACATGGTGTTTATATCAGAAATATGTCAGACGTGACATCATAGTGCATGGAAATATTGAAAAACCTATCAAGGGTAGGGATTGGCTAAGGGTAACATCGAAGTATACTTGCTATAGGAACTAGAACTGTAATTGGCTGCCCACTATCAGGTGGACAACATATGCCTACCTCTAAAACATGTAATCTTTGGAAACATTAGATACATAGTTTCTCATTGGTCTTCAAACTATAAGGTCCTTCGTTATATGGACTACTATAATTGGTTGGCACATTCAGTTCATTTAGCAGCACATAAGCCCAGAGCCAGGTGCAAGGAGATTGGGCATGACACTACCTCCCCACCCAATTAGCTCAGGATCTCTCATCACCCATGGCTTCTGCCATGAATATTGTCTTTGTACTTGGCCTTGCAAAGTATCCTTGTCTTTGAGAATGCATGGGAGTGAGGGCACTCACTATCGTTTCTAGGACTCCGAGTTCAAACTCTCTTTTCATCCTTGGCTCATGTGACAGGAGACCACGATTTGGTCCATTTTGCAGGTTTTAAATGCTCTAAATTAATTAAACTTGGCACTCTTGGCATTCTTTCTTTGCACCTTAACAAGGGGTGATTCATCCTCCGCAGATTTGATCATTTCCAGAATAGATAGCTGGCCTCGGCTGCTTCAGTCTTGACTCCAGGCCAGACAACCCCATCTTGCAGATCCATGATTCTGCTTTTTCTTGCCATGACACATTTTTTCCTTCCCACTTCATAGGTCCTGGCTTACTAGTCCAGCGTCTATATAATGGCAGCTTTGCCTGTGTCTATTCACTACATATAGCCTGCTTCTATGATGACTTAGTCTACCTTGCGTTTCAGCGTCTGTACATTTATTGAATGGTTGATTTTCTGCAGCACTTTGTGCACAAGTAATCTTCTTCTCTGTATTTAAAAGTTCACTTGATTCTTTACTTCGTCATTAGTTTCTTTAGGATCTATACATCCTCTTCAGCCAGTATCTCCAGACGTCGTGCATGCTTTTTATGATGTCACTAACTTCTTTCCTTTGCTCTTTCTCATATTCCTTCAGGGTGTTCCTCTCTTAGGTTGTCATCACTTCGGGGATACATTCAGTAAGGTTGCCTCAACGGGTATCGTCTTTCGAACACACTCTGCGGTATTGGCACAACAGCTGGTGTCAAACACGGCACGGTCTCATGTCTCCAACATATAGGCGGAAGAGGGGCACGATCTCCTGCAGAGGTATACAGCTGCTCCTTTACAGAAGCAATATAGCAAGGTGTAAACAGTGTTACCCCTTTGCTATGCCTCTCCTCCAGGCTTAAAAGGACCCCCTGGTTCAGCGTCCATGGCAGGCAGAATCAGAGTATGCCAATCGGGAAACAAGGGTGCCGGTAAGCTTACCGGCACCCTTGTTTCCAGACAGGCAAACTCCTAATGAGGCTAAGTATTTTAAAAAGGATTCCAATGGAATCTGCCTGTTCATTAGCAGGTACTAATGGGAGGTGTAGTTCATTGAAATCTTTTCGTTTTAGGCCAGCATTAAAATTGCATGAAGGAGTGAAACTTAGTGCTCTCCTGGGAAAGAGAAGGAAAGCAAAGTGAGATGCTGTCATTTAGGGGTCACCAAGGGTCACAACTGTGACCCCTGAAGTATTGCTTGCTACCCCTGTGGTCTCCCTTGCTACTACTACAATTTGTTTTCTTAAAACATTTTAATGGCATCTCCTGGGCCGTGGCAAGCAGCATGCAGCTCTTTGTTTCTGGAGTGGCTGGTTTTCTGGTAGCTAAAGCCAGTAAGATAGCTCAGTGGGTAGAGCATTCGCTGCTGCAATGTGTGTGTGATCTGCAGGTTGCAGGTTCGACTCCCGACAAGGTCAACTCAGCCTTTTTTCCTGCTGAGGTTGATAAATGAGTACCAACACAGGTTGGGTGATATTGTATGTGTATTTCTTCTATATGAAGCACTTAAGCGTAAGTGCTATATAATAACACATCATTATCAATTGGCCTCCGAAGTCTGCTTGCATTCACAGTAATTTCATAATATGGGCCTATACACACTGATATTAATGATACATATGGTGATCTATTCTTGGATGCAATGTATATCACTTTACAGTGATACCGTAACAATATTTTTCAGAGTGTACTTAGAACCAATGCTATGTGATGCCACTTCCTGTCTTGTCAAGGGGTGAAAGGTCATGTTCCACCACTTCCTGTGATGTCACTTCGGGTGGGGTCAGATGACAACACTTCCTGTAATGTCATCAGAGGTCAAGGGTTGTGTGCTGTCACTTACACTACCCCTGGCATTTTGATGAAATGACGTCCCTGGATGTTTATGTTTATGTTTATTAATTTACATTGCGCGCCTACTAACCCAAAGGCTTGAGGGCGCAGACAAGACAAACATAAAAACATGTGTACAACAGTAATAAAATAGGATCATAATAGACTGAGGTAAACCATACAGTCATACAAGTGACTAGTTTCAAGGGCTGAATTCAGAGAATTAAATTACAATTCAATGACCTTTTTGGCAAATATTTGCAACGTCTGAGGAACGCGGGTAAGGAGCTCATCCCAAAGCCCAATAGAATACAATCACTATTGGGTAGTGAGCACCAGTCACCCAGCTCTATCCTTTTAATGATCATTAAATCATTGAGTCTGACTACTCCTGGGCCTGTTCTCTGGCACAGCAATGCAAGAATCTCATGTTGCAATGCTTCTTTGGTCTCTTTTTCTTTAGTTTTCTGAATGTTGGTTATAATAAAATTTCTCTGGTCCATTACGAAAGTCATAAGATTTCGAGTTCCTTAATGATGGCATTTGTGCTTTTTTAATTTTAGATTTTCTGAGGATATCCTTTTCAGTTTGGCGTTCATGGCTATGGGCTGATTAACCTCTTTATGGCCACCAATTGGCTCCTGTGAAGATGAGGGTGTATCAGTTTCCTGTGTTGAGTCTACACTGGAGACTGTTGCTCTTTCCTTGCCTAACAGAGGCGGCCCAAAGGATCCTAGAAAGTCCTTAGTGCATACATCCGTTTGCATGGCTTGGTCTATCATTTTCTTTTGTGTGGGAGTCTGACAGGCAATATTTGCCCTCGGTGCCCGTTACAGAGCATTCGCACTAAAAGCCCAGTGGGTCTGAGAGGCAGAATTTACCTTCGGAGGTCATAAATCTGCTACCCAGTCGTTTAGTGTGTCCACCATGAGACCCAGGTGAAAAGGTTCCTTACAAAGGATTAGCTCTTTAGCAATGTTGGCCATAAGCACAGGCCATTGGGAGGGCACCATGTACTCGGGTTGATCAGGTTTGAAGATATCACTCCCTTGAGAAGCAAGAGGTGGTAGAGTTATAGACAACTCAGGGCTTGTCGCTAATGGAGCATTTGCAGATAACACAGGCCCCCTGTCATCCATGGAGCTATGTGAGCTAGCCAATGATGCATGTACTGGGTGGCTTGCCTTCCGGGAGAGACTGTCCAAGACCAGTATTGAGTCTGGTACCTTGCATGGGGAGATAGGGACCTCAGGAGGAGTCATTTTAGTAATCGAGGGTTTGCTTTGATTATGTTGCACTGTTAATCTTCTGCGCTTGCCAAGCGCCAAGACTTCAAGTACACAGTCTCTATTAGCCACTGGAGAGAGTGTCATGGAATCTCCTAGACCGCCTGTGTCCATGCTCGGTATTGGCTTAGAGCTCATTTTCTTATAACAAGCTATACTGCTGGACAAATTTAATAAGCGTGCAGTTAACAGGCTGAGTATAGCTCAGGGCTACCCCCAAGACTGCCTCCGAGGCAGCAGCTCCCAGGGACTACGCCTCCCACAATGAAGAGTTTTACCAAAGAATATCAACAGGGAGTAAAAATTCTTACCACCAATTATTTCGGATTGTTCCAGGATCTGGATGTTCACGATGTGTGCCATGCGCGGTGCACCAAACAGCCACGGCGGGACCTACCCAGACTTTTCTTATGGTCGCGATCTAATCTGGAAAGGCACAGCCATGGCTGCCGGGGACACCGAGAGCACGCTGACCGCGAGCGAGGAGGATTTCGAAAAAAGGACCTTACCTCACTTCAAGCCTAGGGCTGACGCCGCTTGATACGTGAGTATGACCAAGAAAGGTCTGTCTCCGCTTTGCTGCACTCCAACGCCTCAGAATGGCAGCGAAATGTTCTGGAACAGATAAACGTAAAACGTAAACGTTTTTTACACTTTACTTTTACGCTCTGGCTCATTCTAAAATGATCCCTGCTGAATGCACCAACTAAAATGAAATCTCAAACTGATAATAAATAAGAAAATAAATAGAAACAGATCTGCAAAAACAAATGTGATTTCCTTTTGAAAGAAGAAATGGACTGTATTGGCTCCCAACAGATTCAAAAGGTTGAGTGCCGTGCAGATTAAACACAGATCTCAGCTACAGTCTCTCAACCTGCTGAACTACCTCCTCACATATCAGTCGTAAACAGTTACGAGTCCAAATCCAGTGGGGCATGTTTTTTTTTTTTTGCCTGCAGGCCAAACACTGGCTAAGGCAGTCACAGTCTGGGGCCGTTGACGATCCCACAACCGAACTCTGGCAGACAGCAGGGAGGCCAGAAAATCAAGCAGCCAGCAGATATGCCGAGAATTTCAAGCTGCAGATCTCCAGTCAGATCATTGCCCAGGGAGATGATCTCACTGGGAGCAAAGTGCAGGGGACACAGGGCTACAAGACCTTCAAACAGGCTTCTTTTGTAACCCAGGCTCAGCCAGCACCCTGCCATGGCCGTGCCGTGCCGATGCAGTGAAAAGAGGTGCTAATGACCAGTTCTCTGGTGCATACTTGAAGATGCTGATGTAATGGCAATACAAAGTGGTGATTAGAACTAGCCTGCTGGATACTGCAAGGCCTGAGGGAGTGGACATGGGCCTTATGCTGCCTGCGATGCAGCCTGTGGAGTGCTTCTTGCAAAGCACAATTTAGAATTGTTTTGCTTCATGTGGAGAATGCCAACATGGAGCATCAGCTCAGGGCCGTCTGAGACTCGGGGCCCATTTCAACTGAAAAAGTTGCAAGACCCTGGTGCCATCCCTGTTCAAGGTTAACAATGCTCACTTAGAGCCTTATTTTGTAAGGTATGTTATGTTAATTGTCTGCAGAGGACCCCCGGTGTTAACACTTAAGCGCTCTGGCGTCCCATATATGCAATTTAAACATTCCCAAGGCCGAGGGGGGAAGGAAAGAGTGAGGCAAATTCGCTTTTAGGCTTTCATTTTTTGTGAAAAAGTAAACACTGCCTGCAAATTAAGCTCTCCCTGCAACTTTACTAATGGATTGCTATGGAATCTGCCCAGTTTTGAGCAGGTGCAAAACCGAGTCAGATTCCATGGAAATCCATTCAGTTTATGGCTGCATGAAAATATTATGTAGGCGTAAATGCACGGCAGAGATTGTAATTCCACTCTGTGCCCCTCATCTGTCTGATCATGGTGTCAAAATGGGACAGAGTGTCAAATTAAAGTGTAAAGGCATTACACCCCCAGCTCAAACATCACACCATTGCAAATTAGGCCCTTAGTTTGCTAGCACAGTGGGGGGAGGGAGGCAGATATTTTGCTCACTAAAATTAGCTTTGCCTCAAAAGTAGATTTTATTACAAGATCTAAAATGCCCAAGATACTTGCCCTTTTCAGATCCTCGGGTGACTCGCACCTTGGATGGCGTCAAATCACCCAAAACACAAGGCTAGTGAAATAAACATTTCATGCCATTTGACCAGCTGATGTCATTTCTGAGGTGACATCGCATGACCTTTGAATTCCCTCTGGTGTCATTGCAGAAAGTTAATCATATAGCTCACCAGAAACCACATGCCAGCTCGTACTGCACTCTTCATTGGACAAAAACTCCAAAAAAGGGTCTCCTACATTTTATATGTGTTTACTCGCTTATTCTCATTTACTCAAACTCAAAGTCAATCGTGTTATTCGCCAGAATTACTATAAATAATAATTATCATAATGTCAAGTTAAACCATTTCAATCGTGTATGTAGTCACAGTTTCGTACAATCAAATGTACAAACCAACATTCCAATCAAGTCTAATAAACACATTAAATGAGTATACAAAGGGTAAAATATCCCCGTATTTCCTTGTTTAGTTAAATTGTCCATGAAATCTTAAGTTGGAAAGTTCAACGCGTTTAAGGAAATACCCTTCTTCGGATATTGAAATTCATCAACTTCATATAATAACTACAGAGACAAATATTAATGTAGTCAATAAACTAATGCTATTCTTTGGCAATAGATTTTAGGATCAAATAGTACAATTCACACAGGAATATTCACAATGCTCACATCATTTATTTGAATATTGAATCAGAAATTAACATTCCATAATTTTATTGAACAAAAGAATTAGCTAGCTATTTAGATCTAGACATGTTTCAAATAAAGCAGTTAAAATCTCATTCTCTATTCATTTCTTGTGCATAGCCATGACTTTATCTATCCAGTAAATTTCTCTTTGCTGTAGTCTTCGGGTCATTTTTCCACCTCCTTTGTAACCTGCAAAACATCTAAAATCACAAATCTTAGTTGAACTACTATATGTTTATGCTCCATGAAGTGTGGTGCCATGGATGTGGATATTTTCCATCTTTATTCCTGGAGTTTGATGTATGCTCTGTCCATATTGGTTTTGCTTTTCTGGTCATTAACCCAATGTAAAAAATACTACCCTTCCACTGTTTCCTGTGAATGACATTATTTCACATGTACCATAATGTCTCGGTCGAATTTTTGGATGTATACGTTTTGGCCATGGCACAATTGTTCGCGGCTGAATTGACCGTGGTCAATTCGGCCGTGAAGCCAATTCTGCCGCAGCCAAAGGGCCCTAATTAAAAGAGGGGAATACTCAGCAGATGAGCAGGACTCTTAGTAGTGGACTTCCCGACTTCAGAAGAGCAGAGGAAGCAGCGGGAGCCACAAAGAGGAGACACATGAAGCCGTAGAGTGTCGGGGAGGGCAATCGAACACTGGGGTGCTCCTATCGGATGGAAATTTAGTCAAACAAATGCATATTGAATACTGAATGGAACAAAACTTTATGGGCAAAGCATGGGCCCAAGTGCCCATGTGAAAACAAATTACAGAAAAGGGAGCAAGCTTGACAGGGTGCAATACAATGGTGTGGAATGAACCAAAACCCCCAAAGTTAACTTTTTGAGGAGTGAATGTAGTGAGGCAGGGCCAAAGACTGGCAAGAGGTGTGTGACACGTGATGGCAGAGCCACAAGGCTGATGAGGAGAAGCCAGAGGAGTGTAAAAAAGCACATAAAGCCAAGATGCCAATAAAGAGGAGCTAAGTGGGGGTGATTTGGTGCACAGGAACAAGTTCCTGAGAACCTGTGTGGTCTGAAGAGCCCGGGTATCCAGGTTGCACGACCTGTGATGGGTGGACCGTGTGGTCTGACAACTGCGCCTAGACTAGTGAGCCCTGAATGCTGAAAAACCAAGGACATTGTGGTGGTGGAGTTAAAGTCTTGGGGAAGGGAACCCTGAGACTTGAGGAACTGCCAATTTTGTCTTGAGAATGACGCCTCAAGACCTTTTGTGTTTGAACTGTGTTGCTTGCAAATTGGTCAAGGGAACACCAAGGATTGTTTGGGACTGTGTTGCATTGATCTTGAGAAAGGCAATCTTGAGACTTTCGTGGAAATTTCTGACACTTGGGGAAGGAGAGCTGAAAGAGAGCTGCGACCAAGAAGTAGCTCATAACTTTGAATTAAACACTATTTCTTGTATTATTGACATCACTACACATTGTTGAGCTTTAGTTGTGATGGCAAGTATAGGTTCTGGACACAGACAGACTTTTAATTTGAACTCTTTGACTCAGACTTTCCTTAGTTTCATTCAGCTAGGGAAATCCAACCATATCATAGGACAAGTTAGGCCTTCTACCATCCCGACATTTGATTTAATAAAGTATTTTACTTTGAACTTTAAGTCTGTTGTCTGTATCTTGCTTCATGATCTCTTCACAGTGGTCTAAACTGACTGTGTTGTAACCTATCGCTCCGAATTTGGAAATTATAATTGCTTCATGTTTGTGAAATTTTTCTAATTCTGACACCATGCTCTTAACCCCTACATTATTTCTGTTGGTTGGTTTGACAAAGACTGCTCTGGTAAGTTGCTCCTCCTTCGTAAGTAACTGAACATGCCGAAAATGTATGCTGTTCAGTAAATCTAATCCTGTAATACATGGTATAATTAAAAATGAAGAACTCTGTGAGCTCTTCAATAGATCCTATTAGAATACCAAAAATATAATCTATTTACCGCTTATAGAGTTTTAGATGTTGCTTCCAATAAGGTACATCTAAAATGCACAATTTCTCCAAGTAATACATGAAGATGTTTGCATAGGTTGGTGTCATACTGACACCGATATAGGTGCCCACAATCTTTAGATAGTACTGAGTGTCAAAACTGAAAAAATATTTTGCAAAAGGTGAAGAAGGTACTTAAAAATATCCTATTGGCTCCCACATGATCTTGTCTAAATAACCATTCTCTAGCTTCCAGTCCATCAGTGTTTGGTATCAATGTACATGTGCTCCCCACATTCATCATAAACGTATCTTTCTGAGGTTAATAGTGTGCTTGCAGTGTAATTAAAAAATCATTAGTGTCTTTAAGTATGTTTCTGTTAGTTTCAAGTATGGTTGTAAAATCAAATCCATATATTGTGATAAAGGTTCCAATAATCTATTAATTGCTTGTACTATTGGATGGCTCAGATGATCAACTAATTACTTATGAATTTTAATGAGAATATAAAAAACAGGAATAATTGGATGGTGGTTCTTTAGAAAAATGTTGGTATTCTCGGTAATCCAATCATTCTCTAGAGCATCTAGTAAAACAATGTCAATCAAATTCTTCACCTCAAGTGTGGGGTCACGATCGATTTTTAAAGATGTGTTCTCCTCAGAAAATTGTAATAGGCATTCTGTCACATAATCACTGGTATCCATTATTACTATTGCTCTTGCCTTGTAGGCCGGGTTCAAGGTAATGGTACGGTATTGGCTAAATCCCATAACTATTTAATTTTGTGAGATGTCACATTACTCTGTGTGTTCCTTTGATAATTCATTTTCTCAAGATGTGCTGAAGTGTGTTTTATAAAGTTTTTTTAAACTGCACCGCTGATGTTTGGATGGAACTTGCTTTTTGGTACTCTATTTTGTTTCTCTACCTGTTGTATCCAAAGATGCACAAAATGGTTTGTCTCATTTTCCTTGTGAGTTTAAGCAAGATGAAATGGGGTAAATGTAGTAGCCACACGAGGGGGGCCCATGCAGTAATTCCAGAAGCCCCACGACAGGGAGTAGGGTGCTGCACAAAGAAATATATGAGCAAAAACATACAATGAAGATGTAGTTCCAAGGCATAGAGAAATCGGATTGTGAGAGCGTGGTGTTTGTTGGTTTGTTTGTTTGTTTTTTTTGCTTGTAGAGCGCGCTGAACCCAGAGGTAGCTAGGCGCTTAATCTTATGGACGATTACATACAAGTAT